>NC_064922.1:615118325-615450825 GCF_023897955.1 Schistocerca gregaria | reverse complement strand
AGATGGGCAGAGAGAGCCAGAGAGGAGGAGGAGATGGGCAGAGAGAGCCAGAGAGGAGGAGGAGATGGGCAGAGAGAGCCAGAGAGGAGGAGGAGATGGGCAGAGAGAGCCAGAGAGGAGGAGGAGATGGGCAGAGAGAGCCAGAGAGGAGGAGGAGATGGGCAGAGAGAGCCAGAGAGGAGGAGGAGATGGGCAGAGAGAGCAAGAGAGGAGGAGGAGATGGGCAGAGAGAGCAAGAGAGGAGGAGGAGATGGGCAGAGACAGAAAAGGAGGAGGAGATGGGCAGAGACAGAAAAGGAGGAGGAGATGGGCAGAAAGAGGGGGAGGGAGAGGCAGGTAGGGAGGGGAGGAAGGGAGGGGAAGATGAACAGATGGGGGAGGATGGGATGCGCACGCGCACGCGCGCGCACACACACACACACACACACACACACACACACACACACACACACACACACACACACACACACACACACACACAGACAGACAGAGAGAGAGAGAGAGAGAGAGAGAGAGAGAGAGAGAGAGAGAGAGAGAGAACTTTAATTTTATTAATGTACTATATACCTAATGTTTTAGTACAGTTAGTCTAATTCTGAAGACGACGCTCATAGTAGCGTCGAAACCAGCTCAATTTTGACTTAATATTTGTGACCAAGGGTTTATTTGTTATAATAAAATTCTGACACGGTCACTGAACCTTAGCAGCTATGTTCAAAGAATATTTACATTTTTATTTGTATAGATGTAGAGAAGCATTTGAAAAACTACAATTTTCATAAATTTTAAACATGTAGACAGTTCTCTTAATTCATTTAAAAGAGAAATGAGGAAAATATGGTAATAGTTCATTTATAGCAACAAAGGATTGTTGACAATTTTCTGCAATTCATTGTCTTATCCTTCAATTCCACCAGGATGTACACAGTTTTGAATAAGTGACAAAACTCATTATTTTTAAGTACATTCCTACCAGACTTTGTATTAGCATGCAACCACTTAACATGTTAAGTACTTTACAAAATGTTTGGGTATTGGAAGTACCTGAACATGGAGCCAATGCCCTTGAGTAAGCCTGGTTTCTTCTTCAGTCCAGCACCACTTGCAGAGTTACTAATTTTCATCTTTCCATCAAGAACTGCATTCATGGAAGACTGCCGAGGGCCTCCACGAGAAACGCCGCACTCAGAGTCCCCCAGACCCTGTCCAGCTGACACGTCCTCCTCAGCAACTAGGCATTGGAACAATCGAGCTTCCACTGCGTAACGCTTCTCTACTGTATTGCAGTTTGGGGAGAGCAAGGGAGATACACCACAGGGTTAGTGAGACACACACCAGCACAAGTTAGGAGACAAAGCATGCTATCAGGGCAAGCCAAAGCACTATGCACAGCTCTGTTAAACAAAAATTAGTGTTCATATTAGCTTTACTAAAAGTTATTTTCATAATCCTGGGGGTACTGAAATAGAACCTGGAAGAAGTGAGAGAGACTGTCAACAAAGCTGTAACCAAGAAATGCTTTACCAAAATACAATGCCATTCAGGGACTTCAAAAATGCAGGTTATACTTGTTGTCACACGCTAAGATAATTGGGGAGCAACAGTGACTTAGTCAGAAAATGAGTACATGTTTCCTGTAGACCATTCTGTTATGGTACAGATAACAAGTGCATCACAGTGTGCATCTGAAATAGCTTGGCAACTGGAAGCCTGCTCCAAAGCTGAAATACACGGGACATCAGGAATCTTGTGGGAAAAACATCTAAATTGCACACTATAATGAATCCAGTCCTACTGGATCTATCGCTCATTTACAAAAAGCTGCTACCACCGTCTAAATTTTCTCCAAATATGAACACATTATTATTTTTACATTATGTAATTCATGTTTGTTGATGTTTACTAATGTTTCTAGTCATTGGATGTGATTTGTCCACAAATGTAATTCTCCATTTGTGTATCCATATATCATACTTTGATCTTACACCATAAAAATTAGCTGTTAAACAATTAACAGAAAATGCTCTAAAAATGAATAAGATTATTTTTGCTATTTTTACCACGTATTGTTAAATGCAGATGAAGCACATGTTTTTATCTATGATTTTATGTTTGTTCCTATTGATATATGACCGATATTGCAACATAATAGGAAGTTTCCAATATTAATATTTACAAATTTGGTAACTTTGTTATCATTATTATTACTAAAAACTTTCACATAAATTTGTATCTCCAAGAGACATTGTATAAACTATATCCGATATATAATGTAGAAAACAAGTTTTTGGGGTATTCTGGAAAGATTAAGAAACAATTATACTTCTTTTATTATGTTTGTTTAGAGCCAATTGAGACGGTCTCATTTAGTTCAGTTAAGACTCATTAACACCAAGAGAAACTCTCAAAGAGTATGTAACAAGCTCCAAGTTTCATGGTTTGATATTTACTTGTGATATTGTGAAAATATGTGTGTAATGTTATGCAGAATGATGAATTAACTGCATTTTCAGCCAGAAGAATTATTATCTCCGTGCCACGTCATTTCAAACCCCGGCCCTTATAATTATACGATATTATGCAACATTTTAACAGCTCTAAACACTGATGCCATCTTAAAAAGCTAAGTGAACTATTTACTGTTGTTTGATGTTCCCTTCCTTGCACTTTTAATATACATTGCCTAATATATGGTAAATGTTTTCATGCCAAGTTGATGTGAGCTATAATCATATAATTATGTAAAAATTGCAAGGGAGGTCCATCATAACAGAGATTCACAGTGATAATCTAGTGGTATATGGACCAAACACAATGTTGCATTCAGCCTTAGTGAATTGGTGCCAGCAATCTTGACCATGTCTCCGCAGATATGGGTGTTGCTGATCTGCCATACAGTCCAGATCTCGCATTATGCCATATCTGTCTTTTCAGCAGACTGAAAGAACATCTGGAGGAAAGATTTTCCAACAATATGAATGTTCACACAGCAGTTCTCGGATGGCTTCACAACTTAGGAGTGAATTTTTATCATTGACGAGTTGGTCGATTGGTTCAAATTTCTGTCCATTGTTTACAGAGACTGAGTGACAACATTGAAAAATAGTATCATGGATCGGCATAACTTTGAAGCGTAATGAAACAGTCAATGAAAGATACTTGGCTTGACATAATAAAGCGTAACTTGCTTTCTGAAGTCCCCTCTTATAACAATATATTGTAATCAGAAGCGAATGCCACTGACCTCACAAACTACATGGAATTTCAAATAGCTAAATGTTTTTAAAAACTGAAAGGTCTGATTAGCCTCTGTGCTCTCAGGTAAGTTTCCACTGAATGAACAACTGATGGCTTCATTATATGTAGAGCACATTCTTTCAGCAGTTTTTTTTTTTTTTGAAGAGTCATGTTCCACATTTTTTGCAGGATCAGTTAAGGAGATGAGTGCTATAAGTTAGTGATGATACTAGCATTGAAAAACAACTTATCACAGATTTATTCAGTAATACTGTTATAGAATGCCTGCCCTAATACATCCATTTTAATGTAGACTGGAATGACACTGTAGCTAGCAAAATAAGATTTGTTATTTAAATAAATATAAAGTTGTCAAACAATGGCAAAACAAATGATATCACCTGAATAACAAATATGGAAAAAATCATGTGAACAAAAAGAATCTGTTTCTCCTTACGAACAGAATTAGTTTTAAAGTGAAATTTAACATGCCTGAGTGATAGAACAGTCCCAAACTACACTTATAAGGTTTTAATTTTATCATCGTGTATAAGCAGGGATAGTAAAACAGGAAGAATAACTAGTTCTCCAGCAGTGACCCACATGCCTCCCTGGCACGCACCAATAGCTACTGCCATGCAGCAGCCCTGCCGAGTCACTGCTGGAAGTATTGGTTATTCTTCTTCTTTTTACTGACTCATACATACCAATAAAATGAATATCACACTAAACCAATTCTAGACCACTCTATCAAGAGGACACACAAAATTCCACTTAAAAACAATTTTGTTTCTAACAGGAAACAGACCCTTTCCCCTGGCACTGGGCATCCCATGAATGACATAATGAGCAACATTTGGTAAATTGGACTTCAGCTACAAAAATTCAGTTTCAGAAGAGATTGCTACTCATCAGTAGGAGGGGGCACTAAATCTCAGACAGGCGCAATAAAAAGCATGCTAAGAATATTCAGCTTTTGGACAAACTTCTTTGTCACAAGGGGGGGGGGGGGGGAGAGAGAGAGAGAGAGAGAGAGAGAGAGAGAGAGAGAGAGAGACAGAGAGAGAGAGAGAGAGAGAGAGAGAGAGAGAGAGAGAGAGAAATGGATCTGAGCACTGTGGGACTCAACTGCTGTGGTCATTAGTCCCCTAGAACTTAGAACTACTTACACCTAACTAACCTAAGGACATCACACACATCCATGCCCGAGGCAGGATTCGAACCTGCGACCATAGCATAGCAGTCGCACGGTTCCGGACTGCGCGCCTAGAACCGTGAGACCACTGCGGCCGGCAGAGAGAGAGAGAGAGAGAGAGAGAGAGAGAGAGAGAGAGAGAGAGAGAGACACAGACATGTGTATGTGTGTATGCAGGTTGTGCTTGTGTTAACGTTTGCTCAGACAAATCCTTCATAAGAAGTAGAAAACCCACAGTCTTTTCATCAATGCCTCCTCTATATGGTGAGTAGCAGTCTACATACCAGGTCTGATACAATTTATCTTTGCCATTTGTTGACAATTTACAATGTAAGTAGAGTAATCACTAAGCAGCAACACTCAAATATGTACAAAGGGCAGGATAGAAGGATGAGGTGGGAGAAGTGGAGAAGGAATGACAACACATGCTTTGGTTGACTGACAAATTCTTGAAGCTGATGTATTTTTACATTTCACTAAACTAGAAACTGATCAGAGAATTGTTAATAATCTATGAACAAGCCAAAATTAATCATTAAACTTGGATTTGCATGCAAATGTTATAGTGCATAAAAAGAAACCAACAGTTTACATCCAAGTCACAGTTAACTTGGTATTAGAGCAAAGATATTAAAAGGACTCTAAATAATGACACGTCATGTCCTTCCTCAGCAAACCCACTATAAAATCAAGGACTGTACATAGGACAAAGTACTTTGGACAAAAACATACCATACCTGGAAATATTTTTAAAAAATAGACATGGAAACAAGCATAGAAAATATTTTCACACAAAGCATTGAAACATTATTGCGAATATTAATGAGATTAATATATAGTACATAATGAAAGTTCTTGTTTAACTGTTAAACTGGAATTACTATTAATCACGAATCATCTTGAAAAAATAATGTAATGGATGGAAAAGCTGATCAGGCACTTAATGTTAATATTTGGAGAACCTTTCAATTAAATAAATAGCCTTCATTTTCAGTCAGTTTATAGACCGTTCTGTATCCAAACCGTTCTGTATCCAAGTTTGCAGCTTATGTGGGTTTATATTTTCTGACTTTTCAGCATGTGTGATCTGAAGAAGCCAAGCTACTTAACAAGTCCATTTTATAACAGTTCAGATTAACAGCATATGCTAAATGAATTATGGTAAGTATGAGATGAGTCACAGAAGATGTAGAAAGATGTAGAAAGATATTGCCACTGCCAAATGCTGGTCAGATTTATCAAGTTGTAATAATAGATTGTGTCTCATACATTCGTCATGGAAATGAGACCTTTCCCTTGATTTATTCCTCAATGCACCAACTGAAATGTTCGTGAAGTCTCTCATTGGAGCAAAGTTTGCCCATGATTTATGACAATCAGAAAAAAATCTTTATCAAAATGTATCACAATTGTTCTTGTGCAGACAAATGCAGTTAAAATACTTATTTATAAAAAAATAATGGAAATAACAATGTGAATTAGAAATTAGTAATTACATGCTGATATGTGTTTATGAGAAAAACTTTAAGTGTTGCAGTAATAAACCTGGAAATCATCACAACTAAAAAAGCTTAGTAAATCAGAGTATGGTAAAATGGCAGTGTTTCTTTTTTAATGAACAAGATCTGTAAGTAACTAATTTCTGCCAGAAATGATCCAAACAAATTATGTCATGCTGGCACAAGAGGAAGCAGCATCAGCTTAGTAATCAGAATCATGGGCTCTTCGTAACAAAAATTCCATCCTTACTTGACATTAATATTCTTTTAATCACTTGACTTTCACTGGAGATAAAACTCATGAGGTTCCCATTAATTTGTAAAATTTAATACATCCTGAAAGGGAGCTGGTTTGACACCACTGAAGATATAATGCAAATTCCTTTGTTAGTTTTATTGATCACTACAATGAAATAATAAAATATGATTTAGATATTCAAATGAATAAATTACTTAAGGAAGTGCTGGAGATATCCTAAATCTCTGACATTTATGAAAGCTTTAATGTAAACTAATATTACATCTGGAATACTTACGAGTTTCCATATCCAATGCTCGAGCCCGAACATCAGCCAGAGGTGCCTCATAACTGCGATCCACTGCTGCGCGGAAGCTTTCATTACACCCGCGGCCCCTTACCACACGCACAACCCCCTGTGCATTACGATAGGTGTAGGCTGGATCACAGTCTTCCTGCATCTGGATCTGAAAATGTACAATACTTGTGAGATGGGTCAGTTACATTAGTAATGGACTTCCTCACTGTTTTCCCTGGAAGCTTCTGGGGAGCTTTGCGCTCTAACTTTTCTTTTGCAGAAATGTTATATTTTAGTTACTGATGATAAAGGCTTTGTATCTCCTTGTTATGAATTGTCTGATGCTGTGGAAGTTCTTCAGAACATTGCTTAACTGTTTCACTATGCAGTTCCCTCAGGCCTTAGTATCAAAGCTTTAAGTAAAACATCATAATATTTGCTGGCTAGTGGATTCTCTTCAATGCAACAGCCTTACTCTGGCTTAATATTACTACCACTGGATATAAAATAAAAGGATGTGAAGATTTTAAAACGAAAGAGTGATATAACCTATTTCATAACACCCACTCTTTGCAACTTTCTATCGAAAAACTACATCATATTTAGACCCACATCTCTTTCCTTAATTCTGGAGAGTATGATATTTTTCAAGGTCCACATTCAGGATCAAAACATCACAACCACTTCAGCTTTTCAGCTGAAGCAAATTTAATGCTGAAATTTTATTAATAGACTTTTTGGCTTTAAAACATGTTTCACAGTGTACAACAATAGAAAAAGATGTGTCTACATAACAATACACTGTCGCAACAAGCAAATGAACCAATTCGAACTACACAAAGCATCTTTGCCATTCTCAGTACAGATACTGTTGTTATTTACAGTTTTTTAATCTTCTGTTCTTTGCAGTCATATGCTTGCATAATAAAGTTGTTATCGAATACTGTATGAGCCGTGGCACCATTAAGTTAGTAGACTGTCCTGGTGACACTAGCTCAAGGGTAGTATCGACTATCCCTCTTGTGGTTTTGTTGCCAATATCTTTGAGGAAGAGTTGGTATCTGTGGGTTATGTCATCAGAAGCTCTTTGCTTGCCAATATACATATATGGGTTCACTGGCCCAAAGCAGGTGGCACCAAGTTTGGCGATTGGCGGTAGCATCGTGACGAGGCGGTCACGAGGTCTGAGAGACCAAAACCATGAGCTACACAAGAAACCATGGACCTTGCCATTAGTGGGGAGGCTTGCATGCCTCTGCGATACAGATAGCCGTACCGTAGGTGCAACCACAACGGAGGGGTATCTATTGAGAGGCCAGACAAATGTGTGGCTCCTGAAGAGGGGCAGCAGCCTCTTCAGTAGTTGCAAGGGCAGCAGTCTGGATGATTGACTGATCTGGCCTTGTAACACTAACCAAAACGGCCTTGCTGTGCTGGTACTGCGAACGGCTGAAAGCAAGGGGAAACTACGGCCGTAATTTTTCCCGAGGGCATGCAGCTTTACTGTATGATTAAATGATGATGGCGTCCTCTTGGGTAAAATATTCCGGAGGTAAAATAGTCCCCCATTTGGATCTCTGGGCGGGGACTACTCAAGAAGACGTCATTATCAGGAGAAGGAAAACTGGCGTTCTACGGATCGGAGTGTGGAATGTCAGATCCCTTAATCGGGTTAAATGGAAATGGATAGGTTAAAGTTAGATATAGTGGGAATTAGTGAAGTTCGGTGGCAGGAGGAACAAGACTTCTGGTCAAGCAAATACAGGGTTATAAATACAAAATCAAATAGCGCTAATGCAGGAGTAGGTTTAATAATGAACAGGAAAATAGGAATGTGGGTAAGCTACTACAAACAGCATAGTGAACGCATTATTGTGGCCAAGATAGATATGAAGCCCACACCTACTACAGTAGTACAAGTTTATATGCCAATTAGCTCTGCAGATGACGAAGAAATTGAAGAAATGTATGATGAAATAAAAGAAATTATTCAGATAGTGAAGGGAGACGAAAATTTAATAGTCATGGGTGACTGGAATTCAAGTGTAGGAAAAGGGAGAGAAGGAAACGTAGCAGGTGGATATGGATTGGGGGCTAAGAAATGAAAGAGGAAGCCGCCTGGTAGAATTTTGCACAGAGCACAACTTAATCATAGCTAACACTTGCTTTAAGAATCATGAATGAAGGTTGTATACATGGAAGAACCCTGGAGATACTAAAAGGTATCAGTAGATTATATAATGGTAAGACAGAATTTAGGAACCAGGTTTTAAATTTTAAGACATTTCCAGGGGCAGATGTGGACTCTGACCACAATCTAGTGGTTATGATCTGTAGATTAAAACTGAAGAAACTGCAAAAAGGTGGGAATTTAAGGAGATGGGACCTGGATAAACTGACAGAACCAGAGGTTGTACAGAGTTTCAGGGAGAGCATAAGGGAACAATTGACAGGAATGGGGGAAAGAAATACAGTAGAAGAATAATGGGCACCTTTGAGGAATGAAATAGTGAAGGCAGCAGAGGATCAAGTACGAAAAAAGACAAGGGCTAGTAGAAATCCTTGGGTAACAGAAGAGACACTGAATTTAATTGCTGAAAGGAGAAAATATAAAAATGCAGTGAATGAAGCAGGCAGAAAGGAATACAAACGTCTCAAAAATGAGATCGACAGGAAGAGCAAAATTGCTAAGCAGGGATGGCTAGAGGACAAATGTAAGGATGTAGAGGCTTATATCACTAGGGGTGAGATAGATACTGCCTACAGGAAAATTAAAGAGACCTTTGGAGAGAAGAGAACCACGTGTATGAATATCAAGAGCTCAGATGGCAACCCAGTTCTAAGCAAAGAAGGGAAGGCAGAAAGGTGGAAGGAGTATATAGAAGGTTTATACAAGGGTGATGTACTTGAGGACAATATTATGGAAATGGAAGAGGATGTAGATGAAGACGAAATGGGAGATACGATACTGCGTGAAGAGCTTGACAGAGCACTGGAAGACCTGAGTCGAAACAAGGCCCCCAGAGTAGACAACATTCCATTGGAACTACTGATGGCCTTGGGAGAGAAAGTCCTGACAAAACTCTACCATCTGGTGCGCAAGACGTATGAAACAGGCGAAATACCCTCAGACTTCAAGAAGAATATAATAATTCCAATCCCAAAGAAAGCAGGTGTTGACAGATGTGAAAATTACCGAACAATCAGTTTAATAAGCCACAGCTGCAAAATACTAACACGAATTCTTTACAGACGAATGGAAAAACTAGTAGAAGCCGACCTCGGGGAAGAACACCTGAGGCAATACTGACCTTACGACTTACCTTAGAAGAAAGATTAAGGAAAGGCAAACCTACGTTTCTAGCATTTGTAGACTTACAGAAAGCTTTTGACAATGTTGACTGGAATACTCCCTTTCAAATTCTGAAGGTGGCAGGGGTAAAATACAGGGAGCGAAAACCTATTTACAATTTGTACAGAAACCAGATGGCAGTTATAAGGGTCGAGGGACATGAAAGGGAAGCAGTGGTTGGGAAGGGAGTGAGACACTGTTGTAGCCTCTCCCAGATGTTATTCAATCTGCATATTGAACAAGCACTAAAGGAAACAAAAGAAAAATTCAGAGTAGGTATTAAAATCCATGGAGAAGAAGTAAAAACTTTGAGGTTCGCCTATGACATTGTAATTCTGTCAGAGACAGCAAAGGACTTGGAAGAGCAGTTGAACGGAATGGACAGTGTCTTGAAAGGAGGATATAAGATGAACATCAACAAAAGCAAAACGAGTGTAATGGAATGTAGTCGAATTGTCGGGTGATGCTGAGGGAATTAGATTAGGAAATTACACACTTAAAGTAGTAAAGGAGTTTTGCTATTTAGGGAGTAAAATAACTGATGATGGTCGAAGTAGAGAGGATACAAAATGTAGACTGGCAATGGCAAGGAAAGCGTTTCTGAAGAAGAGAAATTTGTTAACATCGAGTCTAGATTTAAGTGTCAGGAAGTCTTTTCTGAAAGTATTTGTACGGAGTGTAGCCATGTATGGAAGTGAAACATGGACGATAAATAGTTTGGACAAGAAGAGAATAGAAGCTTTCAAAATGTGGTGCTACAGAAGAATGCTGAAGATTAGATGGGTAGCTCACATAGCTAATGAGAAAGTGTTGAATAGGCTTGGGGAGAAGAGAAGTTTGTTGCACAACTTGACCAGAAGAAGGGATCGGTCGGTAGGACATGTTCTGCGGCATCAAGGGATCACAAATTTAGCATTGGAGGGCAGCGTGTAGGGTAAAAATTGCAGAGGGAGACCAAGAGATGAATACACTAAGCAGATTCAGAGGGATGTAGGTTGCAGTAGGTACTGGGAGATGAAGCTTGCACAGAATAGAGTAGCATGAAGAGCTGCATCAAACCAGTCTCAGGACTGAAGACCACATCAACAACAACAACAACAACACAACAACACAAGGAGGGCCTGTGCAGAGTGAAGATACCATAATATTTCATCAGGGTCAGCACTGACTACAAGCAGCAGACAGACATTCTCTCGGTTCGTTGGCAACACTTGTGGCCTGGCTGTCCCCTTCTACCTGACTGTCATCGGCACTACTCAGTAACCCTTGCAATGCACTATGGATCGATGGAGCTGCTTGCTGATAAAGGGGAGTAACATTCCGTAATCCTCTTGGTGATTGGTGTTATTGTCTACCCGACCTCCTAATTATTTTCTGCACAACCCTGGCTCGGAATGACGTCTATTCAGCATACCAGTGGGTGTTTGTTCATAAAGACTAAGCAAAAACATACCATGTGTGGCTTAGGGATGATACAGTGCCCCCCCCCCACTGCCATATTCAGGACTGTACAGAGTAATAACATGTGGGAGCCACTCTTTCACGATTGAAAAAGATGGTAAACAGCAGACACTGTCAACAGAGCAACTCAAGCTAGTATACACTGATGAGGATACATTCCCTTCTCATATCACGACATTGCAATTCAAAGAGTGGGCAGAGCCTTTGGCACGATTGGAAGATATTGCAGTGTCTGCCTCTGACCAGGAACAATCTTCACCTACACCAGCTATTTTCTCAAGACTCAGCAGTCATATTAATTGCAAATTCCCTCACATACCGGGGGCACCCAGTTTTTAAAAAAGGTGTGTGGGGCTGATATGGTGACACCACAATACACTTTGGCATGAAAAGTGAGTGAAACTATTATGGACCATACAAAGCACCTTTGTTGTTGCCAAAATAGTTACTTTCATGATTTACAGTTGTGTTTTCTGTTCTTTGTTGATCCCATGCTTGCATAATAAAGTAACTGTTCAATAGTGAACAATATTTATTGTGAATGAGATAATAAGTTCGACTTCACAAAGAGTCAGTCAAGAAGGCTTTTTGCTATTTAACACAGCACATTTGTGGAATAAAATAATCAATAACAAGTTATTTTAGAACCAAAAATGTTAATTTGTTCAAATGCTGCTCCACTGTATGTTGCAATCTCTCTCTCTCTCTCTCTCTCTCTCTCTCTCTCTCTCTCTCTCTCTCTCTCTCTCTCATCCCCATTTTCTCTATGTACAACATTATTAGTTTCTTCATTTATTTGAAAGAACTCCATGAATCCTAATCACTCTTCTTGTAATGCTTCCCTCCATCATCACACTACTCAAACTTTTGAAATATTCCGCTCTCCAAACTTTCTACTATTCTGAAACTGAGATTATTAGGTTACACAGCAAATATATATACAAATCACAGACAATATTTTGGAAACACAACGTTTCTGTATTAACTTAATGTATTTTTCAACATCTCAATCATTTCCACCAATTCTGTGAGCCTAGTTGTAGCTTTTATTTTTTAGCATCATAGAAACATTTTGCATTTTCTCTCTTAATCATTTTATCAACACCTCTTCACAATCATCATCATCATCATGAAATTACTATATTCTATAAACTCTGGACAATGCATGTACCACTTGTACGAGAAATGCACTGTATGATGGATGTGCCAAAACTGTATTAGTACCCTATTCAGTACAGTTCAAAGAAAAACAGAAGTTAATGATGAACTTCAGCTACCATTACCCCATTTCACCTGACCTCATGTCACAAGTGCTGGTCGATACATGTGTGTCATCTTTAAAGCTCTTGCACATTTTCAGTTACAACATAAGTAGTCATCCAATTCCATATTTCTTGAAATTAAATGGTACATTGGAAGATTTAGGTCAAGCATGAGTTATTAATACATTTCATCATATGTAAAACTCTAAAAATGAAAAACAGATTTGTTTGATAATATTACCTCCTATATTAAGAAGAAAACCTCACCCTTTGAACAATTTCTTGAAAATAGTGTTTACTCACCTCTTGCACCATAGTTTGCAGGGATTCAAGACTTGACGACTTTTTCATACCTAAAGATGGACCAAACTCTTTTCTACCTTGTATGTCCGACCCTGTAAAGTTAAATTTTATAAAGAAACAATGGGTTTCTGACTTAAACATTATAATATAATGACAACTATTTGAGTTAACTATAAATACATACTTGTAAAAGTCAGGATTCCCATCAAACTGAGGGTTCAGAAGCACAGAAATATTATATCTGTACTGAAGTAATATGATGTTTAGTGGGTCAAAAGGGAAGTAAATAAATGTAACTTGTAATAAGTAGAATATTACTAATAAGGAAAGGAGGAGGAAGTGAACTAAGATGATCAAAATCATAACCTTTAAACAGTCTAGCTTTACATAACTTTTACAATTGTATTTTTAATCTTTTATTCTCATCTACTCTTTCCTCCTTTAACTTCAATTTTTTATGCCCAGACTTTTTTTTTTTTATCTCAATCTTTGGTCCTTTACAATTCCAACCTCTTGCCATCATTTCACAAGACTTTTCCACCTAGTACATTAACACTTCTATTGTTAGAAGCAGACTTCCTTCTCTGCAACAGTACAACACTATAGCTTCTGTCCAGGTGGTTTTATACTTCTCTTACTCACAGTTCATAACACTTAGAGACAAGCAATGTTTTCAACATTCATTTATTCATACGCACGCAATTCTGACTGATCTCCATGTTAGTCTGTCACAATAATGTCTATATTTACACATTATACCAATATTATTATCTGTATGTGAATGTAAAACGATCTTACATCAGGTAAATTGTCAAATGCAAATAAAAAGATAATTACGAAGATCAATTCGGGTAAAAGAAATGCAAATGTTAGTCATGGAAATTAAATTTTAGAAGTCAAAATTTAGATTTTTTATAATTTGCCATTGACTTGTTGTGAAACATGCTTTATGAGTCTGAACACAAAATTGGGGTGAACTTTCAGTGCACTGTTGGACTCAGCCTTGAAGATGCTTATTAATGGCACACCGCTTTCAAAAAAAGAGAGGAAAGTTAGTTTTCAAACACAGAAATAACTCAGTATCTTAGTGTTGCATCTTTCCTGATTAATGCTGCTTTTTATTTATTCACAACATTCCACAGGATTTTTTCTGTTACAAGCCAACAGCATTTTCTGGCAGTCAGCTGATTAATCAAATATAGTGTTAAGTGCAACTTTGTTCTCAAGACAAATATATTTATTCAAAATTTGTCAGTATTGTCTTGTTTCATTATATTTGTATCAGCCATAATGTAATCTACAGTTTGCTAAATAAGGAATTATCAATTTTTATGTAACTTAAACTATCTGATTATTTTGTCATCACATTTCTATGTATATGAAAAACCTGTGCACAGTAGGAACAGATGGAAATATAGTTCATAAAGACACAACAAATAATATCAAATTTGAAACTTCATAAGAAAGGGAGAACTGAATGAAAAGTTGAAAAGGGGAGACATAAAATGTGTCATTTGAAAAGGAAATTTAGCATCTTGCACCTTTTGTTTCCGGTTTTTTTGGACAATCTTCCTTTATACCTTCCTGTCCTTTTACCTTTTAAAATGGAAAATTATAAAGCCATAAACTTCAATAAATCCTGATGTTGCTTTCTGCTAAATTTCTAAATTTTCCCAGTGAGCACAGTGTTTTCATTTGTACATCCTGGATTTACTGGACCAGGTTTACTGATGTTGTAATACAATTAACAAGTTAGTTCATGCAACAGCTTCACACGAATTACCTAACATGCTGTGACAATGTAACATGTATGGCTCAAATAGGCTATACAGATCATGCGAAGAAAAGAATTTTTTACTGGACCAACACATTTGGTATTCTGTTCCAACGACTCCATTTTCAGTTTTAAAAAACATGCAGTCAGTCAGTCTCTCTCTCTCTCTCTCTCTCTCTCTCTCTCTCTCTCTCTCTCTCTCTCTCTCTCTCTCTCGCCCCCTCTCTGCACAAGCACATGCATGCACACACATTCAGTGAACTGTTGCATAAACTCTGACATTAAAGGGAAAATAAGAACAAATAGTAATGTGCTGAGCTACGTACTTTCAGAGTCAGCCTGAGAACGAGTTAAGCTAATTACAGACTCAATTGAGTTTGCCCGCAGCAAGTTGGGACCGTTTACTTCTCGATTCTGTTTGGCTAGAAAATAACAACATTAATGAATGAAAGACCACCACAAAGATTAAGTTCAATAGCACATATAATTTTTATAAATGTAAAGAGGTATTAATTCATTCAAAAACAAAAACAACAGAAGAAGGTAAAGAAGATATCAGTAATGTTAATTAGAAGGACATTACACACACATCCGAAATGTCACCCAGTAATAGAGAGAAACTTAAGAAAAAACATTCAATAAATGAAAAAAATAATATGTATCAGTACCTTCTGCACCCTGTTTTAAATCTCTGTCAGTCTTTTTTAGGTCATTCATGTTCTGCTGCTGTTGTTGCATCTGCCGTTGTCGCTCTCTCTCTTCCCTAATTGAGAAAATAAATTATTATTTTTAAGTTAATTTATAGTGGGAAGGTGAAATCCATCTCCATTTATTGTATATTGTAGAAATAAGTGAATGACACTCAAAATTTAGTGTGTTTTTCTTCCTTACTCTTCATAAGTCTAAATGAACATGCATAAGTTTTGAGATTCTCAATGGTGTTTTTTGCAGATATTATATTGGAAATATTTATTTTTCATATTCAATGTTGATAATACGTATGTCATAATTGTACCTGAAAATGCAAGTTTTAAAACTTGTGTATTAATTAACTTTAGCCGAGTACTTAAAAATAAGTTAGTTTTCTTCAGATTCATTTTTACTGAACATGTCTTCTGCTGTTGGAATATGATAAGATTCATTTACCTCAATTTCTTATTGCGTTGATAGGTATCAGTGTGCTTGGCATCTAATGTTGCATGCCTCTTCTCAGACATGCTTTGTCTACCAAAAGCATCTCTTGAAAATCCAGCTGCAGCTTCTTCTAATGATAATCTGAAATAAAAATGGGGAATGAAATAAAAATCCAATACACTTTTCCATTGTGTTTTATTTTAAAGAATCAACAATTAGCTAAGAAAACCATGAGAACATTATAACTATGATGCTGCCTCTCAGTAAGCTAATTTCCAAACCCACATTTCTCTAACTGGAACAAGAAAAAATTTACACAAGAATTACTAGACTGGTACCCCAGTCACACTATTTGTTGCAGTCATCAACCCTAGGCAGATAACGCGAAATATAATGCACTACCCAGAAGGATAAAATTCCTAGTTAAATGATGGTTTTCAGGTACAAACAGATCGAACACCCAAACAGGTAGCTGTGAAGAATGTATCGTTTACATTTAGATTACTGGTGAACTAAAGACATTGACTAAATACCGAACAACAACAGACAAACTACTTCTACACTAACAAAACAACATGGTAACATTTGACATGTTTAGACAACCTTGATTTATCATCCTTTACAGTAAAGGGAAAAATATCGATAAAGACAAACATAGAAGTTTTTTGAGTGAAAACCTGATTGAAGTCAACCAATATCCCAGTATAAAAATAGAATAATCACCAACTACGTCTACATCTACATTTACACCCATACTCCGCAAGCCACCTGACAGTGTGGCAGAGGGTACCCTGAGTACCTCTATCGGTTCTCCCCTCTATTCCAGTCTCGTATTGCTCGTGGAAAGAAGGACTGTTGGTATGCTTCTGTGTGGGCTCTAATCTCTCTGATTTTATCCTCATGGTCTCTTCGCAAGATATACGTAGGAGGAAGCAATATAGTGCTCGACTCTTCGGTGAAAGTAAGTTCTCGAAACTTTAAAAAAAGCCCATACCGAGCTACTGAGTGTCTCTCCTGCAGAGTCTTCCACTGGAGTTTATCTATCATATCTGTAACGCTTTTGCGATTACTAAATGATCCTGTAACGAAGCGCGCTGCTCTCCACTGGATCTTCTCTATCGCTTCTATCGCTTCTATCAACCCTATCCGGTATGGATCCCACACTGCTGAGCAGTATTCGAGCAGTGGGCGAACAAGCGTACTGTAACCTACTTCCTTTGTTTTCAGATTGCATTTCCTTAGGATTCTTCCAATGAATCTCAGTCTGGCATCTGCTTTACTGACGATCAACTTTATATGATCATTCCATTTTAAATCACTCCTAATGCGTACTCCCAGATAATTTATGGAATTAACTGCTTCCAGTTGCTGACCTGCTATTTTGTAGCCAAATGATAAGGGATCTATCTTTCTATGTATTCGCAGCACCTTACACTTGTCTACATTGAGATTCATTTGCCATTCCATGCATGAGTCAATTCGCTGCAGATCCTCCTGCATTTCAGTACAATTTTCCATTGTTACAACCTCTCGATACACCACAGCATCATCTGCAAAAAGCCTCAGTGAACTTCCGATGTCATCCACCAGGTCATTTATGTATATTGTGAATAGCAACGGTCCTATGACACTCCCCTGCAGCACACCTGAAATCACTCTTACTTCGGAAGACTTCTCTCCATTGAGAATGACATGCTGCATTCTGTTATCTAGGAACTCCTCAATCCAATCACACAATTGGTCCGAGAGTCCATATGCTCTTACTTTGTTCATTAAACAACTGTGGGGAACTGTATTGAATGCCTTGCCGAAGTCAAGAAACATGGCATCTACCTGTGAACTCGTGTCTATGGCCCTCCGAGTCTCGTGGACGAATAGTGCGAGCTGGGTTTCACACGACCGTCTTTTTCGAAACCCATGCTGATTCCTACAGAGTAGATTTCTAGTCTCCAGAAAAGTCATTATACTCTAACATAATACATGTTCCAAAATTCTATCGACGTTAGAGATATAGGTCTATAGTTCTGCACATCTGTTCGACGTCCCTTCTTGAAAACGGGGATGACCTGTCATCCTCTGTTTCAGTACGATTTTGGTCACAGAGTGTCTGGACATTTTGTTTTGATCCACCAACCGCTTTGACATAAGACCAAAATTTCTTAGGATTTTCTGCCAAGTCAATACATAGAACTTTGCTTTCGAATTCATTGAACGCCTCTCACATAGCCCTCCTCACACTACATTTCGCTTCGCATAATTTTTGTTTGTCTGCAAGGCTTTGGCTAGGTTTATGTTTGCTGTGAAGTTCCCTTTGCTTCCGCAGCAGTTTTCTAACTCAGTTGTTGTACCACGGTGGCTCTTTTCCATCTCTTACGATCTTGCTTGGCACATACTCATCTAGCGCATACTGTATGATGGTTTTGAACTTTGTCCACTGATTCTCAACACTATCTGTACTTGAGACAAAACTTTTGTGTTGAGGTGATATGTTTATATCAAAGAAAATAATCAGTCTTTGACAATATAATATAATTGAATGGATAAAAAAACCTACTCACCAACTGGTGGAACAAGAACACAAATGTAAAAAGTTTTTACTTATGCAAGCTTTTTGAGCCAGTGGCTCCTCCTTCCACCAGAAGAGTTGAAGGGGAAGGAAGAGGGCTGAACAAAAAGGACTGAAGAGATTTAGCAAAAGGGGAGGGGTTCAGGAAAGTCACCCAGAAACCTAGATCTTGGGAGACTTATGGAATAGGATGAGAAGGAAAGACTGATTGTTGGAGACTGGACCAGATGAGATTTTAAAACCTGAGAGCACAAAGGTAAACAACAGGGTAACATGCAAGACAGATTACTGCTAAAGCATTCCCTAAAAGCTGATGACTATCATTGTCCTCCCATAAGATGAAGGATCTAACACTGTGGCACTTGACCGGCAGGAGTTAGTGAAGGTCTATGCCACCTGTCTGATACCTCTACACACAGTATGTGCCATTAAGATCTCACCATGTGATTCAAACTGACCTACAGTCCCACCTTAAGACCTCAGGCTCCTCATGAGGACTAACACCTCAATCCATAGAACTTCTTACACCACCCAAACCTTCTTCCTAAGATCAACAAACCCAATCATCCTGGCTATCCTACATTTGCTGGCTTCAAAGCACTCACCGAACGTATATCTGCCTTAGTTGATCAGCATCTGCAACCCACAGTACAAAGACTTCCCTCCTATATTAAAGACACCAACCATTTCCGAGATCATCTGAAATCTGCACCTGTCCCATTCTCACCAAACAACTTGCTTGTTACCACTGATGCTCTCTCCCTCTATGCCAAGATCCTCCACATACAAGGTCTGTCTGCTGCTGATAATTTCCTCATTCAGGGCCTCACCTTAATCAACTTTATACTGACAAACAACTACTTCACCTTTGAGGGGCAAACATACAAACAAATCAGGGTTATGGCCATGGGAACCAGGATGGTTCCTTCCTATGCCAGTCTTTTCATGGGTCACTTGGAGAGGGCTTTGCTAGGATCTATAAGTCTTCAGCCCCTGGTCAGGTTTAGATCCATTGATATCTTTTACAAGTGGACTCATGGTGAGGCTGACCTATTAAAATTCCTGTAATCTCTAAATACCTTCTCCCAGTTTCATATGGTCCTATACCAAATCCCATGCCACTTTCCTTGAAATATATTTCATCCTCACCAAAGCCCAGCTACACATTGCTGTCCACTTTAAACCTACTAACAAACAACAGTGGTTACAATTTGACAGCCATGATCCTTTCCATGCCAAATGTTGCCTCCCATACAGCCTTGGCATTAAAGGTAAACATATTTGTTCATATGCACACTCTTTACAGCAATACACAACCATTCCCACCTCAGCCTTCACTGTATGTAATTACCACACCAGCCTAGTTCAAAAGCGGATTTTCTGAGCCATCACATCCAGTCTTGGTACTGCTGATCCTTCCAAAAAGCAACTTCGGAGAACACCACTTGTGACTCAGTATTATCCTGGTCTGGAATATATTAATCAGCTACTATGATAAGGCCATGACTTCCTAAAATCACACCCCAAAATGAGAACCATTCTGTCAGATTTTGCCCGCCGCACCTAGAACAGCTTTTTGTCGCCCTCCCAATCTCCGCAATATTGTTGTCAGACCCTATGCTCTTTCTGCATCCATCTCCCTATCCTGTGGCTCCTACCCCTGTGACTATCCCCACTGCAAGACTTACCCTATGCAACCTCCTACCACCACATATACCAGCCCTGTAAGTGACAAAACATATGCTATCAATGGGAGAGTGGCCAGTGATGACATGTCTTATACCTGCTGTTACATAAACAATGTTCAGCCTTTTACATATGCATGACAACCACCAGGTTATCAGTTAGGATGAATGGGCATAGGCAAAGGGTGTATACTAGCAACACACAATATCCTGTTGCAGAGCATGCTCTAGAAGACAGTTGTGACCTCAGGCCTGATTCAGCACATGCATTACCTGAATTCTTCCTCTTCTTTCTCAGAACTCTGCAGGTGGGAACTAGTGCTGCAACATGTCCTTGGTTCTTGCCACCCACCTGACCTTCATTTACATTAATTTCTTCCACCTCAGCATTGCTTCACAGTAACTACATCTTTCGTCTCCTACATCTTTCGTTTTCTGACCTGTCCATTTGTTTCCCTTCCACGTCTGTTACATACAATGTACTTAGCTTTTCACTCTCATTAACTCATGCGCAATGTTTTAGCAACAATCTCTGTTTTGCATATTATTCTATCTTCCACCATTTAAGCTCTCAGGTTTTCAAATCTCTTTGGGTGCAGTCCACTACATCAGTCTCATCCCACTGTCTCCTGTGACACAGGGTTCTCGCTGACTTTTCCAAACTCTGCCCCTTATCCCAAACCTCTCCAGTCCTTTTCCTTCACCCCTCTTCCTTCCTCTTTAGTCCTGCTGGAAATAGCAGCCACTGGTCCAAAAGCTTGTGTAAGTGGAACCTTTTTTCTATGTGTGTGTTCTCTCTTACTGCCAATTGGTGAGTAGATTTACTTTATCTATCCCGTTACTTTATATTAGGAAACATGTCCAATAGTCTTCCATACCAGAATGTTCACCATCTTCTGATTATTTTAGATAAGGCATCAATAAATAACAGAAATGAGTAAAATGTTACAGGTATTTTTTTCTTTATTCAACTATATGGTTGTTTTCACATAATATGCACCTTGCACCATCATGACCCTATGCTCCAGAGTTTCAACAAATTGAAAATTTGTTTTCTTCCACACCAATGCACATAACAGTAAGAGAAGAATATGATCCAGTTAGAAATGTTTGATGCAGTCTCTTAATCCAAATTTAGTTTTTCTTGTGCTCTGTTTAAACTAATTTACATGTACGACTGTTGTTACTGAATATGATGTTATTCTAATTGTACTATTTATTTTGTTACACAGGTTATAGACACTTGTGAGATTCAAAGATACATTCCTTTTTCTACTTTTAGTGAGGAAAGCAGAGTGGAAGTTGCCACAGATTACTATATCAGATTTAAATTCAGATATTTTGTTCAAGAACAGCTAAAGTCTATTCACAAACAGCTTAAAATTATCCACAGGGAAGATACACAACAAACAAGTTTAAAATTATCTTCTTCAATTGCCATAGATACTGTCAGAACATTCATTACTTCTATTCCTTTGTAACCAGAGCTAAAGCACAGCAGACAAAGTTGATCAAAAGAGAAACATTATAATGTTGAAACATCCTGGATTTGCATACTACACTTTAGAGTGGAAGATTCATTCCAGACCATTGCATTGTTCATTTTTGGGGCTATCTAAAGGTAATGAATTTGGTAAAGATGGTATCAGATGGACATTAGCTTATTGGAAGCATGACTATTATAACAGATATTTAAAAAACACTTAAATTTTACATCAACTCATGCTAACTGTAATTAATATAAAAAGAAGAGGTGAACATCATTAGAGTTTTCTCCAATTCCAGTCAGTTGAATCACCACTTAGGAGGCTGACGTTTTCAACAACAACTGGAATTTAAGTAGTTTTATTCATAGGGGCAGCCATGGTATCAATCTGTTTACTGTATCAGAGAGAGATTTACTCACTAACAGGTCATGAGAGAGAGCCAACAACCTGAACCTTTGTCTTTTTGATGCACTATGTTTCGCTACCTTTCTTACACCCTAAAAATTTTTTATGTAATTGAAGCATTGCCTCACTAATTTTGTACACACAATTTTATTTTCATCTCTGTTTTGAACATAGCAGCTTTTGTTTGATTTTATTCTCCCTAGAATCTTATCCAGTGCTACAGAAATGATGCTTTACATGGTACTATGAGAACTGGCAATGTATGTATCTAATACCATTGCAATCATCTTTGAGAAAGACAGCCCTTCACTATTCCTTAGCCATCTCAGAATAAGTATTTTAAAAGTATATTACTTACTGGCTCGAGTATGTGGCATCAACCCCTGGAACTTCACTGCCATGTTCAGCAGATTGTTTTCCTTTGCTGTCAGGCCTCCGTTCGATGTCCTTAGTCTCTTCTGACTTATGGCTGCCATTTGATGTCTTTTCTAACCTATTTTGAAGTATATCTCACAATGAATTTGTAAATAAGAAAATATTACTTCTAGAATAACAAAGAGAAAATACAACCTAACACTAAATGAGTTTAAAAGGCTAGGTCTTAAGAACAGCTGCTGGCACAAGGGGCACTGGAGTGGTATTGAAGCAGCTTTCCCAGTCAGCCATTTGGCACATACTTTTGTTCAATTCAACACCTTTCATCAGCACCTACTTCTTCCCAAGGCAGAGAGAAAATAAGAAATTCTGCAAAATCTTATTTTTCATTAAGAGAATCTTTTATTCGAGCGCTGATAAACTGACACCAAAAGTAGACGAATACCAAAGAGCAAAGGCAGAAAATGTAGAAGGCAAAGAGGAAGATCCTTACAGCTACCACCAAGTTCTGTAGACCAGAAATGAATGGACAGACAAAATAAAGTAAATCACATCACTTTTATTTTGTAGAATGAATACTTAATTAAAATGAATAGATTGATGAGGATGATATCAATAAAGATGTAATGATATGGAATTACATCAGGGCAAACCATTTATAAATGCTGAACTTGCCATGTAATGTTGATGTTATGACAGATGAAAATTTCTGCCAGGCAGGGGTTTACAACTGGATTTATTGCTTCTTGCAAGTCATCACCTGCAACCATGAGGCTATCTAAGTATGCCTCAAGCCTGCCTAACTTTTATTGTCCCTGGTGTTTGAACACTGCAATCAAAGGCTCCCCCACATGGTGAGCAGGAATAGCACCACTGGTAGAACAAATGCGTACATCGTCTTCCACCTCAACATTTGCTACATCACTACCTCCATCCACATCAAATTTATGCCTCCGACAATCCCTTCACTTTGACAGCTACCACCTATTCTACACCAAGAAGTCCCTTTCATACAGCTTAGCCACTTGTGGTCGTGACATTTGTGGTGACAAACATTCCCACTCCAAACATACCAAGGTCTTCACCGACTGAAATTACTCTCCCCCACTTTGTCCAGAAACAAATCTTCGAATCTTTCTCTGCTGGGGTTTTGACCATCTCTCATTGTGCCCTGAAATGAGAAATATTTCCCCACACTCCTCCACAATCATATTCCACCATCAACCCAACCCACAAAATATCTTCCTCCAACCCTATTCCACCTCTGCTCTCAACCCCTTGCCTAATGGCTCATATCTCTGGAATAAACCTAGATGCAAGACCTGCCCCTTACAGCCTCCCACTAACTTCTACTCCAGTCCTATCACAGGCACACCTTCCACACTATTAAATGCTGGGCTATCTGTGAAAGCAGCCATGTGCTGTACCAATTTATCTGTGGCCACTGTGCCATATTCTGAGTGGGCATCAGACCGATAACTAAAACAATGTCCGTCCACAAGAACAAGATGCGCTTGACTTCACAACCTTCGCCATCTGGATTCTTCCTATAACACTAGCTTTTTCGAACTGTGCAATTTGGAATTTTCCCTGCAACAAATCCTTCACTTCCATAAACCCCTGGCCTCATTCTTTGCTAGTTCCTGTCCTCCATTTGCCTATTCCCTTCCCTGCTGCCACTCCAGCCCTAAACACACCACCTCTCATCTCTATGCCCACTACCCACCCCAGCAAATGTGTATATATATATATGTGTGTGTGTGTGTGTGTGTGTGTGTGTGTGTGTGTGAGAGAGAGAGAGAGAGAGAGAGAGAGAGAGAGAGAGAGAGAGAGAGAGAGAGAGAGAGAGAGAGAGAGAGAGAGAGAGAGAGAGATATATATATGTCATGTTTTGTTGAAATGTGTGTTAGAAACTGTAAAAACATAGTTTTACTGTGATTTACCATTACTTTATTTTCTACAAGCCATGAACTTAAGTCATGAACTGCACTATTTGAAACAGAGCCATTGTTGTACACAACATCCTTTACTACCAAGCTAGTGTCATCAGCAAACAAAAATATTTTAAAGTTACCTGTAATACTAGAGGGGATATCATTTATATAAATAAGGAACAGGAGTGGCCCCAATACTGGTCCCCCCCCCCCCCCCCCCCACTTGACTGTACCCCACTCACATCCCACATCACAGTCATTCTCAACAATGTGAATAATTACCTTTTGCCGTCTGTTGCTAAAGTAAGAGGTGAATCAGTTGTGAGCTACCCCCATATTCCGCTCTAATGGTCCAACTTCTGGAGCAATATTTTGTGACCAGCACAATCAAACATTAAATAAAAAAATATGCCTAGCATTCGAAACCTTTTGTTTAACCCATCCAGTATCTCATACAGAAAAGAGAGTATAGCATATTCAGTTGTTAAATGACTTCTAAAGCTGAACAGTACATCTGATAGCAAATCATGTAATATAAAATAATGAATTATCCTTACATACACAGCCTTTTCAATAACTTCAGCAAACACTGATGGCATTATCCCTTTTTATAAAGTGTCTTTACTACTGAGTACTTTAATCATTCAGGAAACTGACCATTCATAAAGGAAAAATTACAAATATGGCTAAATACAGGGCTAACATGTGAAACACAGTACTTAAATAGTCTGCTAGGAACTTCATCACATCCATGAGAGTGAATGTCTCTTAAAATAATCTTACTGCATTTGTCAAACCTACATCTTTATTGCCACATTTTGCGGTAGCATCCACCCCTGCCTGGTGGCTACACTTCCTCAAAAGAACACACACTTGTCAAAAATATATGCATAATTTTCTCTGTAACAGTGTGACAGGATGGAATAACATGAGTAAGTTTCTTGGCTGCTTTACCTACATCCCCCTTCAGTACCTGAAGCAATTTTCATTCCTAAAATTTGTTTTTAATTGGTACACAGAATTTTTCTGCCACCTGAATAATACTTAACACTGCTTCTGATACACGTTCTACGCTGCTGTTGATCACGTGATTTTTGAATTAATGTAATCTATGAACTCTTTCTCATTCAGACTGTTCACTTGCTGAAAGTGATACATGGTACACATCACATAACACACATTTCTGCTTAACTTGTTATATTATTTTTCCAGCTACATAATTCAAAGACTTTCTTCCTCAAGTGAAATCTCATCTGCGTTGTGTATGTCTGAATTTGCACTTACAGGCATTGCTGCATCATTGTTGATTTGTTGCTCATCCCAAGTATGCCTGTGTTCCAGGCAGTCTATGAGGACTTAAGCAATTGCTATCTGTTAACTCCACTGATGACTGGGATGAACATACTGGAAGGTATCTGAAACTGAACTTTTTGCTGGAAGCACGCTGAGAAGTTTTGCCAGGGTCTCTCGCCAAAGCTTCCACAATAAAAAGCAATGGAAACCTTTTTTGTTAGAAAGTTATTTCTGAATGTTAATTGGCATGTTTATTGCCAGAATTACCACCGATCATCGCATATGTCTTTCACAACTTTACACATTGCACTTTTTATGTTCTCCCACATCATTAATTAAAACTACCAGAATATTGTATCTTATATGCAGTTGATGCAGCAGGACATTGAAGTACCCATTGTTTCACTACATACTGAACTGCTGCTGAAACAATATGGTATAGAAGTGCTTAAGCAGGACCAATTTTCATTTTATTGTACTGCACTCTCCTTGTATTTTCTCTTAGATTCCAAGTAATGTTCAATATGTTCTCTTTGTCAGAATCATACAGCTTGACAACAGAGTCAATGGTGACAGTTTTAAGTGGCAAATTACTGTCTTCAGTATTGTTTGGGAGCATAATGTGGTCAGAAATTGTTAAATGGTTTCTCAAATTATTCAGAATAAGACCAGCATCAGGCATTAAGTCTGTATGTTTCAGATACCAATATATATTAAGACAACTGGTAATTAGATCAATTCTCCCACTTACTCATGTACTTCTTGGCCACCTTGTAACACATGACGTTCAGCTGACAATAGCAGTACTTAGTTGCTGGTAATCCAAACATATGTTGTCGCTACTTTCTTTATTCAGGATTTTAAGGTAAAAAACTAACAGTGTCTTCTATTTGTTCTTTGGTGTATTACACTGCCACTAGGGTAAACATCTGAACTAAGCTGAATAGACTAATAAAATTTGAAATTATGATATACTTTTTTCTGTGATCCAATTTCGATAGAAATAAAGTGTAGATGTTGCCTCAAGCTATTCTCAAGTTATCTATGAAAATTCTGTGAAAATTCATCTAGTAGTGTACAGACAGATATCAATTTTACAGTTTTATTGTCCGCATAAATTCATGGAGGGAAACTAGTGCTGAAACTATAAAAGCTATTTCAAGTAAGCAGGATTTCAGGAGATTGAGTTGGTTGCTCCAGTGGAATGAGTTGGAAGTGAATTACAGGAATTACATGAATTAGTAGGCAATACTTCTGTCACTTTTTAGGACTTTGAGACTATGTGTGATAATGTGGCAACGACAGGAATGTTGAGAGTTGAATAATTGCCTTCTGAGAGAAACATGGAAAATGGAAGTGAGATGGAAGACAACCCTGTGCCCTCATTTGAAAAATTCAGAAGGTTACGATGGCCCATCAGCTTGAGGACACAACAATAGCATAACTTTCTCATTTGTAGCATGAAATGGTTCTGATACTATACAGGATAAATAGGAAGTAAACATGCTTGTCTGAATACTTCAACAAAATCCTAGGTATGTGACGTTCAAGTCTGCCAATTCATAGATTTTTGGGAAAATTTGACTAAAACTGTATTTTACAATTTAAACATTTCAATAATTTACTGCAGCTAATACTTTATTAGCTTGAACCATTCACTGTGTTTTTCTCTAACATATCTTCAGTAATATTTGACTCTAGTTTTATGACTATCAGTAAGAATTCTTCCTCTTTGTAGTGTCTTCCTCCATACAGCATTCAGAATTATTAGTCACTTAAAATGTTATATAGAGGTACTTTAATTTTGTGCAAACTATGACATGATGTAAATGAATATTTTAATTTAAATTCCCAGCAGCAGAAGGTATATTCAAAAAGCACATTGAGATGAGATAAGATAAGATAAGATACCAATCAGATTACATGGAAGTGAAATGGGATACCCTTCATCATGACCCAGATTTTGGCACTGACAATCACTCGGCAGTTTTACCAGTGCAATACTAGGTTACAAAAACTATAAATAATAATGGACTAAGACGTATATAGAAAGACTGAAACATGAAGACAAAGCTGAAGAATTTTGAGCTGAGACGTATGGGAAGCGAGAGAACTTTAAGCTGTGAGGGAATAATTGTAACAAAGGCAGATAAATTTCAAGGGGGAAAAGAGGAGGGGGTGTAACTCATGAAAACCATTCATGATCCAGGAAATAGATTTACCAAAACTAATTTTTACTGGAACAGATAAATCACAAAGTAAATAACCATGACACGTAACATTTAAAACATCACCACAAGATGACACACATTGATGTAAAACAAAACCTATGAGAGCCAGTACAAAGTGTACTCAAAAATTAAAACACATGGTTCAGATAATGAACTTATGTTAAAATAAGTAAGAATAAAAAATGTCTAAAATTAAAATGACGACAGATTGGCAAAAAGAACATAATGAAGAATTGTGTGTTTTGGAACTGTTGTTGAGTATACATCTGGGTGGCATCATCCAAATGATGCTGAATACCTATTAACAGTTCAGAATTAATCAGTCACTGAAAAAATCCAGTAAAATTATATGATAGAGATACCACAAATTGCTCAGACTATGTAAATGAAGAATATTAAGTGGATACCAAGTTTGTGTGAAGACTATCAGCTAAATTTCAATAATGCTTTAAAAAACTGAACAACAATGAAGTGACAGTAATAAACAATACAGTCCTTAAGTTGTGACAGAATGTTGAAGGTACAAACTAAGAAAAGTGGTGTTCAGACGTATTTAATGTAAGAAGTTTTATGTGTATGCTGTGAGGATAAGGAAACAGCCAGTTTATTGTCTGCACTGGTTTGAACATCTTGTTTGTGGGTCTGTCTACTGTGAGCAATTGCTTTTTAATTGGTGTGATGATGTCTATCATCTTAACGTAAAGCTGTCACCAACCTGAGGCTGGCTTCAGCACCACAATGCTTTACTATGTAGTGGTGGTGGTGGTATGCCCTTAAATTCCTTTAATCTTCATATGGATTTATCCAGACAACTTAATGTGCCAGCTATGAACTGCAGTGTGACTTGAATTTCTTTACATATACAGAGCATCATTAAGAGGTGGAAGGAACCATAAATGTTTCTTCAAATGATTGTTTGTATTCCATAATTTCATCCCTACCTTTACATGTCAACTTTATCTTCTTATTGAATTTCTAACTATATCTGAATACCACTTTTAGAACAAATAGAACTACTGCATTATAGTTATAGAAAAGATACCTGTGGTTTTCTGCATCCATCCTATGCTGAGGAACATATTCTTCTTCTATCATGACCATTTCTCCAGCAGGAGGGTTGACAGTTGGGCTCACCAGTTTGTCAGCTGTGGTGCCACTGAGCAACATCGTTGTGTTCCAGGTCTCATTAGTAGCCTGCCAAATTATAACAATAGTTCAACTTTATGGCATGAAGTGTGGAGAAAAGGAAAAAAAAAACCTTCAGTTTCGATTTTAACTTACTTACCCTGTAATAACTTTCATTTCTAAGTGCATGAGGATTAGTTACTTGGCCAGTCAATCTATCAATCACAGGATGGCGAGTGCTCAGACCATCTATGGCACCTTTTAAAATGGAACATGATTAGCTCTGTTAATGTTGTTTAGTTTCATTGTTACACAATTCAGCTGATGAACAGAAAGCAAATACTTAATTCATTTTTGTATTCACACAGTATGCAATGGAAAGGCTTAACATATTAGATACATATCAACACTATTTTATACATTCATAAATGTGAACTTGACAGTATTATGAAAAGGATAGTTGTTGCACACCATGAAGATTACATGATGAGTTCCAGAGAGGCACAGTGAAAAGACTGTTATATACTTTCAACAAAAGCCTTCTTAAGGAAACAGAAATGCACACATATTTACACAAGCAAGCACATCTCACACACACGTGACCACTACCTCCAGCCAGATTGCAACAGAATTGTTTTGAACTGTTGAACAGGAGCAGCAATCTGGAATGGGAGTGGGAATGACGGGTGGGGTGGGGGGTGGAGGGAGGTGGTGCGATAGTAGGGTACACATGGTGGATGATGAATTGGTGCAGCTTGGTGGTGCTTGCAGGGACTAGAGGTGGCAGGATACGGCTAATAGGTGTAGCACCAGGAAGTTGTGGAGAAGGAGAAGAAGGGGGACTAGGAGGGGGGGGGGGGGGGGCAGAGTGGAAATGAAAGGAGCAGAGAAGGAGAGAAGACTGGTGAATGTGTCAGCAGAGAAGAACACAATGCGGGTGAGAGAACGCAAATTACTAGGAAGTGACAGAACAGTGGGGCCAGAAACTGTTGAGTTGGTGGTGTGGGGATAGTAGGAGAATTTGGGGAGTGGAGAATGTGTTCTGAGGATAGCTCTATTCTGCACAGTTCCGGAAAGCTGGTGGTGGAGGGGAGGATCCAGATGACCAGGATTGTGAAGCAGTCATTGAAATGAAGTATGTAACGTACAGCTGCATGTTGTGACACAGGATAGTCTACTTTGCTCTTGGCCACAGTTTGGCGGTGGCCATTCATTCTCATGTAGAGCTGGTTGGTAGTCATACCAGCATAAAAAGCTGAACAATGACTGTAGCAGAGCTGGTATACAAAATGGATGCTTCCACCGTGTGGCACAACTTGCAGCTGTAAATGGCATGCTTGCTTTCAATGGTTGCTTCGCAACCCATTGGGTATCTGGCTTCTTCTCTCCACCAACAGCTTTTCTGAACTGCACAGATGGGAGTTATCCTTACAACGTTTTCTCCACTCCCAGAATCGTCTCGATCTCAACCTAAGGTAATCTACTGTTCCCACACACTCCAACCAACTGTTTCTGCTCCCTCTGCTCTGTCACCACCTCACAATTCATCTCCCCTCACCTTCATTGTGGCTTACACTTTGCCAGTGCATCCACCGGTATCTCCCCCCCCCCCCCCCCCCACCTCCCACCCCACCACCCCTCTGCTCCTCTCCTTTTCCACTCTTCATTTTTCCCCCCTTCTCTTCTTCCACTACAGTCTCCTGACCCTGTGCCAGTCAACTCTGTCCTGCCACCTCTACTTCCTGTATGCTCCATCATGCAGTGCTGATTTCTCTTCCACCCACCTGTAACCTGCTATCCTTCCCACTCCTCTGCTCAGGATTGCAACTCAGTGCATCATTTTTATGGTGAGTAGTGATCTATCCTTCCCATAATATGACTGGTGTAACAACAGATAGACTACTTTTAGAAAAGAAGTCATATTCTATTAGCATATAGAACAAAAATGATAGGAAATAAGAGAAAAGGGAAAGCCATATCAATTCTGGAATACAAGGAAAGTAAGGAACATTGAATTATTCAAAAGTAGTAGTAGTAAAGAGCTAAATTTGAGAGAGCTGTTAATACGCAATCGATATTAAAATTGCAACACCACGAAGATGATGATGCAGTAAATGTCAAATCGGCATGAAGTGTACTACATGTTTGGGTATGCAAATGATTAGCATTTCAGCACCACCATACAAAGCTGCCAGGAGTATCATTATCAGCATTCTATGTACAGGGTGTTAGGAAACTCTCATTTCAAACCTCTAGGACTTTTAAGGGAAATGAGTCCATAATATTTTGAATAGTGACTCATATCCAGAAACATACTGTTTCCATTATACGATGGCTTCAATTCAGACGTGTAATACATCCTTGTCTGCTGAGGGAAAGACGAAAGTCTCAGAGTTGCTTGTCCTCATATGCAATAGGGTAGACACTATGACATGTACTATGTCAGATTGTCACCTACTGTTGCAATGCATCAATACTGTCCTGTAAATACAGTACACTGGGTTCTTTTTTATTTTGGAATAATGTAAACATGTAATATTTAAGTGTTAATACAAACAAATGTGCTTCCATTGTATAAATGGATGTTTCATTATGTTTCCTTTTGAACTGTTACCTAATAATTGTATTGCATCACTCCTAATTCAGCTCCTTACGCCTTCATGGAGATATTACATGTCTGAACTGAAGGCATCAAAGAATGGGGACTGTACATTCCCAGACATGGGTTCCTATCCTAAATATTATGTACCCACTCCCCTCTACAAGTCCTAGAAATTTGTAATGGGAATTTCTGAACAGACTGTATATGGAAAGATTATGCAACATGTTTTTAATTAAAAACTCACATTTGAATACTGGTTATTCGTGAGATCACATTATGCTTCACATTAAAAAAGATATCTGTCAACATGTGTTGCCAACACAAGTCACAATTAGACAGTGGCAGGATCATGACCTCTCAAGATTGTGCTTAATGTACTGCAACAGTGCTGCTTGCATTAGTCAGGATCCCACAATTGTCAAGCAAATCTGGAATTTATAGTTTTAGGAAGGGCTATAAACCACTTTACACTGCATCACAGTGGCACCACATGACTTGTGCTGTGCAGGACAAACATATTGCTCACTTGGTCATGCTGGATTGTAAAGCCATGTCACATACCTACAGTCAGAAATTAGGCTCATCTAGTCATGGTTTGCACAGAGATTCACATGCTACCATTTGCCACACATTGTGACTGATGCACAATTGTACAAAGTTGAAACAGCACATAATGAGTTACTCTTACCAGTATCTGCCATCCAAGCTCAGTTCCACTATGCCCAGCATGGTTAGAACCATTATTGCTGCTGATGGTGGTGGTGGCTCTGCCTCTTTATACTACATTTTGCATCATTTATACCCCAAAATTCCGAGAGAGAGAGAGAGAGAGAGAGAGAGAGAGAGAGAGAGAGAGAGAGAGAGAGAGAGAGAGAGAGAGAGAGTGCGCACTACAGAAGGCGAAAAATAAATAATTCGAAATAAAGTACATCAAAATAATAATAAAAAATATTGGAAAAGGAGATGAGATAGTTATGCTTTGGCAGAATAGAGGGAGGGGAAAAATGGAAAGAGGTCTTATGAGTCTGTTATGCTTCTGTAAATTATTTTATGCCATTTCTCTGTGAAAGGCCAAAAGTACTAAACTATGAACTCCATATGTTGGTAAAAATCTATAGGGATCAATATCTGACTAATATGAACTGTTTACTTGTCATTTACACTACAATCATCTTTGGAATAGTGCAAATTTATTATATTTAATTATCATGTAAAAAGCTCATTCTCATCTGGACTGGAAAGCAAAGATGTATTTATTGTTGTATAGGCACAATTATAATAATATTCTCATCATGTACTTACCAAGTCGCCTTCCATTTGCACCAATGCCTGAAGATTTATTGCTTCTGTTCACAGAATCCTGGGATTCATCTTTACTGGCATATGGCAGAAAGATGACAGTGTTGTTTTCAGAGTTCTCACTGACGGCTGAGATATCTGGATTATAGCCCTCAACATCATTCTTTCCACCAAATGTCTCTGTACCTTTAGCAAAAACCATTTAATAGATTCACAGTCTACAGGTCATAAATACTTTATGGTATTCTTAGTTGTGCCAATTCATACATTCAGAAAAATATTTCAATAAAAGCTATGTGCTTACATCCCTGAAAAAAATGATAAGTACACCAGACCTAAACCACCTGTATGCGAGTGGTTTGCATGCTGCACAGAAAGCCTATTGGATTTATGATTTTAGAGGATAGACAGTACTGGAAGTCACTGGTTCAGTTCCTCTCATGGATGGTTAATATGAAGAAGATGTAGGACTGAAATTTGGCTAAGGAATATGCTATTTTGGTTATGATAGTCACAAACATTTCAGTTAACATAATGTGACAAGTTTATTACTTTCCTATGGCAAACTGAGGTAAGATTCTACAGCTAAGAACAAGCTGGACAAATCATTTTGTTTGGGAAATGAACGTTGACTGGTTTGATAATAGTGGCAGGTAACTGCAACCTTCCTGTGGAAAATTAAGTAGTAGTTGTTTTTTGGGGAAGGAGACCAGACAGCGAGGTCATCGGTCTCATCAGATTAGGGAAGGAAGGGGAAGGAAGTCAACTGTGCCCTTTTAAAGGAACCATCCCGGCATTTGCCTGGAGCGATTTAGGGAAATCACAGAAAACCTAAATCAGGATGGCCGGGCGCGGGATGGAAAATTAAGTGTTCACGTTTGTCTGAATGTTTACATTCATACTTTTAACTATGACTTTTTAAGATATAATAACTTGCAAATTTAAATGAGCATGAGTTCCAACAGAAACTACTTTCCCATAACATAAGTGGCATAGTGAGGAGGGAGGGGGAGAAAAGGGGATCTGCCATGCCCTGATCACCAATTCTTGCAGAAGGGCACCAAACGGTCTCCACAACAAACATGATTTTCCACAAAATATTTTATTATTAGAGTACAGTCTACATATTATAATGCTGTGTGTTCCGGAGGGGAGGGGGGGAAGGGGAGGGAGCACCAATAGATAGTAGTATCATACCCCGAACAGTGGTGCGGAGGGGGTAGAGGCAATAAACAGTGGTGCGGAGGGGGTAGAGGCAATAAACTCTCGTGCCCCAGGCGCCAGTAACATTCACTATGCCACTGCACACTGCATACCATGAACTGTGTCAGACAATAATACCATACCTATGTCATCTATATTTTGAATAATGCTGTCATATAAACATAAGGTAACATCATTCGAGAACTAATTAGTATATTTGCACTGCACTTTACTATCCCCCCCACTCATGTGCCGCTCTAAAAGAGTTGTGTTTATTGTTGACAAGTGAACTAAGCAGTGCTTCACAGTTGCTAAATATTTATCAGAATTTTATACATATCCTGATCTTCTCCTCCTCTCTGTCCATCTCTTTTCATATCTCATCCTCTCCCCCCTTTCTTTGTCCATCCCTCCCCTCCGCCCCCCTCCCCATCGTTGTCTATCTGTCTATCTCCTCCTGACCAATGACTGAACCGCCGAATATGATGCATTTTGTAACTCTAAATTTAAACTCATTTCCTAAGCTAATCACAACCCCATGATGCCATGATGTGCAATACATTCAAGAAAATCCCAGTCAACAATTTGCGGCAGACCCAGAATGACCATTGCTTTGTTCATGGTGATTAAGGCTAACCTCTATGAGCAAACCCAAGGCAGAAAAAAATTGGTTTCAATGGTAAGAGCAAACTAATTTCTTGCTAATATTGATTACCTGAAACTATCCTTGTACCAGCTACATGAGATGCTGTGTTGCCAACCAATGAACAGTACTCATTGGATTTTGTCGCAAGTTAGAGGGGAGACAGGCAGATTCCAAATGAAAAAAGAATGATGGGAAGGAAAAATAAGAGCAAATAAAACTGTCAATACAATGATGAAAATTACATGACAAAAAATGAGAAATAAAAAAATTACTCCTAAGCCAACTAACTGAATAAAAATAATAATCAAACTCTGCATTAGATTTAGAAATAATAATAATTATTATTAAAAAAAGATTCACTACATCTGACGAGACTTGGCCCAATGATCTTTCAAACATCAGTTTTGTACACTAAACAATTCATTAACCACAATGCTGGGTTAATTAGTTATATTTGCAACTGTGGTGAGCCAGTCACAATGATAAATTGTCGCCTTCAAAAATTTGGCTTCTGTTCTGTGTTATGTCCAGCTTACCTAATGTAAGCCGATCTTCATGATTATTATATGTGCTGCTGAATCGCATCAGGTACAAAGTATCCAATAGTGTTTGGTTAGTGCTGTGTGTGCAATGTGTGTGTGTGTTTGTGTGTGTGTTTGTGTGTGTGTGTGTGAGAGAGAGAGAGAGAGAGAGAGAGAGAGAGAGAGAGAGAGAGAGAAAAGGAGCTGGAAGTGAACTGACCAATTTTTGTGGCGATTTGGCAACAATGAATGGTTCAGGTGTGATATCGAGCATTCTGGTTGAAGGAAACCACCTACAACGTGTGAAGTGTCATCCATCAAGAAATTTTAATCAGACTATAGGTGTCGCACCCAAAGCCTGAGGCAGTTGGAAACTTTGTCACCAATGAGAGTACCATGTATGTTCGTTACATGAACTTTTATGTTAGCCAGATGCTTTGACATAATGTACTGTGTCAGTAAGTCAGGGAGGAGAAGTTATTTTAAAAAGTTTATGTCAGCACTGATTAAGTAATTTGTCAAACCACTTGTAGTGTGTGTAACTTACTAACAATGAAAACTCCAGGGTGACATATTAGTAATGTAAGGAAAAGATATATTGCTACTTACCATAAAGATGATGGGTTAAGTTGCAGAGAGGCACAATTAAAAGACACTTGCACATAAGCTTTCAGGAAATGCCTTTGTCAGGAAAAGAAAGAGAAAAACACACCATTCACTCACACATGCAAGCACATCTCACGCAGACATTACCACCAACTATAGCTCTCAGGCCAGAATGACTTATGCATAAATGTCTTAATTGTGCCTGCCTGCAACTTAATGTGTCATCTTTATGGCAAGTAACAATCTATCTCTTCCTTATTACATTGTTAACTTATCTATCTGTATTGTGAAAACTATTATATAATCAGCAAGATGATACGTAGAAGTGTTGAATAAAAATAAATATGACAGACTGATGAAGTAAAAATGAATTGTGTTGTGTTACTTCACAATCAACTGTTTGAATAACCAAGCAATTGTTGGAAGAAGGTAAGATCAATGGGTATTGTTGAGACTGAAGAAACCTTACACATGTCAGTAAGTTACAGCACGTGTGCTGTTCTGATACACATTGGAATCCCTACCCCACAATACTGTAGTATGCCACAGATAAAGCAAAGAAAAGCAAAATGACACAGCCGATGTACACTTTATCATCGTGTTGTAATGTTTCGTTTCAGCTCCTCCAGGGTTGTGCCATGGTACTGTGGCAAGGGGATTTTATTCCATACTAGGATTGCAGACTTGTACTTGCATATGAACATACAAATAGTTGCATAGCTTTATTTGATGTGATGATTACACCTCATATAAAATCTCATAAAAACAGTTTGATGAGTAGTTGCGAGGATGGTGAAGCCCCATCTTCAAAGACATTTTTCTTGTCAGCTGTTGGGTATTAGTTGACCTAAAAAAATAGTGTGTGATATGCCACATTTGTAAGGAATAACTTTTTTTGCCCCCTTTAACCACGTAAAGATAAAAGTGTAATGCACATATACGTACCTGAGGAACTGGTCAGCAAACTGCTGGCTGAATCACGGCCAGAATGGGATGGTTGACTACTATTGGGCCCATGTGATGTTACACATCGTGCTACTGTCAAAGTTATTATACCAGGGGTAGGGCCTTCCATATGTACCATTGCACGCCTGTAAGGAATGAAAAGTAAGACTGTATTTAATAAATTGATCAAAGTCTACAGATCAATTCTAATCATAAACTGAGCAAAAGCTCAAATTAGGGAAGGAAATAACCTGTTGCCTTTCAAAGGAACCATCCTGGCATTTGTTGGAAGCAATTTAGGGAAATCATGGGAAATCTAAATCACGATGGCCAGATGTGGATTTGAACCATTGTTCTCCTGAATGCAAGTGCTAGATCAGACACACAATACATTGTTCCTTGACATGGAATACACCACCTGCATTATAGTTTTAAGTGTCAACCAGCATGCTTTTGGACTAATACCATAAACTAATGAGTCACTTAATACACAGTCTTTCCTCTCACTCTAACACAACATATTTGAAGAACTCTCATGTTACATATGTCTTAATTTGCATAATTCATTCTGGAGAAGAATGAATATCTCAGGTGTCATTTTCCTGAGAAACAACAATTGAAACTAATGAGTGATGTAAGTATCTACTGCAATGCTGTCCGACAGACAATTCCTGCTTTCAGGTTTGAACACGGCCGCTTCTCAGCAACCGTTTTGGCAGTCACAATAAGTATTTTGCATCTCAGCTAGAACCATATTTCAGTGATGAAACCTATTAACTGGAATCTACTGGACAAATTACACTGACCTAAAATGAGACTTTGTCAAAGCCTAAGTGTAGTTTAAACACAAAAAACAAAATTCTTTACAGTCAAAAAATGAACTTTTTGTCATTATTATTTAGACTCCAAGATCCTGATGGCCAGATAGCATGATAAAAATATTTTCAAAAGCTCTTGGAAGAAAGTCCTTTCCATTGTTATAATCTAGTCACAAAAATTTACAAGTACATTCCACATTGGTTGCATGAGCATCCTAATAGTTGCACACTCATTTTCCAATACAAACTGAGGTGACAGTACCATCATTGTCAGGATGGAAACCAGTTTCTGCTCCAATATAAAGTATGAGGAGATACTTCTTTGTCAATTGCACTATCAACAAATTTGTATCAAAGTATAACAGCATAACAAAAAAAATCGAACTACCACAAACACTTAACATGTAGAAGAATAGTTGACGCTGCCCTGGATGTAAAACAAATTGTCAAATATTTAAAACAATAGCCAGAGTACCTGTAGAAAATTTATGAGCTTTCCTCATCCCATGTCCCAGCTTTTGCATTTTGTCAAGAATGTGAATCAGAACAAAGACTATTGAACATGAGAGTGGACAAAATTATCAGTGGCCACAAAGAGAGCAGCTTAAGCAGTTTTTTTATTTTAAGAATATTTACAATAGAGTTCTCAGCATCTTCAAATTAATAATGAACTGGAAGTTGCAGTGATGATTTTCTGCCCTACATTTATAAAACACTGTGTATTATATTCACATGCTTCTGACAGTCAAAAACAGTGGGTAATAAATAGTCAGAGAGAGAAACTAAGATGCACAATGCACATGCTTGTAGGCAAAAGAATAGTACAGCATCTGGGTATTGTTCCACAGACTACAGTAAAAGAAAGATTTGCAGCTCAGCAAAACATTTTACTGCCCAGTAGCTAAAAACATTATTTGAAATGTGTAGGCAAACAAGAAAATTAGTTAATTACATATTCAGTTACTGACCTGTTGTTTAACTGCAGTTTTTTAGTCCTCTGTGTGCTAATAATAAGGATAACATTAAATAATACAGCCAACAAAACACACATGTTTACTCTAATTAATAAGTGTAGCCACAATGACTTAAATAGCAAGGCTTCTCTTTAACTAACATTTTAAGCAATACTTTACCTTCAAGGAGTTACCATGTTAATTAATACACAGGCAGATTTTGGAGAAACCGAGAATGGTTGGCTGTCTAATATTTACCATGAAGGAAGTAATTTTCCTACACAGACAGTTCGTTATGTTCCTTGTTATCTTACCCAGTACCTTACAAGGTATTAGGTACGGTGATCAGGTATCAAAGAAAAAAAAAATATTTACACAGGAAAATTACTAGCAAGCAGCTGTCAACCTTTACTTCAGAAAGACAGACTACTAAAAATACTGTCCTCTTAAAGCAAAAAGAATTCCTTTGGGGAAATAAAGAAAGAACGCAGAAATCACAGCAACCAAATTTCATACTAAACTGACTACAAATGCAGTACAATTTGTGACCTTAAAAGATATGTTAGGTTTAGTAACAAATGAGTATATGTTTACCCAATTTTTTATGAACACATATCTTCTAAAATGAGACTGTTCTAGACACCATATAGCGGAGATGCTGAGTCGCAGATAGGCACAACAAAAAGACTCCCACAATTAAAGCTTTTGGCCATTAAGACCTTCATCAACACCACACACACACACACACACACACACACACACACACACACACACACACACACACACACACACACAACACACAACACACGGTGCAGTCTCAGACAACTGAAACCACACTGCAAGCAGCAGCAACAGTGCAAGATGGGAGTGGTGACTAAGTGGGGGTAGGAGCAGGCTGGGGTGGGGAGGGGAAGGGATAGTACAGTGGGGGTGTTGGATAGTGAAGTGCTGCAGGTTAGATGGAGGGCAGGGAAGAGGAGGGGAGGAGGGAGGGGGGCGAGTAGTGGGTGTTGTTGTGAAATGATGGCTGTGTAGTGCTGGAATGGGAACAGGGAAGGACAGTAACAAAGGTTGAGGCAAGGAGGGGAATGGGCCTCAATCTTGGATAGTCACTGTACTAGCGCATCCAGCTCCTTTCCTGTTTCCATTCCAGCACTACAAAGCCATCATTCCAACACCACACCCAGTCTTTTTGTTTCTCTCCTTTTCCAATACTTCACACCCCTCCCCCCCCTCCCCTCCCCATCTCTCCCCTGCCCTCCATCTAACCTGCAGGACTTCACTGTCCGAGACACCCACCATAGTATCCCTCCTCCTCCCTGCACCAACCTCCTCCTTACCCCCACCCAGTCACCACTCCCAACATGCACTGGTGCTGCTGCTCACAGTATGCCTAAGACTGCAGTCATGTCTAAAGTTGCATTTGTGTGCGAGTTCGTGTGCATGTGTGCACATAAATTTTTTATTAAGGCCTTAATGGCCAAAAGCTTTATTGGTGGGAGTCTCTTCGTGGTGCCTATGTGCAACTCAACATCTCCACTATATGGTGAGTAGCAGCTTTCCTTCTCATAATACTGTCACATTCCATCCTGGATTTTCCATTATTTGAGATTGTTCTAGAGATTTTTATGAACTTATCTAACAGATCATATTGAATAAAAACATTGTTCATTTTCCTCACTTTCTGTTAACATAAAAGCTGGAAGAAAAATTGCAACTAACAAGTCAGCCAATTAATGTACCTCCATATTCTGGAAACATTCTAAGCAAAAAACTAATGCAGCATGTGGATATTGTTCCACAGATTGTTTTGAGAGATGGAATAGAGAAGGGGAGCAGAGGATCATGTGTATTATACAACAAAGCCTAGTAGAAATCCTGAACAACAGAGGAGATATTGAATTTAACTGGAAGAAAGATAAAATGTAAAATGCAGCAAATGAAGTAGGCAAAAAAGGATAGACACATTAGATTTTACATCTTGTCAAAGGCAAGCCTTTTGAAGCACACATAAATAAGGGGAAGATAGATGCTACCTACAGGAATATTAAAGAGACCTATGGAGAAAACAGCTACACAAGTAAAAAGATCTCAGATGGCAGACCTCTACTAAACTATGACCTGTACTACACTATGAAGTGAAAGCTCAAAGGTGGAAGGAGATATATATAAAAAGATGCTGTGACTTACCAAATGGGAAAGCGCTGGTAGACAGACACAATAAAAAACACACAAACACATACACAAATATCAAGCTTTTGCAAGCCACTGTTGCTTCATCAGGAAAGATGGAAGGAGGGGGGAAGATGAAAGGATGTTGGTTTTAAGGCAGAGGGTAAGGAGCCATTCCAATCCTCTGTTGTTTCTGTATATGTGCGGATATACATACACTCCTGGAAACTGAAATAAGAACACCGTGAATTCATTGTCCCAGGAAGGTGAAACTTTATTGACACATTCCTGGGGTCAGATACATCACATGATCACACTGACAGAACCACAGGCACATAGACACAGGCAACAGAGCACGCACATTGTAGGCACTAGTACAGTGTATATCCACCTTTCGCAGCAATGCAGGCTGCTATTCTCCCATGGAGACGATCGTAGAGATGCTGGATGTAGTCCTGTGGAACGGCTTGCCATGCCATTTCCACCTGGCGCCTCAGTTGGACCAGCGTTCATGCTGGACGTGCAGACCGCGTGAGACGACACTTCATCCAGTCCCAAACATGCTCAATGGGGGACAGATCCGGAGATCTTGCTGGCCAGGATAGTTGACTTACACCTTCTAGAGCACGTTGGGTGGCACGGGATACATGCGAACGTGCATTGTCCTGTTGGAACAGCAGGTTCCCTTGCCGGTCTAGGAATCGTAGAACGATGGGTTCGATGACGGTTTGGATGTACCGTGCACTATTCAGTGTCCCGTCGACGATCACCAGAGGTGTACAGCCAGTGTAGGAGATCGCTCCCCACACCATGATGCCGGGTGTTGCCCCTGTGTGCCTCGGTCATATGCAGTCCTGATTGTGGCGCTCCCTGCACGGCGCCAAACACGCATACGACCATCATTGGCACCAAGGCAGAAGCGACTCATCGCTGAAGACGACACGTCTCCATTCGTCCCTCCATTCACGCCTGTCGCGACACCACTGGAGGCGGGCTGCACGATGTTGGGGCGTGAGCGGAACACGGCCTAACGGTGTGCGGGACCGTAGCCCAGCTTCATGGAGACGGTTGCAAATGGTCCTCGCCGATACCCCAGGAGCAACAGTGTCCCTAATTTGCTGGGAAGTGGCGGTGCGGTCCCCTACGGCACTGCGTAGGATCCTACGGTCTTGGCGTGCATCCGTGCGTCGCTGCGGTCCGGTCCCAGGTCGACGGGCACGTGCACCTTCCGCCGACCACTGGCGACAACATCAATGTACTGTGGAGACCTCACGCCCCACGTGTCGAGCAATTCGGCGGTACGTCCACCCGGCCTCCCGCATGCCCACAATACGCCCTCGCTCAAAGTCCGTCAACTGCACATACGGTTCACGTCCACGCTGTCGCGGCATGCTACCAGTGTTAAAGACTGCGATGGAGCTCCGTATGCCACGGCAAACTGGCTGACACTGACGGCGGCGGTGCACAAATGCTGCGCAGCTAGCGCCATTCGACGGCCAACACCGCGGTTCCTGGTGTGTCCGCTGTGCCGTGCGTGTGATCATTGCTTGTACAGCCCTCTCGCAGTGTCCGGAGCAAGTATGGTGGGTCTGACACACTGGTGTCAATGTGTTCTTTTTTCCATTTCCAGGAGTGTATATATATATATTAAAACAAAGATTCCATGACTTACCAAACGGGTCTGCTTGTGTATGTATATGTGTGGATGGATGTGCGTGCGTGCGTGCGCTCTGTGTATACCTGTCTTTTTTTTCCCCCTAAGGTAAGTCTTTCCGCTCCCGGGATTGGAATGACTCCTTACCCTCTCCCTTAAAACCCACATCCTTTCGTCTTTCCCTCTCCTTCCCTCTTTCCTGTTGAAGCAACCGTGGGTTGCGAAAGCTTGATATGTGTGTTTTTTATTGTGTCTAGCTACCAAGTCACAGCATCTTTTTGTAATATAATTTTCCCATGTGGAATGTTTCTTTCTATTGCACGCGCACGCACAGAGACAGAGACAGAGAGCAGGTCTACATATGACAAAGCTCTGAAGGAAACCAAGCAGAAATTTGGAAAGGTAATTAAAATTCAGGGAGAAGAAAAAAAGTTTGCTGTTGACTCTGTAGCTGTGTCAGAGACTGAAGGTCTTGCAAGAACTGTTTCATGGAATGGATGGTGTCTTAAAAAGAGATTAATAAGATGAATATAAGAAAGTATGTGTGTACTCACCTAAGAGTCTCCATGGCATCAGAATTTGACTGATTGAGCAAAGATATTCCATTAACGTTAAGCAACTGATCATTGGTGCGCAATCTACCATCACGAGAAGCTGCTCCACCATGTAGCACACTCTTTACAAAGATGCCTAGGTCTGTGGATCCAGACTGTCCATGAGCATTTCCATGACTTGCTGTTGTCTTGCCCTTCACACTCACACCTGTTAATATCAAAGCAGTTCATGAAGTGACAAACACCAGATTTGGCAAGCATAGTTTCAACTCAATTTATAAGCTTACTGTGATGATAATCAGGGTGAAAACAACAGAGAGAGAGAGAGAGAGAGAGAGAGAGAGAGAGAGAGAGAGAGAGAGAGAGAGAGAGAGAGAGAGAGAGAGAGAGAAGGCCGCCCACTTGTAGATGATTGAAGGGTCGCACAAAGTACACAACCTCAGATATTTCACAAAGCCATAGTTTTAAATTTTCTGTCTTATTCTCGATGTTTCAGCTGACCCAGTACTCAATTCACTTGAATTACTCACCTCAATTCAACCTTATCTGCATCACACAGGTGGGCTCTATTGTTTTGGTGCATCTTTCCTGGCATAATTCTACCATGCACTCGCATTCAACCTTGCCTTGACATTTTATATGCTATCCCATCGTCTTTGTTCCCTATCGCACATTCCCCTTTTCTCATTTCTTTCTCTCTCACCTTCTAACAACATACTCATACCGGACACAACTATGAAAATAGCAGAACATATTTATGACTTGTTTATAGCAAATAGCTGAACCATTATCTTACAAAGATTTATATATGCAATTCCAAACAGCTTACATGGCAATACACAACAGTGTTTGAGGCTAATAACAAGGCTCAATTTAGGATTAACATTCTACGAAATTCACAGTACTAAAAATAAAAGTAAGTTCTGTAAAGATGTTGTGTATTTGAGATCAGAGTTCAGAACTGAGTTTTTTATTCTGGCCCCAGTCCATACCAAGTTGACAAAAATCCTAAGTTTGGAAACAAACTGCACAGATCTCAAAAACAAAGTAAAAGCTACCATAAAGGCCATTATATTCATAATTTATCACAATATTTTCACTCAGGGATGTAAATTCCACTGAAGTATAATGTTCATATTAAATGGAATTTTGTATTACCATTGCATAAACAGCAAAGTTATGTAAATGTTTATGTTTGTAGCACGAAATTGAACGGCAGCTGAGTATTCTAAGATGAAGGGCAGTGCCACTTCCCTGCCAGTACACATATATAAAGTAATCTAGAAGTAATTCAATTATCTACCAGACTCAGCAGGTTTGCACGTCTTAATTTTTAAGTATACTTCACAGAAGTTGCATACAGTGACTGCTTCCGCCTGTTTATGTACGTACAGGGGTTGGAATTTTAGTAGTGGCAACTATTTATTTACAACCTGTACAAAACAGACATACGTTTCAAGGTTTTACTGTCTTTCAGAGCAGTCACTGGCACTTTGTATAACCCATTGCCAGTGATGTAGAAGTTGCAGAATAACCTTACCAGTGGCAGTTGTGTTTATTGTTTGAGGGGAGCAGTCTATGGCCTGACAAATTCCTGTAACAGTTTTGAAGTGAATCCCACAAAGTGCTTCCTTTAATTTAGGAATCAAGTTGAGGTCACAAGGGCTGAAGTCCAGGGAGCATAGTGGATGGTACAGCACTTCCCAGCCTCACTGATAGAACAAGTCAGTCAAATTGTGGTATATGTGCCTGAGCAGTTTCCTGCAAAATGATGGGAGGGCTCAGCAGCAAATTTCACTGCTTCTTCCTTTAAGCTGGTTGCAAGCTGTTTTCCAAAAATGAACAGCATAGAGAAAGAAGTGGCGACACATTCTGCAGGACCTGCCTATCATTTTACAGGAAAAATGCTCGAGCACATATATCACAAGTTTTGACTGATTTGTTCAATTAAAGGGACTGGAAAATGGTGCACCACTCATCACAGTCCACAGAATTCAGCCCTTGTGACTTCAACTCCATTTCTAAATTAAATGGTGCACTTCATTGCATTCGCTTCTGAACTGTTACAGGTTTGTCGGGCCATAGACCACTCCACTTGAAATTCTTACATAACTGCCACTGCTAAAGGTATCCTGTAACTTCCATATCACTGGGAATGGGTTATGCACAATGCTAGTGACTACTTTGAAGGACCATAAAATTTTGAAACATATATCTGTTTTGTATAAGCTGCAAATAGATAGTTGTCACTATTGAACTTCCGACTCTCATATAACTTGATTCATCCTACATCAATGAAAGATTTCCTTCATAGCAGGATATACAGAGCTCAATGTTTGAATTAATTAACTAATTAGCCCAAATATGACTGAATTTTTATACAGGCATCATTTAACAATTCAAAACCAGTTCCATGCATAAAAACCAATTATTACGTGGTTAACAGGGTATCCTATATGTATGCCTTCAGTCAGTCATATCAGTAATAAGTTTACCACATTTTATAAATAAAATAGAAACTTCCACATGGGAAAAATATCTTAAAAACAAAGATTCCAAGACTTACCAAGCGGGAAAGCGCCGGTAGATAGGCACAATGAATAAAACACACAAACACACACACAGAATTTGAGCTTTCGCAACCGGCGGCTGCTTCGTCAGGAAAGAGGGAAGGAAAAGGAAAGATGAAAGGATGTGGGTCTTGGAATCTTTGTTACCACATTTTATGTTATTTTTGACACACACAATGAAATTTATATCACTAGCTTTTGAGCACTAGCTCTCTTTCCTGTAATACTGTAACCCCTCCCCCAGATACACACAAGTCCACTCCTGTTGTCATAGTAAGACTTATGTACAATGAAATTAATGACATTTCAAAGCTAATTGGAGTTAAAAATAGACCAAAACCATATTTAAACAATCACTTTGTACGATAAGTTGTCAAACGCTTTACATGCAAGCCAACATTTTACACACCTTATCACGGTTTTTGTATGCCAAAGTTAGCAGCTTGTTAGCCAGCAACCCAATGATCTATTCTGCCATATCTAGAGTCTTGATACTCTGTCTCTGAAGGCCTCCCTTCAGACTTGAAATGTGTGCATTTGTTTCCAAGACAAATTACAATACAGCAATGAAGTTGATCTAGTTTCTCATTTCCTTCCAGCCTATGTGATAGCTAAGCAGTTTGTTTACCTGCATCAATGCAATGCACTGTAAAAATAAAGTACCATTTTTTCTTTGTGATGGATGTCCTGTAGAGACTCACATTTTCATCAGCCCAATCAGCACCATACATGTTTTCATTGTAAACATGAATCATTTGAGATTGTTTGATAGCTATGCTTTTCTTCTCACTAAGCAAAAATCATTTTACTGTGTGTAGTGGCTTTACAGGTGTAGATTTGGAAGCTGTTGTGACCACAACATTGTCATTCTGTATTGCAACTATAATATTGCTACATTTGTCACTTTTGAAATCAACTGTTCCCAGAGCAGATTTTTTTTTTTTTTTACTGTTTGGCAAGGAGCATCTTCAGATCTGGTTTTCTCTAAGTGTCCCTGTTCCTTGGAAACAGGCAGATAATAGGAGTGTTTCCCCAGACTCAGTAACACATCAATCTGCTGAAGAATGACACTTGCTCCTAACTCTAAGTGTTTGTAGTTCTGTAGTGGAGTAGTGTTCAAACCTAGGTAAGGTTCCATCCATACAATGTATCTAGTCCTAATAATTCTAGTCCAAATTTTGTAGCTGTGTTGAATTAGTTTTCCTCTATTGAATTGCTTGCACCCATATTTACAAAAAGTAAGGCACCCCTTTTTCGTCAACACCAAACTTTTTTCTTCGTAGGGTACATTCTTTTGGAACCGTGTGGTGAGCATGTCAAATAATTTCCTAACCTTAGTGTACCTGTCTGATTTATTTAGATTATTCCAGCATCTCAATGCTCAAGTTGGCAGTCGTGTAGTGTGTGTGTGTGTGTGTGTGTGTGTGTGTGTGTGTGTGTGTGTGTGTGTGTGTGTTTTTCTGACAAAGGCTGTGGCCGAAAGCTATATGTGAGTGCCTGTCTGAAATCTGACATGTCTTCTTTATGGTGAGCAGCAACTGGTCTTTTCCTACATTGTTGATATTCCTACCTGGAGTTTCCATGGTTTGATTTAAAAGACTATTACACAAGTTTTAAATGGAATTTGAACTGGAACTTTTTTGTGGCTCCTTAAACGTTACTATTCGTATTCCAAAATATTAAAATATTTCATACCCCCATGTCTAGCCCCCCTGCAAACTGTTATATGGGCACCCTTGCGTATCAGCACTTTAATGTAACTGCTAAGTAAAAGTATTACAATAAATGTAGTCATTTCAAGTATGTTTGCAGCACATTGGTTTGTGAATGTAACAATGATGTCAATAATATCACCATCAAAAAATGACCAAAATATTTGCAAAAGGCTTCAATTATTGTTAACATAATATTGTCGAGATGGTTCATTTGTGCACTCTGAAGGTCACATTTATGTCAATTATACAACTTCCTCTTTTTATCACCATTTTCATCCTGTTTGCCTTCGGCTGCCCCTACCTTTCCTCCTAATGCTGCCAGTCTTTCAGAATGTTCACTTTCAATAACCAGTTCTACTTCTGTTTCAGTTCTCAATTGACTTCCTGGTAAATTATTTACATGTGCATTATTTTCATCCTCTGAATTCTGATGAGTCACATCATCACAAGCATTAGTGGGAGGAAGAGCCGACTCCTGGCATCCACAATGATGTCATTGTATTCATCATTTTCGCGTATTCCCAAAGCTTTGATTGAGACTGAAATCCCTACATAAAGGAAATAATAGTATTTATCTTTTGCTGTAAATGAACCCTCCTTTGTAACTGGCATACTACATGTAGTATGGCAATATATAACACTGAACGCTGTGGTCATAATATGATAAATTGTCTTGTTTTTATAAGATGTAGATATAAAACAGTAGTTACAAATAAATATAATACATAGTGCACAAACCTTTCATACCCAATGTGATAGCATTCTGCACTAGAACATTAATATAACTTTCTAGTCGCAAATACATAATCAGCATTGCAAGACCCCAGTTGTCAACCACAATTCAAACTTCTAACAACAGCTTACAGCAGGTACCAGCTGCCGATCAGATAATCTTGTGTGTGGCATCCTACATGTAAGACATCACTCTCATAGGAGTTAATTAATTAATCAATCAATTAATTAATTAGAATTAGACACATATGCACATCTTAAAATGTGAAGAGAAGCTAAAGACACTCAAATGGCACCAGTGATGTGATGTCAGGAGCTTGTATTATTATTTGTGCACTCTATGAAGATGCTCAGTGAGGTTGCTGGTGGGAGTAAGTCAACTGATATAAATCTAAATCTGTCGACTGGTGCTTAATGTGTTCCAGCAGCTACCATCTTTATCTAGAAGATGATATACTGTTTACTGCATCGAACACATCAACAGCTAAGATGATTAGGAGTCCTATGAATCATTACATTTCGGATGGTTAACTCTGAATATTACTTCTCATTTCTTCATTGTAGACACCATGCTGTTTGCTAGTTACTAGTGGCAGCAATCAGGAAGTAATTTACATCACTTTATTTCTATTGATTCAGCTACTCCCATCAACCTCTGCACTGAATGTCTTTGAGTGCATGAATAATATGCAGTACTTATGCCATTTAATTATATTGTGTTTTGAAATAAAATGAGAGTAATCTCTTACAATTAGACTGCCAATGCACAACCTGTCATTTTTGTTGATACTGTGGTAGATGGTGTAATTCTGTGCCTAACATTTTGTCTTCCAATGATATATACATCATCAGACGATGTCTCAAAGCAGTCGCAATCCCAAACAAGTTGAAAAATCTCATCTTGTTTGACACTGTAACTGATGTCAGTTTTTAAAGCCTCTGATGATGTCTATAGCATTTGAATACTAAATGTTAGGTAGGCACTGAAGTATGCCTTGGACCATGGCCTAACGGCAAAAAAATATATACCAGCAATAACACAAATAGCAGTGGTGGAAGCCTGCATTCTAAGATTACTATCTATCATGGTATTCTCCTCCGCACCCACTCTCCACAATCTACATCTTATTTTCACATCAAAAGGCGGTCTGTACCTGTATGTCACTGTGGTTTTTTTTTGGAGATTCTTTTGTAAATGCTCTTATAAAATTCTATTTTTTGAACACACAAAAGCACACTAGTATCATTATAAATAAAAGGGCTATGTCATACCAAGGCCAGCCTTCTCTGTATCATGAACAGGAATATCAAAAGTTAGTATCTCTTTATGCTTCCAAGGGAAAATGAGGCCATCATCATTCACTTTCTCTGGTGGCTGCAAAAAGTGCAAAAAAATTACTTCTTGAACACTGTAGCAAATACAAAAAATGTAAGTATCTATACAATACCATTTTAACTAAAATTGACAAATACTTGTTCATGTGCTACTACTTATCACATTTTTGAAATGCATCTAATTTTATTACAGGTGATTACAAAAATGTTGGCAAGACCTGTATTTCAGAATAAATCATTTTATGTGAGTTAAGTGTTTTGAAAGTCATTTATTACCAAACAAGTTACTTTGAAACACGCTACATGGTGCATTAGATATTTGTTTACACAGTTTAGCAGTTTTAGTTTATGCAAACTGGAAGAGCTTGGTAACTATCTGGGAGTATTTTATTTACTGCAGTGGTAGTATACCATGGGAAACACTGTCCAATGTAGCGATGCAAGCAATTTTAGGTGAGTCATTATTGGTGCAGCATAATGCTGGACAATTATGAATTCAGAGTTATCAGGACTGTTTAACATTTGATAGGACTGTCACAAAGAACCACACAGGTAATGTGACATGACTGATGTCAAAATTCCCACAGTACCTATAACAATCTGTTCCTGAAGGAAAAAATTAGCAAACTACAACTCAACTTCATTGGCATGAAACAAACTGATGCCAAGATGAAGCAATATGAATCAATGACCCGGTATGTTTGTCGGTCCCAGCATGCATGGTTAACCTAAGTACTGCATGGCAAAATGCTGAGTTTGTTGTCATGTATCCATTCCATTAAAAAACACACAGCCATGTTGAAAGTGGGCCAACTACATACCAAGTGTTCTTTTTTTTTCTATTTTAATAAGCACTTCTCCACAAACACAAATTTATTATGTGAAATGTTATTTTATTTAATTTTTTTAATAATATCATAACTCGACACACTAGGCCATTAAATAAAAAAACAACATAGTTTACACATTGTCAACACTCAATATGAACTAAAACCCCAACCAAAGATTCACTTTGCATGCACTACTGAACAGAAACAGAAAATCTTACAATGTAAGCAATAACAGACTCAGCTAATAAACCTTTTTTTCACTACTATTTGCACAACATTTTTTTCATCCCGTTCCTCTGATTTTTAATCAATATTTTATATCTATTTACAGACAACAGGTTGAAATATATGAAGATTAAACAGCCACATGCTTCCTGTAGAGTAGTAACTAATCTCCAAATAGTTTATCTTTCCCGAACTAGTGGAAACTTTTCATCACATGTAATAAACTATTTAAGGTTCTTCACATTATTTACTGGACATTTATTTCTATACACAGTCTTGCTCAGTGCATTCATACATCCATTCATCCAACAAAGATGATGTACAAAATAATCACACTAAACCTACTGCCTACAGTGTATTGCTACCTAAAAGAGAGGTTTATTATGATTGTGTGCTTTTGAATTTTCAACCAAACTGATGGACCCTTTTTTTTTTTTTTTGCAGAATATTTTAATGACCAGACTGGTTGCAATTCATATTGTGATCACATACAAAAGCACCACTTGTAGCACCCTAAGAAGATGAAATGGTAAATTGGCAGAACATGTAGGGAACCTAAAAAAGTAGGTTACATATTATTATCGCAGGCCAAGTAATTTGTAATGAATGCTGCACTACACTTCAAAGTGACATAAGTGGGGTGACACTATTTTTCAACACAGTCATCAAGTCTCTGTAAACAACTATCTGAACATTTGAGAAATACTGTGTTAACATCATCATTGTTGGAAAATCTCTTTCTCCCAAGTCCTTTCAGCTTGCCAAGAAGAAAGAAACGGCAAGGTGCAAGATCTGGACTCTACGACAGGGCAGCACCACCCACATCTGTGCAGCCTTAGGCACATAGTAGGCGCCCTTTCACTTCAGCTGGCCATGACATGCCATCTGATCCATATATTGCCAGAATTTCACAGTGAAAGTGTGCAATTTAGATGTTTTGCCAATAAGAACCTTACTGCTCCATGTACTTCTGCTTTGTAGTATGTTTCCAACTGCTGTGAAATTTCATTCCCACTCTGTGATGCACTGTAGAACACACACTCTCCATGCACCACTTGTAGCACAATGGTCTTAGTGCAGGGCAACATGTGTATCTTACTTTTTGAAGACTCTACTTCACAAAATTGAAATAATTAACTCTGCCGGACAAAAAACACACATCAGTCAACCACAACCAGAAATTACAGTATATATGAGTCAATAAAATACATATTTTAAAATCAGATTTCCAAATGGAAATTAGGAACTACTGATTATCTCCCACATGTCGAACATACGTAACATTCTTTCGTCTATGTGGATATGAAACTTACGATAATATTAACTGAAAGAAGGCACATAGTATGGCAAAATGCTCCATACATTGTGGTTAGAGGGTGGAAACTCAGATTTCATTGGGGTCTGATGATAAATGAATGCCACTTTGTTGATGACTTCTGTTTCTTGGGAATAGAATATAAGGTGTCCATAATTAAAGTTCCAGTTTCAAAATGCTGTAGAAAGACAATCATCGTTCAGAATGATGTCAAATGTGAATATCATATTATTCATGTAGGGGGAAATGCCACAGGAAAACACTAACTACTAATAATAGCAATGTACAGAACTGGAGAGGGCTACAAATGACAGGTGAATTGCAATACGACGGCTATAGTTTGAGTTGCACATTACACAACCTGTATCACACCACACTGGATGGAAAAAATATGTTTTTAGTTGTCCTGGGACCAAAAACCACATAAAAAGCAAAATGACATCAGTTCTGATTGTCATACAACTGGCACAAGACATGTTCAATATGCAGTCCACTGTTTCTGCCCCAAGTTGAAAATAAGACACAGCATGTTCCACAATGCATTTGAGTGTCTTGGGGGACACATTCAGAATGTGTAACTGGAGCACTGAACACAACATCTTTCAGATAAACCCATAGCCAGAAGCCACATCAGATAAGATCAGGTATTTTGGGTAGCTAGGCTGTAGGGAAACTACGGGAAACTTCACAGGCTTTGCAATGTGCGGAGAGGCACCGTCTTGCATAAAAATGATCCTACCCACACATCCACACTGCTGAGGGGTTGGAATAACGCCGGTGCAAAAAAGGCTGTAATAGCATTTACTAGTGATGGTACATGCAACAAGACCCAGAGGACTCACTTCCTTGAAAAAATATGGCCCTAGAATAAACGATGCCATCAGCCCGCACCACATAATTACCTTTGCAGAAAGAAGTGGTAGTGGTTGATGTGCGTGTGGATTTTCCATTGCCCATATTCTGCAAGTCTGCATATTGGACATTTTCCCGTCCATAGAAAGTTCCATGGCCATTCATTGTCCACTTCTATGTGAGCAAGAAATTTCAGAGTGAACGTTTGTTTTGCTCATAAGTTGGTAGGAAGTAAATCCGGAACATAGCCGATTTCGTATGGGTAGTAATGCAAGATATTTTGTAGGATTTTATACACCCTGCTCGCTGGCACGTCCAACATTTGGGAAATTCCCCATGCACCATTGCTCGACCTCCTCTGGAATGCTGAGGCTACATCTTCAACAGGTGTCTGATCAACTGCCCCCCCCCCCCCTCCCCCTCACACATTCCACTTCAAAAGAACCTATCTTTTTGGCTTTTGTAATCATTTTCATCACCCCCTTAGCAGACATTGGACCAATGCCTTTTTTCGTACTCTTGAGTGTCGAGAACTTCTGCAGGGTTACTGGCACACAGTCACAGTTCTTGTAAAAGAGGTTTACCAGCAATGCTTGATCCTTCACAGAGGTAGTTATGCTGGGCATCTCTGATGCAAACTGACAAACAGCCATGCACCATGCACGTGTTGGTGGTGCACAATCTGACACTTACAGCACCCTCTATTGGTAAAAATAAAACATTATATATTTCTGAGCAGTAGTTCTCTTACCACAGCATTTTGAAACTAGAACTTTAATTGTGGGCACCCTGTAGAAGAAGGAATGGAAGAAACATTACTAAGATATCAAGTTCAGTACTGCTTGATAGAAACACTACTGTCACACAAAATCAATTTACTGAATGTTAACAGCCAGTTCTAGAGTAAGACAAAGAACTTGTGCCATTGGAAGCATTTTCCATGCCCCTAAAGGTAAAATGTTCAAGCAAACTTCAACACCGAGTTTTTGCCACCCACACAACACACCTGCTGGGTGGCTGCTGGGGTTGCTGTTGCCACCACCAGGTCGCACTCCCCGTTGTCCCGCCCTGAGCCTGTCTGCGTCCGCCCTTGCACTGCTGCTGCTGATCGCTCCTCCACCTGCCAGGACCAACACAGTACCATACTGTAAAGCCACCAACCAGCATCACCAAGCATGTACCATTTCCCAGATGATGTGTGGTTTCCACTACTCATATGAACAAAAACAGTTTTCATGTACATTGTTTTTCTTGTGAAATGATTTCAAACAGGGACAGGCTGTGTGTACAGTTCTGAGATAAAGATATAAACAAAGTCGATCACATGAAATTTTGCAAGTCTCTGTTTTACCCACCAGTATTTAAATGTGAAACCTACAACACATTTTTCTTAAATATTCCATTACTTAACTTTTTTTTCAAAACTTTATTAGATATACTGATAACATATAATAGCATTAGCATAACCCAGCGTTTATTGTTAAAGGAAGGGAAAGATTTTTTTCAGTTGTCACATGATATAGCATAAGTCATCTTAGGGCCAAGTAGGAATTATTATTCCACATTTTAATTACACAAATAACTTTCCCCAGCATGAAAAATGTTTTGTTAAAAAGCAGAATTCAGGTACTATCATCATCAATTTTACTAAAGTGCAAGAATAACAAAGATATTGTGTCAAGTGTTACATTGGATATTTGAGTCTTTTACAGTCAACAAAAATTCATTTAAAAGCAAAATTTCAACTAATGCTATTGACATATGTAATGCATATATCTCCAGCTGTAGAATACAAGTGTTGCTCTTTTAGCTATCCACAAAACAACACATTTTGAATGGTTACGGGGGAAGGTGCCTTCCAACAATGTTATCGATTGGGAAGAATGTGATCCACATTAGGTACAAATAAACTGTAAAACAAATTTATTTTCTATTACTATTAATATACCACCACTGAATGCTACCATATTAATAGCTGTTCACAAAAATTTCAAAATAAGCTTGTGGTTCAATATCTTTTTTATTGTAAGTGGGAGAACACTATCATATTATTAGAACACAGATGTACATAAAACATCTCTTTCATATACATGTATCTACTGTGTTAAATTCTACCCTTTATGTTCAAATAGCAAGTGAAGCAACCACAGTTATTTTATCTTTTTCTAAAAAAAAAAAAATATCTAGGACGACAAATGAGAAATTGGGGAACAAAACAGACATACGTTGCTTTTGTAGCAGAAATTATCCTGCATGTGTGTCAAATTGCGTAATTTTTCCTTTTATTTATTACAGAAATGTATTAAATACAAATTTATGAAAATATGGGTCCTAAACAAACTTTTTGTACCCAGCATTTGGAATTTTGCAAACACGCAGTGTTAAGACTATTGATGATGACTACATCTACATCTCCACCTACTTACATACTCTGCACACAATACTACAGAGCATGGCAGACAGTATCACATATCATTACTACTTATTTCCTTTCCCATTACTATCTTCATGGTCCTTATGCAAAATGTATGTAGGTGGCAGTACAATCATTCTGCAGTTGACCTCATATGCTGGTTCTCTAAATTTCTACAATAGTGTTGCATGAAAAGGGCATCATTGTCTTCCTTCCAAGGATACCCATTTGAATTCACAAGGCATCTCTGTAATACTTGCAAGGTGATTGAATCTACCATTAACAAATCTAGCAACCAGCCTCTGAATTTCTTCAGTGCCTTCCTTTAAGCTGAACAGGTGGGGATCCCAAACACTAACAGTACTCAAGAATGTGTCGCACAATCATTCTATACGCCATCTCCTTTAAGGATGAGCCACACTTTCCCAAAATTCTCCCAATGAAACTGCCTTCATTATACTAATCTGATGTACTCATTCCACCTTACACTGCTTTGCAGTGTGATGCCCAAATATTTAATTGATGTGACTGTGTCAAGCACCACACTAATAATGCTATATTCAAATGTTATGATTCTTTTTCCTACTCAACTGCAGTAACTTACATTTTTCTACATTTAAAGCAAGCTGCCATTCATCACACCAACAAGAAATTCTGTCTAAGTCATCTTGTATCCTCTCACAGTCACACAACAACACCACCTTCCTGTACACCACAACATTGTCAGCAAACAGCTATAAACTACTGCTCCCCTGTCTGTCAGATCATTATACTGATGATATCCTCGCCTCTAATGAATACTCATATTTGAGGGCAACATACTGGGTCTTATTACTTAGAAAGTCTTCTAGCCCTTCATGTACTTGGGAACCAAATGGACCTTCAGTAACAGTCAACAGTGTGGCACTGTGCCAAATACGTTCCGGAAATCTAAGAATACAGAATCTGCCTGTTGCCATCCATCCAAGGTATGTGGGATATCATATAAGAAAAGGGCAAGCTGAGTTTCACATGAGCAATGCTTTCTAAATCTGTGTTTGTTTATGGACAGAAGCTTTTTTATCTCAAGGAAATTTATTGTATTCCAACTCAGTATGTGTTCGAGAATTCTGCAGCAAACCAAGGTTAAGACATTGGTCTGTAATTTTGCAGGTCAATTATTTTACCCTTCTTATACACAGAAGCCACCTGGGCTTTTTTTCCAGCTGTTTGGGGCTTTTCACTGGGTAAGATATCCACAATAAATACTTGCTAAGTATGCTTTCTACGTAAAGGGCCAATACCACAGAGGACTCTCTTGAAAACCGAAATTGCATTCCATCTGGACCTGGTGACTTATTTGTTTTGGGCTCTTTCAGTTGCTTCTCTATGGTAGGGATGCATATTACTATGCCCTGTATGACAATCTAATAATGGTTTATTTGTATGATCCTTCTAAGGGAATGGTTTCTTAAATGTCAAATTTAAAACTTCAGCGTTCCTTTTGCTGTCTTTTATTGCCACCCCAGACTGGTTGGCGAAAGACCAGATAGAAGCCATCAGTCTGTTAACGACTTTGTGTATGACCAGAATTTTCTCAGTTTACTGGCAAGATCTTTCACTGAGGTAACACAGTGGAAGTAGCTGCATGCTTACAAATGCATGAATTTCTACTAATTTTGCCTGTCTACATTTACACATTTTAACTGATAGTGCATCACACTCTGTTTCCTCACCATTCGTGAATTTGATTATTAAGCTACAGAGAATCTTTTCCATCTTTAACCCACTTACTTGGCATATAAATCTCAAGAGCACAATTTACAATCAGTTTAAGCTTTGCTTATGTTTCATCTATGTCTGCCATATTGGAACTAAATGATGTCCATTCATTTTTCAAGTGGGACGCTGACAACTGCTTATCCGCTTTTTCTAACGAATTCTCTACCCTAGCCTTCTTGATGAACTTTTTACTTTAGTAACCATCATTGCTATGATACTCTCATGATCACATTTCCCTGCCTATAATGACACTGGTAGTAAGATCAGGCCTGTTTGCAGCTACAAGGTCTAAATATTTCAGTTGTGTAGATTGTCTAAGTACTTCACAAGACTGACTGACTGTAACAGATGCTGTGAATCCATAGACGTCCCAGTCTACATTCACTAGATTAAAGTCATTGCATGCATCACTAAATACTTCTGGGCTTCCTACTTCGGGATTCAGTGAGCTCTTAGTTCCAAGAATAATTTGAAAGTGACAACTTTTCTGGAGAACAGTAGACTCTGCAACTTTGTTACAAATGATTTGACAACTTACTGTTAAAATTTCAGTAGCTGAAGTGCCTTTACTTTGTATGTGATCTGATTAGGCTATCTACATTTCAACAGGCAAGCAATCAGGAGATCTTAAACTACCACATAGCTTAAAAACACCACATGTGTACTCCGTGAGTACACTGCTATCCCAGTAGTGCTTCCTTTGCTTAGTGCACCCTGACCTATGAAGAAGAGTCCCACAACTCTCCACCCAATAAGGCAGGTCCACAAATCTGCACCCATGACTGTCACAGATCAACAGAGCCTCTGAGACCCTCCAATTAGCTTCAAACCAAAGGACCCTGGATGACTCTGGGTATGATGCTGTAAATTATGAACTCTGCTTGTATCCTGCGAGCAAGCTAGCAGTCTTCACCACTTCCACCACCTGCCTGTAGGTACTGAGGATGAGTAACAGCTTACAGACTATTGTACCCTTCACCCTCAATAGCTGGAGACAGGGCCATGTCCACATCTCCCCCCCCCCCCCCCCCCCTCCCCCAAACAGACACACTGAGTGCACATTTGCATGACAAAGGAATTTTGCCCATGTACCCAGGAGTATCATATCCATCACTGCAACAAATCAAGACCTACAAAAAATTTGTATATGAGGGTTTTAAAGAAATTACACAGTTTGCCTAAAGGAATTACTACACAACAACATATTTAGTGCAAGTGTGTGACAAAATCTGCACTATTGTGATTTTTAAGGGTACACACTACGAGATGGAACAAAATTAAAGTACTGGACCTATGGAAACTATGGTTTGGACAAGAATTCCCTGTAGTGCCACTGATTAAAATTTTTCATTAATTATCTACTTGAGAATAAACTGAACAAATAGTTGAAACTCCACTTTTTGTGTTTCACCTTTTGTCTAAGATTGTGAGTCAATGATAAAAATGACTGCAGCCTCTCTCATGTTGGCCAAGAGAATATTTGAGGTACATATAGACATGTTCCTCAGTGTAGTTTATTTATTTCTTTCATCATTCCTGTCCTCCCGTGGAATATCGCTCTTCTGTCAGACCAAAAGCAAGTAGACAACATGCCATAACAAAATAATAAGCAATATACCTATGCCTAGTAAGCATTCTTCCAATAATTTACAACACAACTGGTATCAAGCAGACTGGCTATAGTGAACTGCAGAAGCTACATTAGAAAGAGTTACATAGTACTGGCAAGAGAAAAAGACAGTATGAAAAGCAAAAGTTATTTTTTCATGCACAGGTAACTATGATGTAATACCACACTAAGAATATACCAAGTTTGTGTAATTAAAGAACAATGACACAAGTAAAGCAAAACCAATGTCTCTTGGCTACACATAAGTAAACAAAGCTCTATAGGTGGACAGTCTTACTTTCCTCACTGGCTACATCTTTTCCAACAACTACTTGTATATATTGTTATGCAGTGTATGTGCTTAGCATATATAACATGCAGAATCAATGCCTGATTTTTACAGTGCAGTGCAGAGAGACAATGTGTGTGTGTGTGTGTGTGTGTGTGTGGTGTGTGTGTGTGTGTGTGTGTGTGTGTGTGTGTTTGTGTTTTTCCAGACTGCCCACTACATCAACAAATATGCCCACTTTTAAATACAGTAACTTATATTAGACTAATGCCTAGTGTGGAGAACAATATTAGTTTTCGCGAGAGAACTTGTCTTCCAAATGGAGTTATGTTTTATTCAGGACAATTATTTGAAATAAAGTGGTTTTTTTTTTTAAATAAAAAACAGCCTCAAGCAGCAAGAGGCTTCCTTCAAGAAAATAATGGTGCTGTACACCTAAGTGTAAGAAAGACTTCTTCTTACTTTTCAATTGTACAAATAGAAGTAAGAGTAGTGGCAATGGGACCATTTGTAGAAGTAATCATTTCCTTAATAAAATGTACCCGATAAAAATCTTCAAGAACTAATGCACCACAATTTTCTGAATTAGCCTTATTTCACTGATTTTTAGATATGAAATACTACGACTAGTGGAGTGTCAAACATACCTAAAATTGTTTTGAATAACTCCTATACCATTATGTATCTGTTAGAATGTCCGATATGCAACATAGAAATTAAACTACTTTCTGAACACTCGAGATGTGTGGCAATCTGTGCACAAATGAAGTCCCATACATGCTCACAACATAATTTTTCAAAGTCACTGTAGATAATATAGTAAAGGTCTCAACAGAGAAAGTAATAGTACTTCAATGCTGTTTAATGACTTAAGCTTATTGCAGCTGTTCCTAGAGGATTACGAGCAGATGTAATTTCATTAGAGTATTATGTCATTATCATTCCTTCGCAATGTGACAAAAGCTCTTTTTTACAGTCATTATAGTAAGAATTTAGTTCTGAGTGCTGGAAATTAATGAATAAAAGATATTTTTTTTAGCAGTGAGCATTATTTCTTCCTGTTATGAAATTCTCCCAGCGAATATAGTACGTACAATCTGACGTGGGAGAGCAGGGCTGGGAGCCGCATCCTCTTGGCGTGAGACGACAATGCGGACCTTACTGCCAGGAGCAGCGTCACGCAGTACGGCCACTGCCTCTGCCTGCGTCTTCCCTGTCATTTCAACACCATTCACTTCCAGTAGGCGGTCACCTGGGCGCAAGCGACCATCCTCCACAGCAGCACCCTGCCATACACACCATCAAAATCAAATAATGTGCTCACACCATAACTGTTCTGTGGATTTGATGCCATGTACTATGCAAGGTTTCAACACACATCAGTTCTCTACCGTGTGCGGACTCATTTTTCTAATGTTAATTACAAGCAAAGAGGTAATAGAAAAAATGACTGGTACAGTTTAAAAAATTTGCACCCATTCTATGCCACTGAATAAATTGTTAAGTTCAGCTGTAACTGTTGTAGTGTATAATAGCACAGTTTATCCTTGAAGTCAATGAAGTATTTCTGCATTGTTAAAACTAATAACAGCATTCTGTATGTCCCTTAAACACAGTTCTTCAATTTCTCTCTCTCTCTCTCTCTGTAATTATGCCTCAGGTCATTCCTTCTTCACATCTTTCCACTTTTAAAGTAAATCAACAAACTTGCTAGCTGAATTTTTCTACTAGTCACCTATACATTGAAGCATCTCTCTCTGTTCAGCAAAGACGCCCCCCACCATCACCATTTTACCAAACCCTTCTACTCTGGAACTATGCTCACATGTAAGTTCACACCGTGTTATAAATGTGAGAATACCACTTACAACTAGATTAATCACTTAATTTCTCAGAAACATAAGAATGGAGACTGCTGCCCACATGGCACATAAATCACCATGCTTCATTGTATTTATTGCTTTGCTTTTGAGATTCTTTCAGTTCAACAAATTTTGTCTGTGTCAGTTTTGTAATCATCTGCCTTTACTACTTGTGTGTGTTTCCATTCATAACTATGACACAGTCAGACTTTCCTGTTGCAGAACCTATAACTTTTCATGACTGACCACTTATTTTTAAATTATATGGAAAGAGTTACAGAAATCTCTTCAACTATGTGCTGTGAAATATTACTACTGCTTACTGGTGCACAATGAATATCTTATCTATAAATGTGCAAATAAATCTATTAGCTAAACTAAACATGCAAGCATCAGAGATTCCACTGGAGAAATTGTTCCAGCCCTACAACTTTAAACAAGTTTTGCATATGAACAAAAATTATGTTATGACAAAAAGAAAAATATTAAAAGGTATTTATTTGATTATGGCTTTAAGATGTACAGATTGTCATGATAATATAATGATTCCCATAACAATTCAGTCATCATATACAGGCATAATTAGTAACTATACAATGGAAATTTGTAGCAAAAATCAATGCTGTTGCTCAGCAATTCATGACATCTCTCATTCACTGCCTTGTCCCTGCCCACCTCTATTTATTTCCTTTGGAACATTAATCTTAAGTTCTATTCAAGACATTTGATGTTTTCTCAAGTTTCTGCCCATTACACCTTTGCTATTTATGACTAAGTAAGAACAATTTTTTCCACAGAATTAAATGTGTTTCACAGCAGTATTCATATAAAATAAACAAACACATTGTGTCCCAAGAGTAAGGGCCAATATTCAGGGATATGACAAGAATGTTCATTTGAACCAAAAAACTGCATATGGACATATGCCACATTCCAAATGGGTTCCGAGATAGAACACATTTAATGTACATTGTTATTTATTTTTTGTGTTATTCAGTACATTGTTAGGTTTACACACATACAATAGCTGGTGAACATTACAATATGTATTCTACAAAGTATCAACTGAAAAATACATACTTTTAACTTATTCACATCACACTACAGTAATTTTAAAGTTCATAACAAATGTTTATATATCCCACCATCGACTTCAGTGCATTTGTGCACTCTTGGATAACATGTTGTATTGCTTGCCTGAGTGACTTTACACACTCCCTAATGAGAGTAGCAGCATCCATGATGCAATCAAGTGATTCATCTTATGTAATCACCATTTTTTTTGTCAAACTCAGACTTCATACAACCCCAAAAACAAAACTCTAATTGTGTAAGGTCTGGCAATCTTGGTAGCCAGTTAACCAGCACTACCATGACTTATCTAGAGAGTAGGGTAAATGTGGTTGAGATGTTCCCTCACCACAGTACAATGTGATGGGGGCTCCACGATGCTATAATACACTGCAGTCCATACAACCAAAGGAACGTCCTCAGTGTGTTCAACAAAATAATTTTCAAGAAAATGTAAGTAATTGTGTCCCATTCGCTTTTCTAAAATGACTGACCCTATCGAAATGTTACCGATCAAGCTGCTTCCAGCATTGATCAAAAATACCTATCAATGATTATTATATGTCTTGTTGATTCCATTCCCGTAAATGTGGCTTCAGCAGTGGATACTATTAACAGCAGAATGTGACTGTCGTTTGACTGGGGGCAAAATCCAAGTTGTGTAACATTGTTGTCAATGTAAACATGTCAACATGCTTCATACGAAATGGATAAAATGTTCAGAAGAAAAATTTGAACTTGGAAGAAAACCTGTTTCACACAGTGTGCTGAAAACTACAGTAAACACGCTACAAACAGGGGTTTGATGTGTCAAAAAGCACTGATGGCAGTCTTCAACAGCACAAGGGGGCACAACCATTGCAGAAGCTGTGAACATACACCATCTCTGCACGATCTTCGGAACTGTAAATGTGTAGCATATATAAACACAGCCAACTGGTATTTCTCTACAATATACTCTCAATCCTTTGCACTTCACCTACAACATGCCATGGACAGCTGCAAGTTTAATGGGCTTGTTCATGGCAGAAAGATATCAAAAGCAAAGGGATTGAAAACAAAGAGGATGGTTGGGCCAAAATAAAATGTCAAAGAAACTAGGTGGGTAAGACACACAGGTGTGTACCATTAGCCCAAAATTAAATGTATTTCAAATGTGTTCTATCTCTGAAACCATTCAGAATAACACACACACACACACACACACACACACACACACACACGTGTTCTATCTCTGAAACCATTCAGAATAACACACACACACACACACACACACACACACACACACACACACACACACACAGAGAGAGAGAGAGAGAGAGAGAGAGAGAGAGAGAGAGAGAGAGAGAGATATGGGTCATTAAAATCTTATCACAATGGCCACACAAGCTAAAAAAAATACCAGTAATAATAAACACATATTAAGGATGACAGTTAAAAGGTTATGGGATATGTGGATATGTACCAAATCATTAGTGATGAGGCAGAGGCATGTAAAACAAGGTGTTGAAAAACATATGAAAATAGTGAATTTTTGAGATGTGTATGAGAAGAATGCAAGAAAGAGAAAAGGACAATCATCATGTGAAGCAAAACTTTTGCATTGATTTTTTTCACATTTAGATAGAATATTGAAGGAAAAAGAATAGTGATACAGGTAAACAAGATCATATCGAGGACTCTGAGTAATGCCTAAGATATAGAACAATGTAGTGTATGAACATGAAGAAGAACAACAATAACAACAACAACAACAACAACAACTACTACTACTACTACTACTACTACTACTACTGCCATCACCACCACCACCACCACAGGTGATATCTAGTTTGGAAAAAGTTCTATTATCAGTAACATATTACCTTAGGAAGTATGTTTTTTATGTATATGGGGCAATTTCCACCAGCTGGATTGTCACGTGTTGTAATACTGAACCCAAGACCATGTGGACCTTTTGTGAGTTCAAGCTCCATTTTTCGACCAATCTTTCTCGTATTGGCAGCTATTAGACTAGAACCTGCAGGTGGACGCACTGCAGGGGAGGATACCTTTTTTGTAGGAGAAACTGTAGCTACTTTGGTACCTAAGCTTGCTGAAAGCATAAAAAAGTAAGAATTAATCTACTTAAATAACTCTTCCTTTATTGATGTTATCAGTTTACTTACACAATTTCAGTTGCTTAGATTTAGTGAAATAGTTTGTATGAGAACACTCACTTCTTTCCTCGCCTTCGACCATGGCAACGCTGTCCCTCTCTGTGAGAGCGTCAGTAAGAGACCTTGGGAAGACAGGTGCTGGGGGCTTCTTTGGTGCCTCTGCTGACCTGTGGTGTTTTACAACTCGCAGTCTCAATTCAGGTGACTGAAGAGAGTCTTTGAAGATCTCCTGCACCCTGTATACAAAATGTAAGTAGCAATGGATCATAATGATTGTATCATAGAACATTATTTATCATAGATTATTTATCAACACAACTGAAAATGGATACAATCAGATAATGACGTAGTCTGAAGCAGTGAATGAAAATTTGTACCAGCACAAGCATTCAAATCCAGGTCTCCTGCATACTAGGGAGATGTGTTATCCAGTGTTCCACACTGGCACTCCAGTTAACACAGGTGCTATTGTACATATAGGTGAGACTCAATACTTGGATGATAAATTAAAGGTATTCGAAGACTGAACAGTGAAATTTACTAACAAAAATCACAAAAATAGAAAATTCTAGGCAGATTCATCGTACTGTAGTTGTTTTGGCTAGAAACTGAGATGACAGTTTTTCTGTTACTAGGAACTTGTATTGACTTTTACAGCTTTTCTGCATTAACCAACAGATCAGAAGAATTTCCTTCAATACAGGGCTGCAAGTCAAGTCTAGACTCCTGTGTCAAGCTTAGCTTCTTCAAGAAGGCCATGTGAATACACCTATGCCAATATCTTCGTTATGTTATGCACACTGGACTGGAGCCTGGAACCCTACCTTCACAGATAATGTTGTTACAAAAAAAAAAGAAATGATCGTGTGGCATTGTTGGTGTGGAGGCCCCATCCAGGGAAGTTTAGCCGCCAAGTTGCAAGTCGTCTTTCTGGTGATGCCAAATTGGGTGACTTGCATATTGGTGATGATGAAACGATGATCAGGGCAACACAACACCCAGTCCACGAGCAGAGAAAATCTAAAACTCAGCAGGGAATTGAGCTCGGGCTCGCTGCATGGTAAGCAAACACATTACCACTCAGCTAAGCAGATGGACACAATGTTCTTACAAACTGAGAACGATGGACTGCCGTCACAGTTTCAAAACTAGCAATAATCTATGGTGGTACTTACAGATGTTATTTTCTCAGCAACGCTGATTGCTGCAACTGAAAACTAAATTTTATTCTGACATACCAGTTATCTTCCTACATGGAAATAGGGATTATAAAAATGATATTATGAACATCTCCTACATTTTAAAATCACTTCAAATCTAGTCAAATTTGCCATCATTTTCTTACAAGAAGTGGATCAGAAAGACAACATCAAAGAACCATGACAAGACAACCTCATTTAATCTCCTCGATTGAGTTCTCGTGTTATTTGCTAACAATGCTGTTGTTTATCAGGCAGTAACCTTAATACACTGCTGTTAAGAAATTCTGAATTAAATAACTGCTTCCCACAAAGTGTAGAAGACTATAAAAGATTCAATTGTCCCTGTCATACAGGGCAACAATTATTGAACTAAATGAAATAAAGTAGTCACAACTTCTGAACGGTTTCTGTCAGGATGTTCAAACTGCACAGTTGACTGTGGGGCATGATGAGAATGCATTTGGAGGACTGAGAATCCGTATTTTGCATTCGAGAAGTCGCATCACCCTCAGTGAGTGAGACTGTGGTGTGCAATGTCCAGTCACGGAATAATCAGTGCGATATTCTTGATGGCACAGTGGTTACCGAACGGAACGTGAAGGTTCTGGAGGTCGATGTCATCTACCTTTATCCAAAGTGACCCCAATTTTGAAAAGATGTGGTTCATACAAAACGGAGCCTGACCCCATCAAGGCAGGAGAGTCTCTGATGACCTGGGGGAACACTCTGGGACTGCATTCTGGCTGTGTGGTGCCCAGAGGCCACTGGCATGGGCCTTGATTGGCCACCTTATTATCCGGACCTGAACACATGCAACTCCTTTTTGTGGGGCTGTATTAAAGGCAAGGTGTACAGCAGCAACTCCAAAACAATTGCTGAGTGCAAAACAGCCATTCAGGATGTCATTGACAGCATCGATGTTCCAACACTTCAATGGGTCATGCAGAATTTTGCTATTCATCTGCACCACATCATCACCAATGATGGCAGGCATATTGAACATGTAATAATCTATATCTGAATATCTGTAACCACGTTTACATGTTGAATAAAGAGTGTGTATGCCATAGTTTGTAATTTGGTTTTTTTTCCATGTAGTTCAATGACTGTCACCCTGTACATTCACCATAGGAGCTACAACCACAATAATCCAAGATACTAGGATGCCCACAAAGAATCAGCTTTTTTGTCACTATTTCCTAATGAAACAAGCAAAGGAGAGTCTAATAACAACACAAAGTAGTCTCGATATGCAGAGTCTTATAGAGTATATTGTGTAGATACCGATGGAAGGGTAGGTCGAGAAGATTTCGTCCGTTGATTTCGACAATGCGGTCGAATGGCGCCAGTCGACCGTCCCGTGCAACTCTACCTCCTGGTTCGACACCTTGTACTAGCAGGCCACGGTCACGACCACGAGAGTCATAATCTGGCACCACATGGATCCCAAGAGGACAGCCACCTTCATTGTGCAGCACCACATACTCCACTCTGAAACACACCGCACACATTATTAACCGACAGAAAAGAAAGTAAATGTGCCAAACAGTGTTCAGTTTCCACGAATCAGCTGTTAGTTCCATAAACAGACATAAATAGATTTCTCTAATACAGATAATTGGGTTTTATGCTAATTGTAACTACTCAATAATTGTTTGTTTATTCCATTTCGTTATTTCTTGCCACCTCCAGCAAACACAATGTTCTTGCAAACTGCTGGCACCAACGTGTCTCTTACAATCATCTTAACCGAATAGACATGTAATTTACTAACAAATGCAAAGTTGACACTTGGCGCTGTGGCTGATGGGAGCGACCGTACAAGCATTTCCCATTTACAGTCACTCCCATCAGCCATTTTGATTAACTTGACCAATAGATGTTTGTGCCTAAAGCAACAACTGATTATGTCACTCTGCACAGTTAAATTTTAGAATCTCCTAAAAGGAAATAAAGATGCAGAAACTGACTCATCTGCCATCACATCATCTTCTTATTCTTGGAGCAGTACCTCCAACTATTTTACTATGGATACTCGGCCTACCAGTACTTTGCATTGGTGTTACGTTTTGCATCAGACAGATGCTGTGCAATGCTAATGACAAGCATATTTACCAAAAAAGGAGAGTGAAAGTTTTTTCCCATCGATACTAACCAGAAATTCTGACAGATCTCTGCTTGAACTTTAGCATGATGCAATTTCTAGCCTCTCTTTTCGTCAGCTGTGTAAACAAGTATACATACACACATACATTAATCCTTGTTCCATAGATCATGAATATGACATTTCGTAATGATGTAGAACGTGTCACTTTAAAATAAGTTTTCCACACAGCAAATAATTATTATTAGTTTTTTCAGTTACTATTTTAAATGTTGGTTGGCTATTTGTCGGACTTTTAATACTATTTGGCAAACGACCGAAGATTTTTGTGGCAGCGTAATTCACCCATTTCTGTGCCAAAGTGAGATTCAATGCAGGATAGTGAAGACTGTCCTTTCTTCTAGAGTTGTTTTTATGCACTTCGCTGTTTTTGAATTGAGTTGGGTTATTAATGACAAATTTCGTAAGTGAATATATGTATTGCGAAGGCGCTGTGAATATCCAAAGTCACTTAAATAAATGTCTGCAAGTCACAGGAACTGAATTGCTCAGCTATAAAAAAAAAGGCGTGATCTGATACGCCTGGCCACGTGTGGATTCGCGAAACAAATTTTTTTCTTTCTTCTGGGTATGAACGAAAATACCTGGCACCTGACAACTAGCAGATTGGACTGCTCCCTCCACAATGCGCCAATGGGAGCTTCGCATTATAGGCTGCCAACATGTTGCCACTTACTGTTGCACAAGGCATTTTACCAGCCGGTTCTCAAGTACGGAACAACCTGAAAATTTTGCCTATTTCAAAGAAAGATATAATTCTTGTCCTAATTATTAAGAACAGATTTTCGACACGCTTAAGTTTGCTAGGAGTTGGTGCTGCGTGTATTGTGATCATGTGATGTAATGGCGACAAAAAAACGAAGCGCGAAGGCGACTGGCCTATGGTTAATAAAAGCGTCTAAATAAGAGGTGCGAGTACAAAGTAACAGCGACTTTTTGTCTGCAAATTTCACGTCATAGTGAGATTTTAGACTTACTTTGCTAAACTGCAGCGATAAGGCTGACAATAACATTTCGTTAATGGGAGGAAGAGGAGATCAGTGTTTAACGTCCCGTCCACAACGAGGTCAACAGCGACCTAACACGGGCTCAGATTGGTAAAGGAAATCGGCCGTGCTCTTTCAAAGTAGCCATCCGGGCATCTGCCTGAAGCGATTTTGGGAAATCGTGGAAAACCTAAATCAGGTTGTGGGTATAGTTAGCTGGTAATCAATGACTCGCTTAGTAGTTTGAACTAATTATTTTATATTTCAAAACAAATCATCTCAGTGATTATTCGTGAAATTCAAAATACGTACTTACCGGAGAGTCTGTCAAGGGAAGGTTAATGAGCTTTCACTATATCATTTACACTTTATTTTATTTTTTTTACACAGCGTTGATCATTAAAGATTATATTTAGATTCATATAGTCGGACACGACAATTACGTGAAGCCGTAGACCCCAGAATCCACTAGAATGGAGTTTGCATACTGATTTTGTATTTTTTGCATCATCAGTATCCATTTCAATGTCGAGGAGCTACATGTACCCTATCTTTTCTTTTGTTCAGATGTTGGGTTCTGAACTGTTGTGCTACAAAGTTATCACAACATGAATATTTGTCCACCGTCTTCTTATACGCCTACATTTTTCATTGTGGGCTACTAATTTTTCTGCTCCTCCGTTTTCCTACTTCGAGACTTATTTATTTTTTATAGTAATATGATCGGCGGCCTTTTACGTAATACTTGACATTCAGGGCATCACATATCAAATTTGTATTCAAATAATCTTCAGAAGTGTCGTTCCATCTTACTAATCATCTATAAATTTCCGTATGCTTTCTGTGAAGTCAACAGATAATATTACACACAAATTACCTCAAAATTGTTTTCAGTTTCAACTGTCCCTTCTTTGTAGCACTGGCAATTTATTAGTTTTAGTGTCTGACTACGGATCCATATGTAAATATGCTTCAAGAAATGCAAAATGCATACTAACAACAATTACGAGTTGTCCAAAACGGCTTTAGTTAGAAGGCACCAACCGGTTGTCACTTTTTTCTTTTGTTGACCCCAACTTTAGCTAGGTAACAGTACCGGTACTGCGTGAGGTAGCCATTGTTGTTTGCTGTGTCACTGCTTATTAAGTCACGTATTTCGTACCTTTTCCTCCCCTTGTGGTAAATGATTTCAGATTTTGATTTCGAACAACATGTCAGCGAGTTTTACCTCCAAGTGTCACTTGTACTTTCGCGGAAGTATGTAGCACACGCTAGGACGTTTAGTTGGCTGCACTGTGGTAGCACTGTTGACACGTGTTTATACTTTACAGAGGTGTTAGCCTGAAATCTATCATGTGACGTCGTCCTCCGATCCCACCAACCCCTTCTGGAAATAGGACAACTTACAGTAAATACACTTTTCTCTCTTACAGTCATCGTGTAAAAAAGTCTGAAATGCATAAATGCTGTTGATACGGACAGTTGCCCAAAAGCTACGTACACGTGATGAGTTTTCCGCTCGCTGCATCGCTAATTTCATCCAAATGGAGGCAGTGCGTAGTTCCGCATTGTTTCTCGTGAATCGTTTGGCAGACGATAAGCAGCTGGGGCCCATGTGTTTTTTTGTGTTGTACGTTGAAGTTCTGCTTTAATAATCAATGCTGTAAGATTTAATAACAGCTTAACAAAGATGAATATTATAATTCTGTGATCAGTCTCTTTCATGGGGGCGAAAACGTAAAGAAACACAGAAGCACTGCTGCGTACAGAAGTTTATCAGTCGGTCTGGAAAATGCAAAAGGAAGTAAGTTCGTAGGGACAGTAAACAATAAACCAATAATCGTAAAATATATATGTCAGTTCTAGACTGTGTGTTAATTGTAGCTTTAGAGATGCAGTTTAGAAAAAAAAAAAAAAAAGTCGCCTTGGTGAAGTTTATAAGATGTAGCTGTGTGTTTAGTCCCTAAACAATGTCGGGAATTTTTACGAACCTGACAACCCTGCGTCCAGATCAGTAGCCCATTATTCAGTTGTGGATCGTGGTTTCTATACTGGTGAAGAATGTGAATCTACGAGGGGTGTAGGATTCCAATACACCATATTATTCTCCACTTTTGGTTACAAAATCCTGTTTTTCAACATCTGACAGTCTTACGCCGTCTTACTAGGATGGCATGTATGCCCACGTGATACCACACTAATGGTCGGCATCGGAGCTAACATCTTGCACATCAATAACCTCCCCATCATCCACGTACTGCTTCCGGCGGGTTGCATTCTTCATCGGACCAAACAAATGGGAGTCGGAAGGTGCGAGTCCAGGTTGTAGGTTGGGTGAGGGAGAACGAGCCAATGAAGTTTTGGGAGCTCCCCTCTGTGTTTGCGGTGTCATGGAGAAGTTCTTTAGCACTTTAATGCCACAAACACGCTGAAGTCTTTTCTTCAATTTCCCGAGGGTAGCACAGTATACTTCCGAGTTGATCGCTGCACCGCGACGGAGGACATGAAATAGAATGACCCGTTCAGAGTCCCAGAAGACTGGCTGAGGGTGCAGCTTTCAACTCTTTCTGCGGAGGAGAGGTGATGTGGTGCCACTCCATGGATTGCCGTTTTGTTTCCGGTTCGAAGTGGTAAACCCATGCTTCATCGCCCGTGACGACGTTCCACAAAACATAGTCGCGATTAGCCTCGTAACGCGATAGCAATTCCGCACAGTTTGTCCTTCATTGCTCTTTGTGGTCGTCTGTTAGGTGGCGGGAACTCAGCGGGCACATACCTGTGAGTACCCCACCTGGTGGAGGAATGTGTCACACTACCAACAGAGACGTCTAGTTGTGCAGCGAGGTGTTTGGCTGAATTTATTTGAAGTTGTGCCAACAAAAGTCAATGAAACTTCAATGACTGTCATTCAGCGTACGTGTGAAAGATAAAGTTTAGAATAAGATACTCTTAACACCTACAGCACCGGAAAGTGGAAAAACGTACGCACGGCACATTTGCAAACCACTTCATGTAACAATCACCTTCCTAGTGGCATAAATACGATAGCAAGCAATAATAATAATAATAATAATAATAATAATAATAATATAAGTATTATTATTTGTAGACAGCTAATGTCCACCCATCACAGCCCAAAAAGATCTCTTACAGTAACTTTAAGCAAGATATAAGCCATCCTTGTCACTTGAACGGATTGTTTTTCTAGGCTATAGCCTGCACCTTAAATATGCGGTAAAAATTTTGTCTACTTGCCGTTTCCAATAAACCTGCAACTTCAAGTCCATAGAGTCCGGCCTATATTCCGATGATGTTTTTCATCCTCAGGACGCCACAAACTACTACTCCGACTACACTTACCAGTTTCTCATAGTCCAAATTTAGTGTCGCGCTGGCAGAGAAAAGAAAACTGATTTGAATTTCAGCGATGGTCGTCCAAAATCTTTACGTACGGGAGATGAGATAGGCTGCATTGAGACCGCACTCGTAGTTGCGAAATGATTTGAGAATATCTGTGCTGCCGCCTTCGGCCGATGTCGGCCGTCTGCGGAACCCACCAGTGTCGTTACCACCGTGGCGACAGCCTTAGCCGGCGCGTAGCAAATGCTAAATGTCTCATACAACGTACCTCACGGCAGCCGGTGTAATATTCCTGGCTTAGTAATCGATCATATTAGGCTCCAAGAAGCTGTTCCCAGAGCAGTGGAGGTGCAAGAAGTATATAGAGAGCGAAATGTGGTGTGAGGTATCTGTGACAAATGTTAGATTCGGTACCATTCCCGTGAGAAAGACCGCTTGCATAATGCTAGTACTGTGTGATTGACTGCTTTGTTCGGAGCGAGGGCGCCAAAACGTTAAAGTATAGTTATTATTATTAGTTAAACAACTCATTGGAATGACTTCACTTTTTAATATAAATATCTCTTAACAGCTCACTATCAGTCAGTCATTTTAGAATTATTAAAAACAATTTAAATCAAAGACAAAAGGCTGACGAAACTGCAGACGAGGCACTTCGGACGCGTTCGGGCACATTCGGGTCACGCCTTTTCTGGTATGGCGCGCGAAGTGTTTCGGGCTGTTCGTCACTCTGGATTAGGCAGTCGAGATGTACAGTCATGTTGTCCGTGGCAGGATGTTTTTGCCAGTATTCAGTATTAAAAGATTCACTCCGGTAGTCACGAGGCACTGATAAGTGCCACAAATAGTGTAAAGACACATTTTCGTAAACATTTTGTTTGATCATGTACTTTGCTGTATCAGAACGAGTTGTATTAAGATCGTGTAGTCTTCTCGTGTGGCTATATTAAAATACGCGAGTGGCATCCCAAAGAAGTGATACATTGTTTCAGAACAGAACCTCGCTAAAAGTCAGTTTCAGCCTCAAGATACAGAACACACGACCTGCGTGCTGTTTTCTGCGCTGCGGGCATGAACTTGAATGCAGCAGGTTAGCGAACTACAACAGAACCTTCGTGTTCCACACAGCTGCAGAGGAAACAACTAGGCGCCTCACGTGTACTGCATGCACAGAACAAACGTGCTTAGCGACACGTCATCTGCAGTAATGCAGAGGAGGTAAAGGAGGATGATCGTTAATAACACCAACACTCAATTCATTCTTCGAAACTTCCTATTAGATTAAAACTGCGTGCCGGACCGAGACTCAAACTCAGGACCTTTGCCTTTCGCGGGCAAGTGCTCTACCAACTGAGCTACCCAAGCACGACTCACGCCCCGTCCTCACAAGTTTACTTCTGCCAGTACCTCGTCTCCTGCCTTCCAAACTTTACAGAAGCTCTCTTGCGAACCTTGCAGAACTAGCACTCCTGAAAGAAAGGATATTGCGGACACATGGCTTAGCCACAGCCGACGGGATGTTTCCAGAATGAGATTTTCACTCTGCCCGCGAAAGGCAAAGGTCCCGAATTCGAGTCTCGGTCCGGCACACAGTTTTAATCTGCCAGGAAGTTTCATATCAGCGCACACTCCACTGCAGAGTGAAAATCTCATTGTGGAACCCATTCTTCCTTTCTTGCCGTACCGGACGAGTACGAAACGACTCTAGGGATCCGTTTTTACGGACTGCGGTACGGAACCATAAGAAGATGAAGCAGGAAACCTGTGTAGACACGCGAAATGACGAGAGCGGCCGAGAGTGGTGTGAACTCACTGTTCGGGTGCGAGATCGTCGTCCTCGTCGGAGGTGGAGCCGCGGCGCTGCGGCCTTCGCGGCCGCTGCAGGAAGGGCGCCGGCGGGGGCGGCGAGGCGGGGGCGGCGGGGGCGGTGGCCTGCCCCAGAGGCTCGCGCCGGGAGCGAGCGTCCCGCGGCAGAGACCGCGACGCCACGCGGTCCGCGGCGTCCGCCCAGCGCGCGTCGCTGCCGAACTGCATCGACAGCCGCGAGCCGCCGTCGCGCGCGAAGCGATTCGCCGACGCCGACGCCGACGCCTCCGCGTCCCGCCAGTCGCCCGGCAGCTGCAGCGCGCGCCGGGCCGACACAGACTCCTGCACACACCCACGTAGGGTTGCCGCTTTCTTCACACAAAAGGAAGACTTTTCACACACATTCTTTAATACACTACTGGCCATTACATTTGCTACACCAAGAAGAAATGCAGATGATAAACAGGTATTCATTGTACAAATATATTATACTACAACTGACATGTGATTACATTTTCACGCACTTAGGGTGCATAGATCCTGAGAAATCAGTACCCAGAACAACCACCTCTGGCCGTAATAACGTCCTTGATACGCCTGGGCACTGGATCAAACAGAGCTTGGATGGTGTGTACAGGTACAGCTACCCATGCAGCTTCAATACGATATCACAGTTCATCAAGAGTAGTGACTGGCGTATTGTGACGAGCCAGTTGCTCGGCCACCATTGACCAGATGAGTAGTGACTGGCGTATTGTGACGAGCCAGTTGCTCGGCCACCATTGACCAGATGTTTTCAATTGGTCAGAGATCTGGAGAATGTGCTGGCCAAGGCAATAAAAAAGAGTGGAAATGATATTTATGCTGATCTCTATTCCAATTTTCTATACAGGTTCCAAAAGGTACTTTCCAATTTTATATTTTAACAACTTTAAAATTCATGACTCAAAAAGAGAAGATTTGACGAAAAATGTTGCCGCTACATTAGAAAGATTAGTCTGTAACATAGTTCATATAGATCCAAGCTCAACGGAACTTCTTCCTGTCGTTTTCAGTTCGAAGATTGGTTTCATGCAGCTCTTCACGTTACTCTATCCTCGGCAAGCCTCAACATCTCCGCCTAACTACTACAACCCACATATATTTGAACCTGTCTGCTGTGTTATTTCTCGATCTCCCTTTGAAATTTTTATCTCCATACTTCCTTCCAATAGTAAATTCATAATTCCTTGATGTCTCAGAATGCGTCCTCTCAGCCGACCCTTTATTTTAGGCAAGTTGTACCATGAACTTCCTTTCTCACAAGTATATAATACCGTCTCATTATTTACATGATTTACCCATCTAATCTTCGACATTCCTCTGTAGCACACCATTTGAAAAGTTTCTATTCTCTTCTTGTACGGAAGTGAAATGTCAAAGATAAACAGTTCAGACAATGCAACACCCCAAACAAATACCTTCGGAGGGGACTTAACAAGATTTAAATTTCTGTTCGATATTAACAAATTTCTCCACGAACACTTTGCCATTGCCAATCTACATTTTGTATGTCCTCTATTTCGGCCATCATCAGTTATATTGCTCCGGAACAGCAAAGCTCATCTTTCTAACGTATTTCCCTCAGCATCACCTAGTTTGATTCGATTACATTCCATTACCCACATTTTGGTTTTGTTCATCTGTATCATTCTTTCAAGACAATGTCCTTTCCGTGCAACTGCTCTTCCAAGCTCTTACCTATCTCTGATAGTATTATGTCATCGGCAAACCTGCAAGTTTTTATTTGTTATTCCTGAACTTTAATTCGTTTTCAAAATTTCTCCTCGGTTTTCATTACTGCTTGCCCATTGTACGGATTGAACAACATCGGGGATAAATCTGTCTCATTCCCTCCTCCAACACAATATCCTTTCATGCCAGTCGACTCTTAAAATTGCAGTCTCGTTTCTCCACAAATTGTAAATAACCTTCGGTCCCCGTATTTTATCACTGCCTACAGGGAGATACAGTCCCGACTAACTATTAGTGTTGGCACACTTCTTTTATGGAAACAGGTAGTGTTTTTCAGGCCAACGTACGGAAGGCGTTTGCCAGGAATCCGGCCAAATCAGCGAGTACGACTGCTAGGAATAGAAAATGTCACATCTAACACAGGTTATGTCATTTTGTCTACAAGGTACAGCTGCTAAAGGTACTAAAAGCCGACTGAAAAACCTCAGCGAGAAAAATTTGTTGTGAATATGTCAACCAAGCTTGACGCAAATAATGACTTTTGGAAAATACTTATTTTTACGATGAGTCACCTTTTTTATCAGGCAAACTGTACCACCATAAAGTTCCTGCACGGAATAAGAGTGCCAAGTTACACGTGAAATGGAAGGAGACCGTTGCAAAGGCAGTATGTGACGCGGACCACGCAGAATTCTGTCACTGTATATTCTTTTTCAGTGAGTCTGCTGTAAACAGTGATGTTGAACTGAACGTTTAGTAGGGTGAGGTCGAAGAGACTGTTAGATTCGGTGACCCTATGACCACCTGGCTTTACACCATTAGACTTCTTGCGGTTTGTTTGTTGACGAGGTACTGACCAAAATCTCCCCAATCCTGTGTCGGTGTAAGTCGGTCGACTTCGAGCGCCGAAGCAAACATTGGTGTTGAGAAAATAAAGCAGGATAGCTTGGGAAACTTTTACCATACATGGGACGAACAGCTACGGAATAGTAAGAAAGATAACGAAAAGAAGGTTAGAGAATTCCCTCCTTAGGCCCGACAAGACGCCTCCTGAGACGCGGCAAGGCAGGAGTAGGCAAAATGCAACAGGGAATAACAATATTAATGTGCTAATAGTAAACTGCAGGAGCGTCTACAGAAAGGTCCCAGAACTGCTTTCATTAATAAACGGTCACAACGCCCATACAGTACTAGGGACAGAAAGTTGGCTGAAACCACATGTAAACAGTAATGAAATCCTAAACTCAGATTGGAATGTATACCGCAGGGAGAGGCTGGACAGTGAAGGGGGAGGCGTGTTTATAGCGATAAGAAAGCAATAGTATCGAAGGAAATTGACGGAGATTCGAATTGTAAAATGATTTGGGTGAAGGTCACGGTTAAAGCAGGCTCTGACATGGTAATTGGATGTCTCTATAGGCCCCCGGGCTCAGCAGCTGTTGTGGCGCAGCACCTGAAGAATAATTTGGAAAATATTCGAGTAGATTTCCCCGCCATGTTATAGTTCTGGGTGGAGATTTTAATTTGCCGGATATAGACTGGGAGACTCAAACTTCATAACGGGTGGCAGGGACAAAGAATCCAGTGAAATATTTTTAAGTGCTTTATCTGAAAACTACCTTGAGCAGTTAAACAGAGAACCGACTCGTGGCGATAACATATTAGACCTTCTGGTGACAAACAGACCCGAACTATTTGAATCAGTTAATGCAGAACAGGGAATCAGCGATCATAAAGCGGTTACTGCATCGATGATTTCAGCCGTAAATAGAAATATTAAAAAAGGTAGGAAGATTTTTCTGTTTAGCAAAAGTGACAAAAAGCAGATTTCAGAGTACTTGATGGCTCAACACAAAAGTTTTGTCTCAAGTACAGATAGTGTTGAGGATCAGTGGACAAAGTTCAAAACCATCGTACAATATGCGTTAGTTGAGTATGTGCCAAGCAAGATCGTAAGAGATGGAAAAGAGCCACCGTGGTACAACAACCGAGTTAGAAAACTGCTGCGGAAGCAAAGGGAACTTCACAGCAAACATAAACATAGCCAAAGCCTTGCAGACAAACAAAAATTACGCGAAGCGAAATGTAGTGTGAGGAGGGCTATGCGAGAGGCTTTCAATGAATTCGAAAGTAACGTTCTATGTACTGACTTGGCAGAAAATCCTAAGAAATTTTGGTCCTATGTCAAAGCGGTAGGTGGATCAAAACAAAATGTCCAGACACTGTGACCAAAATGGTACTCAGAGGATGACAGACTAAAGGCCGGAATACTAAATGTCTTCTTCCATAGCTGTTTCACAGAGGAAGACTGCACTGTGCTTCCTTCTTTAGATTGTCGCACAGTTGACAAAATGGTAGATATTGAAATAGACGACAGAGGGATAGAGAAACAATTAAAATCGCTCAAAAGAGGAAAGGCCGCTGGTCCTGATGGGATACCAGTTCGATTTTACACAGAGTACGCTAAGGAACTTGCCCCCCTTCTTGCAGCGGTGTACCGTAGGTCTCTAGAAGAGCGAAGCGTTCCAAAGGATTGGAAAAGGGCACAGGTCATCCCCGTTTTCAAGAAGGGACGTCGAACAGATGTGCAGAACTATAGACCTATATCTCTAACGTCGATCAGTTGTAGAATTTTGGAACACGTATTATGTTAGAGTATAATGTCTTTTCAGGAGACTAGAAATCTACTCTGTAGGAATCAGCATGGGTTTCGAAAAAGACAGTCGTGTGAAACCCAGCTCGCGCTATTCGTCCACGAGACTCAGAGGGCCATAGACACGGGTTCACAGGTAGATGCCGTGTTTCTTGACTTCCGCAAGGCGTTTGACACAGTTCCCCACAGTCGTTTAATGAACAAAGTAAGAGCATATGGACTATCAGATCAATTGTGTGATTGGATTGAGGAGTTCCTAGATAACAGAACGCAGCATGTCATTCTCTATGGAGAGAAGTCTTCCGAAGTAAGAGTGATTTCAGGTGTGCCGCAGGGGAGTGTCATAGGACCGTCGCTATTCACAATATACATAAATGACCTGGTGGATGACATCGGAAGTTCACTGAGGCTTTTTGCAGATGATGCTGTGGTGTATCGAGAGGTTGTAACAATGGAAAATTGTACTGAAATGCAGGAGGATCTGCAGCGAATTGACGCATGGTGCACGGAATGGCAATTGAATCTCGATGTAGACAAGTGTAATGTGATGCGAATACATAGAGAGATGTCCCTTATCATTTAGCTACAAAATAGCAGGTCAGCAACTGGAAGCAGTTAATTCCATAAATTATCTGGGAGTACGCATTAGGAGTGATTTAAAATGGAATGATCATATAAAGTTGATCGTCGGTAAAGCAGATGCCAGACTGAGATTCATTGAAAGAATCCTAAGGAAATGCAATCCGACAACAAAGGAAGTAGGTTACAGTACGCTTGTTCGCCCACTGCTTGAATACTGCTCAGCAGTGTGGGATCCGTACCAGATAGGGTTGATAGAAGAGATAGAGAAGATCCAACGGAGAGCAGCGTGCTTCGTTACAGGATCATTTAGTAATCGCGAAAGCGTTACTGAGATGATAGATAAATTCCAGTGGAAGACTCTGCAGGAGAGACGCTCAGTAGCTCGGTACGGGCTTTTGTTAAAGCTCCGAGAACATACCTTCACCGAAGAGTCAAGCAGTATATTGCTCCCTCCTACGTATATCTCGCGAAGAGACCATGAGGATAAAATCAGAGAGATTAGAGCTGACACAGAAGCATACCGACAATCTTTCTTTCCATGAACAATATGAGGCTGGAATAGAAGGGAGAACCGATAGAGGTACTCAGGGTACCCTCCGCCACACACCGTCAGGTGGCTTGCGGAGTATGGATGTGGATGTAGAGGTAGATGTAGAATGAGACGAAGAGAAACGACACTTTTAATCGAAGACTATAATAACACTGCGATTAGTCGTGCGGTCCAGTCTAACGCACTGCTTTCCGGGCGGGAAATCTTCGATACGGTGCCTCTCGAAACGCCAAATACTTCGAGGCAGCCACTATAGCAGCACCACGTTCGAATTCATTTAGCTCAGACATAATGGTCTCTCAACTACATGGAACACTGTCGTGACAACGAATGACGCTTGCAACGTGTTGAGGATGGTGCACAGGTGACGTTCGGGGTCAAATACAAGAGCTCAAACTGCAGGTTAGGCTAGTATCTGCATTTATGTTCGAGCATGAATTTCTCGCGGTGTTTCCATATTTTTGTCCAATCCATTGGTATTTAGTTCAAATGCATTTATACGGGGCACATTTTACACCGAAGTCTCATGACAATAGTTTTGCCGTAAACATTGGTACAATGTAGAAATATTAGTATTTCCGTACGGCCCGTGAACCGCGATGGAACAAGCTGTTGAAGGTAGTTGCCAAGGTAAGGCCCGGATGCTACCGGTGGTGTGTGCATAGTGGTGAAACCACATGATATCGCTTCAGTACGAAAAGGCGCTCCATTTCTTTCTTGTCTATAGAAATGGAGAAGTCAAACGAGATGAACACGGAATTCATAAATGCGATACATACACAAGCTGAGCTGTGGGACATATAAGCTACTAACGAGTGGTTATAATTGAAGTGCAGCCACTCAGAAGTCCAGTGTGGGCTGTAATTATCGTATGGCAGCGAAACTTGGTATATATTCTAATGTGTCAATGCTTAACCGATTTACATTCGAAAACAAATTATATCCCGTTGTGACTACCAGGTGCAAATCTGGCGCAGTGCACTGTATGACGGTACGACATGCACGCCGTGATTTGAGCGCTGGCTCACCTTCCTGGCGGGCGGCGCACGCAGCCTGCCGTTGGCCGGCGCGCGGCAGGCTGCGTCCTTGTCGCCGGCGTCGCCGCGCTCCTCGCCGTCGGGCTCCGTCGGGACGGCGGGCGTGGCCGACCAGCGCTTGGAGCCGCCGTCGGCCGCGAGCAGCAGCACGCCCACGCCGCCCCCGCCGCCCCCCAGCGGGTCGCCCTGCGCCGCCCCCGCGCCCCCTACCGGCGCCGCCGAAGCCACCAGCTGGTTGAGCGCCGGCTCGCTGCCGCGGCGCACCTGCAGCGACGGAGGCGGCGCCGGGGCCGACTCCGCCGTCACCTCGATGGCCGCGTACCGCCCGTCTCCCTGCGACACCGGTAAATGGCACGTCATCGTCGAGGCACGCCTCGCTTTTGAGGGCAGATCGATGAATAGGGCTACAAGAATTATACACTGCTGGCTATTAAAATTGCACACCAAGAAGAAATGCTGCTGATAAACGGGTATTCATTGGACAAATATATTATACTAGAACTGACATGTGATTACATTTTGAAGCGATTTGGGTACTTAGCTCCTGAGAAATCAGTATCCAGAACAACCACCTCTGGCCGTAATAACGGCTTTGATACGCCTGGGCATTGAGTCAAACAGAGCTTGGATGGCGTGTGCAGGTACAGCTGCCCATGCAGCTGCAACACGATACCACAGTTCATCAACAGTAGTGATTGACGTATTGTGACGAACCAGTTACTCGGTCACCATTGACCAGACGTTTTCAATTCGTGAGAGATCTGGACAATGTGCTGGCCAGGGCAGCAGTCGGATATTTTCTGTATCCAGAAAGGCCCGTAAAGGACCTGCAACATGCGGTCGTGCATTATCTTGCTGAAGTGTAGGATATCGCATGAAGGGTAGAGCCACGGCTCGTAACACATCCGAAATGTAACGTCCACTGTTCAAAGTGCCGTCAATGCGAACAAGAGGTGACCGAGACGTGTAACCAATGGCATCCCGTACCATCACGAAGGGTGATACGCCAGTATGGCGATGACGAATACACGCTTCCAATGTGCGTTCACCGCGATGTCGCCAAACACGGAAGCGACCATCATGAAGCTGTAAACAGAACCTGGATTAATCCGAAAAAAATGACGTTTTGGCATTCGTGCACCCAGGTTCGTCGTTGAGTGCACCATCGCAGGTGCTCCTGTCTGTGATGCAGCGTCAAGGTTAACCCCAGCCATTCTCTCCGAGCTGATAGTCCATGCTGCTGCGAAGATCATCGAACTGTTGGTGCAGATGGTTGTCTTGGAAACGTCCCCATCTGCTGACTCAAGGATCGAGACGTGGCTGCACTATCTGTTACAGCCATGCGGATAAGATGCCTGTCATCTCGACTGCTAGTGACACGAGGCCGTTGGGATCCAGCACGGCGTTCCGTATTACTCTCCTGAACCCACCGATTCCATGTTCTGCTAACGGTCATTGGATTTTGACCAACGCGAGCAGCAATGTCGCGATACGATAAACTGCAATCGCGATAGGCTGCAATTCGACCTTTATCATAGTCGGAAACGTGATGGTACGCATTTCTCCTCCTTAGACGAGGCATCACGACAACGTTTCACCATGCAACTCCTGTTTGTGTATGAGAAATCGGTTGGAAACTTTCCTCATGTCAGCACGTTGGATGAGTCGCCACCGGCGCCAACCTTGTGTGAATGCTCTGAAAAGCTAATCATTTGCATATCACAGCATCTTCTTCCTGTCGGTTAAATTTCGCGTCTTTAGCACGTCATCTTCGTGGTGTAGCAATTTTAATGGCCAGTAGTGTATATTAATTGCAACACAAATCGTACATCATAATCAATAACATATTCCGGGCTATTATGCCGTGATCGGTTGGATTTTCCTTTAGCACCCAAGTTTCGTCCCCATATGCAGTGGACATTTACAAAGAGGATCGTAGCTTCTTTGAATGTCCGATTCGCACCCTGGCTCGCTACTGACTGCAGTGGCGTGACGTCACAAGCTTTGAGTCGAGGCCTACGTGAGAGACAGGCCGCGGCGCGTACGTCACGAAGGTAGTCCTGCGCTCGCTCAAATCAGCAGACAAACTACGTGTCTACACCTGTTAACTCGTAAATAGGCGCGTCCGTACAAACTAAAACTGAATCTTCCACTGGAATCCGCTATTATGGAATCTTACAGTTATTATTCCTATGATGATGGGTTGGGCATGTGCCTACTTGTAATTTGTTACAGCTGTACTGGCGTACAATGAAATAGAATCATGCTAAAATGAATATCAGTTGCATAAGACACCACTTCCAGTATGTAATGAGTACTGTTAAGCAGAAGAGACTAAATGCTATAAACAAGCCGTTACACCATTTGTATCGAGTATTGATCTTAAATTAAATTCTGCCGTAGTACTGTTAATCAGTAAGACTTGATAATAGCATATTTCAGTGGAAGATGCAATTTTCGTTAGTACTTACACGACCAGCTGCGAGTTAACAGGTTTAGAAACGCATTTTGACTGCTGAGCTGAGCGAGCGAGCGAGTTCAGGCCTACCTTCCTGACGCACGCGACGCGGCCTGTCCTTCTCGTGGGCCTCGCTTTGAGTGCCCGAGCGCAACTGGCCGTTATCGGTTGCTATTGTCCACCGTTACCATCATCCAACGGCGGAAGACTCCTACACGTCGTCTTCAGCATCGGAATGCAGAGGTCATTCAACTGAACGTGCCCGTCCTTCCTATTGAAATTCTTCGAATGTTTTACAATCTCCATGGCCCCTCTGAACAGCCTACGTGGCATCCGCTTCTAGCTGCTAGTACTTGAGTCCTATCGAAACTAATGTGGTCATGTCCTGGCTGCAGAGCATGTTCCGCAACAGCTGATTTGTCACTCTCTTCTAGGGATGGCAGTCATTGCTGAAACAACCGGCTTTCGGTTATACCGTTTGTTTCCAAGCCACTTCTACCTGCCTTAAATCCGCTCAAAACAACCGGTTTCGGAAATAAACGATTTCGATTTTTTTATTCGTACTTCTTTCTGCAATAAACGTAGAAATCGAACAAAGCCTGGAAAATTTTTGACTGTCCGTTTCAAGATACATAGAATCAAAATATTAAATAGGCAAACAAAAGAAAATTTCGTCCGTCCACTGTTAGCTGCTATTCTCGAAAAATGGTAAATGGTTGAATAAAAATAAATAAAAAAACAACCAGCATTCTCGCATTGAGTCTAAGTTTTAGAAACTCTGCTCAACAATCATTATCAGGGATCATATTAGCATTTGAGCATTACGAATAGTCAGTGCTAAATGGTGAAAACTGAGGTTGAAGAAGTGTGTTTTTCATGTTAATTTGACCGGTTTTAGGGGCTGCAAGCGGATAAAGGCATATTAGGTAGACACCGGCTGCAGATCACCTATTTTCTATTTTATCGTGCATTATGAATGAATAAATCTATTACTGTTACCTTAATCTTCTTCCTCTTACTAACTCATAGAAATGTCAGACAAATATTTTATCTTTTTAGGGAAAGGAAGCTTTGTACTTCATGGATATCTTATATCGTAGAAATATTTCCAGACTAGGCTTTGTGCCATTCTGCAGTACAATATATGGCCCACGACGACAGCGAGAAACTACCGCATAAAGAAGGTGAGGAGGAGGGGGGGGGGGGGGGGGGGGGACTCGCACATTGCACGTGCACGCGTGCCTTAAGTCACCACTTCACACGGCGTGAGGGACATATTGTCTCAGCAGTGCCGCACCAGTTCTTATGCCATGTGTTTGTTGCTCGCTTCTGTCGGCTCTGCTACTTAAAGAGCACTGGCCGCTTTTTCATTTTCTGAAATAACACAATAATTTCAAATAAGGCACATTTTATGCATAAAAATTACTTCATCTTTAAGAAAGTTTCTTCAAAAAGGAAAAATTTTACCACTGTTCCTACGGCTAATTGATATTTCGGTTTTTTACTCAGTTATCTGTAAAAAAAACCTGTTATTAATCGGGACCAAACAAATACCGTAAAATAGCGGTTATTCGGAACTAAAATTCCGGTATCGCTTTTTTGCCATCCACACTCACTCTCCTTTCACCGTTGCTCTTATGATCTTCTAGTCGTCTTTTGATAGCTATTTTTCTGGTGCTCACGTACGCCTTCCCACAAGTACACCGAGTCCAATAAATATCTGCCTTTCCAGTGGTCTGCGAGTATCCTTTCCCAGTTTTACGTGATCCTGTATCTTCCGAGTGCCTTTGTAACTAACGGAATGTTACGTTTTTTCCAAGATCTTTTTCCTATGCGGTCAGTAACGTCCTTAACTACAGCCAGGAAAACTTTCGATTTCGCAAGGGCTTGTGCAACGCTATGATTTCTGCGAGGTTGTCTTGACGCTCCTTTTACCTAAGCGGACGAATAACATTCTTGGGCAATGTGCTGGTGAGATATTTAAATTTCTCATCAAGCAGTTCTGGTTCGCAGATGTTCCTTGCTCTATCCGTCAGCTTTTTGTGATGCCTCGCTTTCGTTGTGGGTGATGGTTCGGATGCCGGTGTAGATAACTGACTGTGTGCGCGCGTTTTCGGTGAACTGTGTGGTCTAAGCCACTAGCTTTCTTGAAAAATACCACATCAAGAAAATTTAACCTTCCGCCTGCCGTCTCCCCCCCCCCCCAAAAAAAAAAAAAACCGACGCAGGATTCGGACCTGCGACCGTAGCAGTCGCGCAGTTCCAGACTGAAGAGCCTAGAACCGCTCGGCCACCGCGGCCGGCTCAGTGTCCTCCACGCCGAACAATCTTCGGATTAATCCCACTGAGATGCTTGTCAGAACGACCTAGTTCCTCTTTACAAGGCCCAGGGAGTAGACAACATTCCATTAGAACTACTGACGGCCTTGGGAGAGCCAGTCGTAACAAAACTCTACCATCTGGTGAGCAAGATGTATGAGAGAGGCGAAATACCCTCAGACTTCAAGAAGAATATAATAATTCCAATCCCAAAGAAAGCAGGTGTTGGCAGATGTGAAAATTACCGAACTATCAGTTTAATAAGTCACAACTGCAAAATACTAACGCGAATTTTTTACAGACGAATGGAGAAACTGATAGAAGCGGACCTTGGGGAAGATCAGTTTGGATTCCGCAGAAATGTTGGAACACGTGAGGCAATACTAACCTTACGACTTATCTTAGAAGAAAGATTAAGAAAAGGCAAACCTACGTTTCTAGCATTTGTAGACTTAAAGAATGCTTTTGACAATGTTAACTGGAATACTCTCTTTCAAATTCTGAAGGTGGCAGGGGTAAAATACAGGGAGCGAAAGGATATTTACAATTTGTACAGAAACCAGATGGCAGTCATAGAGTCGAGGGGCATGAAAGGGAAGCAGTGGTTGGGAAAGGAGTGAGACAGGGTTGCAGCCTCTCCCCAATGTTATTCAATCTGTATATTGAGCAAGCAGTGAAGGAAACAAAAGAAAAATTCGGAGTAGGTATTAAAATTCATGGAGAAGAAATAAAAACTTCGAGGTTCGCCGATGACATTGTAATTCTGTCAGAGACAGCAAAGGACTTGGAAGAGCAGTTGAACGGAGTGGATAGCGTCTTGAAAGTAGGATATAAGATGAACATTAACATAAGAAAAAAGAGGATAATGGAATGCAGTCGAATTAAGTCGGGTGATGCTGAGGGAATTAGATTAGGAAATGAGACACTTAAAGTAGTAAAGGAGTTTTGCTATTTCTGGAGCAAAATAACTGATGATGGTCGAAGTAGAGAGGATATAAAATGTAGACTGGCAATGGCAAGGAAAGCGTTTCTGAAGAAGAGGAATTTGTTAACATCGAGTATAGATTTAAGTGTCAGGAAGTCTTTACTGAAAGTATTTGTATGGAGTGTAGCCATGTATGGAAGTGAAACATGGACGATAAATAGTTTGGACAAGAAGAGAATAGAAGCTTTCAAAATGTGGTGCTACAGAAGAATGCTGAAGATTAGATGGGTAGATTACACGACTAATCGGATTGGGGAGAAGTTTGTGGCACAACTTGACGAGAAGAAGGGACCGGTTGGTAGGACATGTTCTGAGACATCAAGGGATCACAAATTTAGCATTGGAGGGCAGCGTGGTGGATAAAAATCGTAGAGGGTGACCAAGAGATGAATACACTAAGCAGATTCAGAAGGATGTAGGTTGCAGTACGTACTGGGAGATGAAGAAACTGGCACAGGATAGGGTAGCATGGAGAGCTGCATCAAACCAGTCTCAGGACTGAAGACCACAACAAGACAACAACTAGCCACAAAGCTTGAGGAATCATGATAGCAGCTAGTCCAGCCCTCTGACAAACGTAAAGTGCTCGAATAAAGTTTGTTAGTATTTTTAATTACAGAGTCAGCTTTGTATTCAAATTAAAAGCCGACTAATTAGCTCACGGCCTAATTGGCCCAGTATTTCAACAGTCGATTTAACAAAATGCCGATTAAATCACAACAAATGAATTAAAATGTACTGACGTCTGTTTTACTTAATACAGAATTTGTATGATACTGCGTATTCCTAGAAGCCGACGGCAACTGCTAGTTTGAATTTCAGTCCTCCCTCACCAGCGGTGGAGGGACACATCCCGCCTGTTGTTTTCGTGGAAGACCCGCTATTCCAGGCCTCCCAACCTGTGGGCCGCTAGCACTGCCTTCACGGGCCAGAACAAATTTGCAAGAGGCTCACTTGTTAGGTTGGTCAGGGGGCTTCTCTTTATGCCAGTGGAAGCATACAGGGTCGCTGGGTCTTCGTACAGAAAAGTGCCGAGGGACGTCAGCGACGCCCCAATTGAAGTCAGTTCTTAGTTGGAGCAGGTCGACAACCAATGGCAGCGAGTGTGGCGCCGCCATTACGTACGGGTGGCATGCTTGTTACATCGACAGCGGTAGCTGGTCGCACAGCTCGTTACAGTGCGGTCAGCAATTAGTTTCCGTTTGCTAATCGGTAATAATCCAGGTGCGATGCAGTAGCGCGTGCTCCGAATACCAGGGGCGGTTATCGTATGGCATTTCTGGAACAGCAATCTACACCACCCCTGACTTGGTTAGTCTCCTCATTTCTGATGACTTCATATTTCAATTCTTTCTCGGTGTACTTTCTCTTAATTTGGGCATTAGAACATTCATCACAATGTCCTTAATTTGTTTCCTGTTCAACTGTTATTGTGTCTTGACCTCCAGCAAGACTGCTTCCCGCAAGTTTCTTAGTTTCATTTGTACGCAGTAACTGTTATTCACTTGTAACCGGCTGCCTCTCATTTAATACGTTGTTCTGAGACAATATACGCAACACTGTAACAGATCTTTCTGTTTTCCTTGGCGTGCTTTTCCCCTGCAGTCTCTTTTTATTATCAATTGAATACTGAAACCGCAGCTAGACGTGATGCCGACAGCGGCGGAGTAGCCGGTGAGGTTTAACATCGCGAGTTCAGTAGCGGAAGGAGGTCAACCGACAGCCAGTTCACTTATCGCTATCATACTTTCGATTAATTACACCATCTCACGCCATCTAAAGAAGCAACTGCTTGATATGCTTTCGGCTGTTGAGGGAGAATGGGCTGCCGTTCCTTCAGAGTTCAGATAGCTAATTGAAAGTGACCCCAGCAGTGTTTTTTCCATAACAATGTAGAAGGGTGCACAAACCCATGTTAATGATCACTAGTGTGTGTCTCGATACTTTTGAACAGGTACTGTACACGGAGCTAAAGATTATCTACATTTGGTGCGGATATACAGATTGCAATTGTAAGAATCTAATGGCCTTAAAGAAAGGCAGTAGTTTAAAAGCGAGAGAGGGTTGTTCGATACGCAGATTGTTCAAGCAGTAGAGCGCACCAAGGAGAAATTTGGAAAGGTAATGAAAGTTCACGGGGAGGAAACAAAAATTTGTGATTTTCTGATGACACTGTAATTCTGTCGAAAACCGCAAAGGGCTCGGAACAGCAGTTGAACGAAATGGATGGTGTCTTGAAGAAAGATTATAAGGCGAAGACAAAAAATAATAAAATAAGCATGACTGAATGTAGTAGAATTAAAATCAGACTATGCTGATGGAATGTAACTAGGAAATGAGACGTGAAAGTACGAGACGAGTTTTACTATTTGGAAAGTAAGATGGCCGAATTAGAGATAATATGAAACAGCAAGCAGAGCGGTTTTGAGGAAATTTATTAACTTCTAACAGAAATTTAAATGTTAGGAAGTCTTCTCTGATGTATTTTATATGGATTGCAGTCTTGTACTGAAGTGAAAAGTGGACTGTAGTCAGTTCAGACGAGAAGGGAATAGAAGCTTCTGAATGAAAGATGAGTAGATCAGATAGCTAATGACAAGCTACAGTATCGAATTGGGGGAAAGATATACAGTGGTTTAAATGCCTCTGAGCACTATGGGACTTAACTTCTAGGACATCAGTCCCCTAGAACTTAGAACTACTTAAACCTAACTAACCTAAGGACATCACACACATCCACGCCCGAGGCAGGATTCGAACCTGTGACCGTAGCGGTCGCGCAGTTCCAGACTGTACCGCTCGGCCACACCGGCCGGAGATATACAGTGGAAGACCAAGTTTTGCATAAAGTAAACAGGTTCAAACAGATGTAGGTTGCACTAATCATGTTTAGATGAGCAGGTTTTTAAAAGTGCCTACTGTGGGGACCTGCTTCAAACCAGTCTTAGGCGTGAAGATTGCAACAGTAACATGACTTTGAAGCCAGCCCGTGTGTTCAGGTGGGAAGCTTCTCGACCCGCTACATAACCCTGTCAAATTCTTCCCGCCGCTCTCACTAGTTCAGGTAACTGACAGTCCATTATGTCAGAGTTATTTGATGACCTTGTTAATTTATTCATTAGTTTTGTAAATCAAAACTCCTGTTTCTTGTTGCAATTAAATTCAAGATTTACTTTCCAGACTAGTTTCGTATTTCGTGCTAAAGGCATCTTAAGTTGATTTTTTTCTGTAATCATAATTTTTAAACGTGACACGTGTAGATTCGGAGCTGTTAACATCAAAGTTTTGCACGTAAATATAACGCTATCCAAAATTAAAGCAACAGACGAGGGTTTTGCAAGGCTGCTTTTATTTTGCCACAAAACAGTGTAATCAGATGATAGTAAAGTAGAAACAATGTAAAGAACACAGAACGTAAACAACTGCAAAAAGCATAACGGTAGACAAAACTGTTCTTGGTTTTTCCAACTTAGCGGATTCGCACGCACGTTCCGGTAACTGGTTAATGCGCTCAGCATGGTGTGCGACCACCTCTGGCAGCAATACAGGCCTGAAAACGACGTCATATGCTGTGAGTGACGTCATCTGTCTCAAGTTGAGGCAATAAGGCCCATTCTTCCTGCACAGCTGCTCACACGTCTTGGAAAGTGGTTGGTGGATGCTGACGTGATGCAGCCTGTCTAACTAGTGCATTGCAGACATGCTCTATGGGATTCAAATCAGGAGAATGGGCAGGCCATGCCATGCATGCAATATCTCCAGTTTCCAAGAAGACATCAACCGCCCGTGATCTGGAAGGTCGACCATTATCCTCCATCAGTACGAAGTCTGGGTCCACACCACCTCGCAACAACCGCACATCAGGTCCCACGACACCTGACAACAGTTGAAGCTCGCAGATTCAACCGTACAATTTCACGAAGAGGCGTTCGAGTCGTCAACACAATCCCTGCCCACACCATTAAGTTTCCTCCTCGATATTGGTCCCTTTCCACAACGTCTAGATTCTGAAATCTTGCTCCACGTTCCCTTCACATGCGAACGGGTCGAGAATCACTCTCAAGACCAAACTGGGGCTAATCTGTGAAAAGAACATTGGCCCACTGCTCGACCGACCGGGTTGCATGTTGAGGACTCCACTATAGACTTTCAGTTCTGTGAAGATGCATCGGACGTACACATACAGGAGACCTCGGACAATAAAGGCGACTCTGTCGAAGCCTTCTGTACACCATTTGTCTCGACACAACACGTTCAGAGGATGCTGCGAGGTCAGATGCCAGTTGCCGTGCCGTACTAAGGCGGTGCCGTCGTGCCCTTATGGCCAAATAACGCTACTCTCATTTTGATGTCACACACGGTCAACCCTGCCCTGGTTTTTGTGATACCGACTCGGCCCCTATAAATCGTCGCCACATCCGAGAAACAGCAGAACGATTCACGTTAAGCCTTCGGGCCACATCAGTTTGCGACTGTCCTGCCTCCATTCTTGGTACGGCCGCCCACTGCAGGGAGTCTGGTAGGTGTCATCTTTGTGCCTTACTGCAACACCTGTGACTGTATACACAGCCATTGTGGGTGCGGGACTACCCAGCAGACACTACCCCGTTAGATAGGTGCCCTAACGTCTTCGTTGACGCGGTTGTCCGGTGACCGGAATGCAGAACATGATTGTACGGACAGCTGTTGACGTTCTGTATGATTATACCGTGAATTAGACACAAGACGGAGAAATAGCGGTTTGGTGTGATAATTTTGGACACCAGTATAAATATATACCGTTACTTGTTTGTCGCTCGGAAACCGGCATTCCCTCGCATCTGGTCATAGTTTAGAGGACGCGCTTCCGCTTACGAAAATTCGGCACGTTTTCGCATCGGTCCTTTTTTTTTTTTGTTACATCATTGAACGAAAAATCGTCAGACGTATGTATCACTAGTGGAGACAGGCGTACTCAATGACAAGTCCGCGTTGAAACTCAGATACAAATGAATGTTTCTATGACAGCCTTTACAATAGTGTTACCCAAGAGATTCTGCTGGTGACAGTTGCTTATTACAAACCGCGACTGCAACGGGCTTCGTCCAACACATGAAATACACGAAGTAAGTATTAAAAGGGCACAATTACGAAAGTAATAGGGTTTTCGAATTAAAAAATCATCGGAGACGCAGTGTAAAGCTACGCACCAGTAGTCTGTTTCAACCGTCGGAAATGAATTTCTGATAAACACTGTAAACACGAGACTAATATTTGTGGCTCGCCAGAGTTTGAGGCAGGAAGATACTGCAGGAGGAGAACGTTAAACAAGTGACGAAGTTGGCGGGTCCTAATGAAAAGATCACGCAGCTCTCGGCGACGTCCATGTAGCCATGTGTTAGCACTAACAACTTCAGCAACTCTGCGAAAGGACTGACGAGCACATCCTACAACAAAGGGCTGCACCGCAAGAAAAATGCAGAAGGAAACAATAACAGAACTGAAAAGCAACAATTAATGGTGCTTTACTATGAAAAGCCTCTGGAGACGCAAGATTTAAAGACCAGAAAAATGAGAGAAACTAACTACTGAAATGCAGATAACACCAAATGTTAAACAATGCGCACGAATTCATTTATAATACAGTTAAAAGCAAAGAAAAACGTCCTTGGATGTGCTATCATAAACAATGAATTTATTAACTATGCAAACTCGTCCTATTAGACAGTTTCTTCTTCTACATCGTTGAGAGTGACAAGAAAAAAAAAAATTAGAACTGTTTAAATCAATCGTGAGAAGCGAGACAAACTGTAGTGTGTACTTTAGCGGTACTTCTCGGCTAACTATGGGCAAACAATTTTCCAAATACGTGTAACTGAAGAAAATTAGGCTGTAAATACAACACATTTATCAATTCTAGGTTAGGTACTGAACGTAACGCGAAAACCAAAATAATCATCTTTAAGTTTTTGATGCTTTAACAGAAGTCATGTGATAAAACAGATTACAGGATTGTCTGTATCCGCTTTTTCCATAAAACATACTGCTTTACTTCTATCACACACACACACACACACACACACACACACACACACACACACACACACACACACACACACACACAGTTTCGACAATTTTATTTATTTTTCTCTCTCATTTGGGCAGTCAGTTTTGGTTAATGGTGACTATTTTAGAAAGTGTGCCTTCGTTATCTACCCATTATCTGAGAGACTGTGAAATAATTACTGAAGTAACATTTGTACATTTTGAGCTACTCACAACTGTTCAACTTCGAACATTCTGAGTCTTACTGCAAGAGCCTTCTATTCACTAAGTCATCTGTTAAGGGAATTATACTAGCGGATGACTCAGTGTATAGTAGGCTCTTACATTAAGGCACGGAATGTTCTCAAAATAACCACACAAGATTTTTTAAAAAATGTTGACGCTATGCAATTCGCACAAAGCTGTGTGTTAACCAAACTAGCTTCACTTCAAACGTTTGAAAATGGCCCAAGAACCGAAACTGCAGCATCCCAAATGCATAAATAATGATATAATCTTGCAGGAACATCCAGGGATACATGTGGATACTGTCTGCAAGCCGGCCGGTGTGACCGAGCGGTTCTAGGCGCTTCAGTCTGCAACCGCGACAACGCTACGGTCGCACGTTCGAATCCTGCCTCGGGCATTGATGTGTGACATCTATAGGTTAGTTAGGTTTAAGTAGTTCTAAGTTCTACGGGACTGATGACCTCAGATGTTACGTCCCATAGTGCTCAGAGCCATTTGAACTGTCTGCAAAATGTGTTGCGAATAGAGTTACCAATAAAGAAATGAGTTGCCTTATGCTGAAGCCTTACTGGATGAGCACCGAAAATATTGTAAGCGAATAAGCATTTCATCATTTTGTGAGGAGTTGCCATCGAGGAAAATTTTCGTGTAGGTTTGAAATTATGTTCAATGTTTGCTGCAAGATGCTATGTGCTCTCATTCTCAAATAGTGGGTGAATGTAAATTGAGTATCTGCGAGCAGTGATTTACGCTACCTCAAGACATATACACAGTTTCTAACTGTAATATTAGACGTATTGTGGTATACTTGTAATATAAGATTGTACAACCCAAGAAGGATACAAAATAAAAAAATAAAAAAGACGACGCACCACGAAGGAATAATCCGAATGGGACGCAAATCGGTAGATGTGCTATACATGTACAAACAACCAAATGATTACAGTAAAGAAAGATCGCCTTATGCAAGAGAACGAGCTTCACAAACTGGGAAGCGCAGTAACGCCTTGGCGCACTTCTGGCCCTTATGCAACCAATTATTCGGCTTGGCATCGATTGAGAGATTTGTTGGATGTCCCTACTGAAGGATATCGTGCCAAATTCGATCCAATTGGAGCGTTAGACCGTCAAAATCCCGAGCTGGTTGTAAGGCCTTGTCCATAAAGCTCCAAACATTCTCGGTTGGGGAGATATCCGGCAATGATGCTGGCCAAGGTACGGTTTGGTAAGTTCGGAGACAAGGCGCTAGAAACTGTCTCTGCGTGCAGGTTGGCATTGTCTTGCAGAAGTGTAAGCCCAGGATGGGTTGCCACGAAAGGCAACAAAACGGGGCGTAGAATATCGTCGACGTATCGCTGTGTTTAAGGGTGCCGCGGATGTCAACGGAACGGCCCTGCTTTGAAATGAATTGGCACAGCAGACAATCACTCTTGGTTGTTGGGCCGTCTGTCGGGCGATAGCCAGGCTGTAAAATCCCGTCACTGTCCTGAACGTCTCCAGACAAGTCATCGCTAGTCATCGGTGCTGTATTCGAAGCGGGAGGCATCACTGTAGACAATTCAGTGAGATTCCAAGCAGGAGTTGTGTCTGAGACGACACGGACAGCAGTGGGATACCAACCTGACAGTCGCCAGCCGTACAGCTCGACAACCGGGCGTGAGGGTGTGGGGCGCCATTTCCTTTCATTGCAGGCCCTTTTGCTCGTCAACTGCGGCACCTTACGGCACAGAGGTACGTCGACAGTATTCAACTCTCTGTTTTGTCGCCTTTCATGGCAAGCCATCCGTGGCTTAAATTTTATCAAGATAATATCTGCTCGTACACTGCAAGAGTTTCTACCGCTTGCTCGTGCTTGGTAGACCCTACATTGCCATCAACATAGCCGGATCTCTACCCAATTCAGAAAGTCTGGAGCATTATGAGCAGTGCCCTACAACTATCTCGGGGTTTCGACAATCCAACACGCCAACTGGACAGACTGTGGGACGAGAAACCTCAGGAGGACATCCAACAACCTGTATCAATCATTGCCAGGCCGGAAAACTACTTGTGTAAGGGCTAGAGGTAGACTAGCGCGTTATTCACTTGCCCAGTTTGTGGAGCGTCTCTTGAATAAAACATCCAATTTTTCTTAAATGGTAATACCTTGCTTGTCTGATCATTTAAGCCACATCTATCCATCTATCGATTCCTTCATGGCGCATTTTTTTTTTTTTTTTTTTTTTTTTTTTTTTGCAGAGTGTAGCCCTTAGAGAGTAGATCGTAACACCGTTTTAAATAACGTCAATAATTATATGAAATATCGAGAATAAGATTTTTGCTCCCCTGAAATCCGTTATATAGACAATCTGCAACTGGAACTTTACACCGTGCATGGAGTTAGTGATATAGGTGGCGATTATGTACGGGAGTCACTCCAAAAGAAATGCACACAATTTTTTAAAATCAATCTTTTATGCTACATGTTTGAAAGTTATACAGTGTGTAGATACATCCTTTAGGAACAATATTTTCATTTCTCCACATAATTTCCATCCCTCTCAGCTGCCTTACGTTATCTTGGAACCAGCGCCTGTATAACCGCACGGTATAATTCTGGACCAACCTGTTGGAGCCACTGTTTGGCAGCGTGCACAAGGGAGTCACCATCTTCAAACCTTGTTCAACGAAGAGAGTCTTTCAGTTTCCCAAAGAGATGATAGTCACATGGAGCCAGGTCAGAGCTGTACGGCGGGTGTTTCAGTGTTGTCCATCCGAGTTTTGTGGTCGCTTCCATAGTTTTATGACTGACATGTGGCCGTGCATGGTCGTGCAACAGCAAAACATCCTGCTTTTATCCATGTGGTCGAACACGACTCAGTCCAGCTCGAAGTTTCTTCAGTGTCGTCACATATGCATCAGAATTTATGTGGTTCCACTTGGCGTGATGTCTCCCGAGGAAGAGTCCCCCGGAATCGAAAAGCACCGTAGCCATAACTTTTCCAGCAGAAGGTGTGGTTTTGAATTTTTTTTTCTTGGGTGAATTTGCATGATGCCACTGCACTGATTGCCTCTTCGTCTCTGGTGAAAAATGGAGCCATGTTTCATCATCTGTCACAATTTTTCCAAGAAATTCATCACCACCATTCTCGTACTGTTCCAAAAGTTCGCTGCATACCGTTTTTCTTGTTTCTTTGCGAGCCACTGTCAACATCCTGGGAACCCACCTGTCACAAACCTTTTTTTAACGCCAACACCTTCAGTATTCTGCAAACACTTACTTCCCCTATCCCAACGTAGCGTGACAATTCCTTCACTGTGCTGCGTCTGTCAGCAGTCACCATTTCGCTAACTCTCTGCACATTGTCTGGAATGTGTACAGTACGAGGCCTACCGCTGCGAGAACAATCGCCAATGTTGCCGTGCCCGCTTTCATCACGTAACCCGCTTGCCCACCGACTAACTGTACTGCGATCGAGAGCAGCATCTCCATACACCTTTTTTTCAACCTCTTGTGGATGTTTCCCACCGTCTCGTTTTCACAGCACATGAATTCTATGACAGCACGTCGCTTCTGGCGAACGGCAAGTGTAGCAGCCATCTTGAAGACATGTTGTGACGGCGCCACTGACGGGAACAGGTTGAACTAAGTTTGAAAACAAGCGTGAAGGATGTATCTACACACTGTAAAACTTTCACATATGCAGAATTAAAACTGTATTTGTACAGAAATAGTGTGCATTTCTTTCGGAGTGACCCTTTCGGAGAAAAGGAGAGTTGGCAGTATAGATTTGTGAACCACCAATCGGTTCGTGCTCTGAAGACGTGACTCCTGAGGTCAGGTGAAGGGCACAGAAGAGGTGGCACGGTACCTGGAAGATGTCGGGGCTGCTGGTGCCGACAGAGCTGCCGCCGGCGCTGGCTCCGTCGCCGCCGCCGTGGGGCAGCAGCAGGGGCGGGCCGCCTCCGCCGCCCCCGGGCCCGCCCCCGCTCTCCTCGAAGTTGGCGACGATCTGCTCGCGGTCGTCCGCGACGTCGAGCAGCCGGTCGTCCGGGTCGAGGATGCCGCCGCCCGCCTGCGACCGCAGGTTGTGCACCACCACCCACGCGTCGTTGCCCTGCAACACGAGGGTGCACGCCCGAGTCAGGCACCCGCGTCTATAGAGCGAGGTCGCGGCCGGTGCGCCATTGCTGGCAAACCGAGCACACCGGACGAAGCATTAGCCACCCCAAACAACCCTTTCACCGCCACTGGGACATACGTGTCCCACGATAGGTTAGCAGAGAACTTTCTGCACGTTATTACTATGCACCATGTGCCAAATTCTTTGTGCAGAAACTATTTCACACGTGTCACAAGGAGGAGGATCGATATTCCCATCACACGAGACACTCAAATTTTCATGTAATGAGGAGTTTGCCATTTGGAGTGATCTTACAAAATGTCAAATATTTGTAATCATAAAATACACCACAAAAGTAGGTCAATTTTATCTTCCTTTATTGAATTTCGTTTCGAGTCCCCCTCAGAGGGGGGGGGGGGGGGCTGGCAGCAGCCTACAGAAAACTTAAAAAACAGAATCAAGAGATATGAAAAACAAACAAAAGCAGGCGATAAAACGGTGACGGTTATAAACTGAAACATGGAGAAAGAGAAGAATAAAATGTAAAAACAAAACGGTGGGCGATGCTGATTAAAACACGTAGTAAAAAGACAGGTACAATTTAAAAAACACGGCGACTGTCTAGTTTCTTTTCGCACGAGATAGAAGAACACAACTAGCGACAGTATGGTGGCTGTTCGCAACACTGACAGGGGATGCACAACACTGAACACTCACTTAAAACAGCACTATACAGGCGACACGGCGGCAAATGGAGGGGGGGGAGGGGAAGGGGAAGGGGAAGGGTGGTGGTGGTGGTGGTGGTGGTGGTGGTGGTGGTGATTGTTTAACGTCCCGTCGACAACGAGGTCATTAGAGACGCAGCGCAAGCTCGGGTTAGGGAAGGATTGGGGAGGAAATCGGCCGTGTCCTTTCAAAGGAACCATCCCGGCATTTGCCTGAAACGATTTAGGGAAATCACGGAAACCTAAATCAGGATTGCCGGAGACGGGATTGAACCGTCGTCCTCCCGAATGCGAGTCCAGTGTGCTAACCACTGCGCCACCTCGCTCGGTAAGGGGAAGGGAGAGGAGGACTCGGATCGATGAGGGGGAGAAATGGGGGGGAGAGGAGAGGAAATGAAAAAAAAGGGTGAGCCGAAGGAGGGAGGGGACATAGAAAAGGGGGGGGGGGTGGGCAGACGCGACAAGGAGTGGGAAAGGCAGTGGAGGGGAGAGCACAAAGGACTGTTGGGAGAGAAGGGAGGAAGAGAGACGGTAGGAGGGGGAAAATACAGGATGGAAGGGGTTGAGGGAGCCCGTAAAAGGACAGGAGAAGGGAGACGGAGGTGAGGATCAGAGCTGATAGGAGGGATAAATGGAGGGGGAGTCGACGGAAGCCACATTCGGAGAATAGATGAAGGGTGTAGTGGTGGAGGGTAGGTGTGAACGGTGAAGACATGGCAAAGAGCGGGGCGTTAAGTAACGGACGCGACTGTGTGAAGAGAGACAGGGAGTATCCTGTTATCAGTAGCTAAGCAATAACGGCAAAGTGGATCGGTCAGGAGGGGTGACTTGTACCAAATGTACTCTCCGCAACACACGGTTAGGTGGCTTGCGGAGTACGATGTACCATGTATGGAAGTATGAAATCGGAGTTTCCCTATAGATGGTGCTAAACGTCAGTGTTGGGCCTGTGAGACGGCGTCTGCAGCGCCATCTGATTTCTGTAACGGCTGACGAATGTCAACACACAGTTACCCAAGTTCCATACATCGGTATCTGTTTCAAACCCGCTAACTTGTCGAGTTTTGTGCCAACGAATTAAGATTTGCGGACTGGGGATTTCTGTTATCATTTGAAGAAAACTGCTTCAGAATCGCATCGAGTGGTTGTCGGAGCTTTCGACGAACATGCTGTTGGGAAAACGTAGTGTTATGAGTGGTCCAAAAAATTCAAAAGTGATGATTTTGACATGTGAAACGACGAGCGCGGGAAACCACCGAGAAAGTTCGAAGACAACGGAGTGCACGCCTTATTGCATGAAAATGATACTCAAACTCAACAGGAACTCGCGAAACAATCGAATGTGGCGCAGAAAGCCGTTTCTTTCCGGTTGAGAGCTTTGGGAAAGGTGCAGAAAGTGGGAAAATGGGTTCCGCATGAACTGAATGAAAGACACCAAGCAAATCGAAAGACCACTTGTCAAATGCTGCTCGCCAGATACAAAAGAAAGTCGTTTGTCCATTGAGTAGTGACAGGTAATGAAAAAGGGATATATTTTGAGAATTCTAAGCGTTGTAACTGATGGATGAATCCAGGCGAACTGTCGAAATCCATTGGAAGACCAAATCGCTTTGAAAGAAGACAATGCTCTGTTTTGTGGGATCATAAGGGTGTCATCTATAATGAGCAGCTAAAACCTGTTGAAAACGTTATCACTGATCGCTACCAACAGAACATGATCGATTTAAATCGAGCATTACGTGAAAAACGACCGGAATATGGAAGAAGGCAACACAAAGTCATATTGCTCCATGATAACGCCCCATCACACACAGCAAAACGGGTCAGTAAAAAGATCGAGGCGTTCAGTTGAAACATACTAGGGCATGCAGCTTACTCTGCAGTCTTGGCTCCTTCCGATTTTTATCTATTTGCATCATTTGGTCGCGCTCTCGCTGAAGAACGCTTCACGCTTCAGTTTGTGTGAAAATGGCTCGCTGAGTGGTTCGCTTCAAAAGAAGAATTTTTTGCGTGCCATTCATAGCCTGCCGGAGAGTTGGGAGAAATGTATAAATATCAATGGAGATTATTTTGAATAAAATATTGTTTATCGGTTTAAAACAACAAACGTGTAATTATTGCAACCAAATTCCGGTTTCGTACACCTGGTAGATGTAGATGAAAATTGACTGTTCATTGTATGTCACCTGACTGACTATCGTGGACATTTGAACCCTTCTACATCTGCCAAAGTCGATTGTTAGAGATGAGATCGCGAAGTGAAAAGATAAAACCGCAACTAAACTGAGACCAGGTAGACCTCGGGTACAGGTTAAGAGGTTGAAAAATAAATCTTATGAAATTAGCGGAAGGTATCATTCGTAAGAGTGGGCACATTTCACATTAACTTCCACTAACAGTTCCCCGGACACTTGACCAGATTGTGTCCCAAACGTACCCCTTGGTGGAAACACTAAACAGAGTAAATTTTCTCTTATTGTTACTTCTGACATTGTCTTAAAGAAGACGGCAGTGGCAACTTTCTTTCATGTTACGTTAATGTTTCCGGTTCAAAATGTTCGAAACCCTGATCAGAAATATTTTTATCTGTCGGAGAAAAGGGAGGGGGGAGGGGGGAGGGAGGGAATGGCGACGTGGGATGACAATGCCGGTCGCAAATGTGTCTGACGTTGGGGAGTGGTAAATTTTGTCCAGCGTGTCTTCCCCTGTCCTCCTAAATGGGTTGTTGTTGATCCTTACTATACTGGCTTGAGGGCGACAATTGTTCCCGTAATGGCAGGCGTTTTCCAACGTCTGTTGGAAAGCACCGGTAGGTAACAGCACGTGTCAGACGAGCATTAACCCCGACTTGGAAGCCTGGAGACATATCGCTGTCTCTGTGGGGGCGGAGGTGACGTTTTGAGAGTCGAGAATGAGTGAGTGACCCTCAGCGACCAACAGTGTTGCCCTGTCCCTGCGGAAACCTCAAAAAGAATTTCCGAAGCGCGTTTTCGCGTACTTAGATAAAATTCTTGTTGTAATGTTCCTGTTATCTTAGCGGGAGAGGCGGGTATGTGAACACAAAGAGGGTAGGAAGGCAGAGGAATTTTATCAAATCGCGCCACCAGTAGATAGCCGGTGGCGCTTGTTAATGAACGAAGCGAACTTTACCAGTTATAACGTGCCAAGAAAATGCATTTATTTCAGTGGCGTTTTGCTAGACTTCTTCCGCACTCACTTGAAACTGGTATTCAGTTTTGTCTTTGAGGATATCATATTACCAGCTGCCCCTCCAAAATCATACAGATTATCCGGCAAGCATGGAAAAGCTGAAATTTCGAGACTGTGCATCAAGGGCCAACGTCTGGGAACAAAAAGGAGTGGCAGAAGGTTGGACGTGAACCGCAAAGTACAAAATTGTCTGGCATCTGTGCGAGAGTTCTCACGTTTAGAGCGCCGTTCTGCTTGTGCCCTTCCCACGAGGTTTTTTTTTTTTTTTTTTTTTGTTTTGGTGCGACCGTGAGACAAGGTTACATGCATTAGTAGAGTTCACTAACACATTATAACATGTAATAAGACCAACGAAAAAAATTCCAGCTCATCCATAAGAAAAATGAAATCATCGCCGTCTTTTCTCGACGCTGTGTCTCAATGTGCGGGGTCTGTAGGTAAAACTTAGTCATTCCGCACTCAGTTTCATGGTCAACTCACTTCTCGGACACGTTTTACGTTAACCTCATCTAGAAATGCAGGTCGTGCGCACCTCGTAATTATTCGAAACACATAATCTCTGCCCGATGAATTGCAGAAATTTTTAAAATTTTATTGATTTTGTGCGCTGAGAGAAATGGGGATCTGCTGTGCATATGAAACTTTTTCTTTATAAAAAGTTACTGAGACACCACGACTAACTAGTTTCGCCTTTAGAGACAGTTTACAAGCGATAAATGTATACACAAGAATACGTGCGTCAAAAGTAATTCTCTACGTAGACAGCCTTTTCCATTCTAGTTTCAGTTTAGACAGACGTTAACACTTCTCCAGAAACTCAGTTTAACAATTAGCAAGTCTAAGTTGTTGTAATGCCAAAGAAGTGCTGAGGTGTTTACGGCCCTAGTCAAGTCAATTGCTGCATGGTAAAATGATTGCCCTCGTGAAAACGTTGGAGCCTGTGATTTTAAAAACTCTTATTTTTTAAATAGTTACTTTTCAGGTTGTCTGCCCTTCCAGTAGACATTGCGATAATTCTGCTTCATTATTTTTATTTTTGTTCGGCACCAATTCATGTTCACACACACCTGTAATGTTGTCATTGCGATATCTTCATGAACTTCACTGATCTATTTACACTCCCCGATAATGCCAGTAACAGGGAGACAGCGCTGTGTGTAAACTGTGTGATGGGAAACCTAGGCTTTACTACAGTAAACAGGTTCAAATAGATGTAAATCGCAATAGTTATGCAGAACTGCAGTAGCTTACACAGGATAAACTGAAGACCACAATAGCCAAGATTCAAGAACTGAAAATTTATATCAGTATAGCAAGTAATGTTCATTGTATACCTAATCCAATTCTCAATATTATATAAAGAGCAGCTACGAGTTTTTCCCATCCTCCGACAGAATACAAAGTAAAACATATGAAAGTCAGAAACGATTTACGCTCAGATACTGTATATGTAACGCGTGTTTTTTAATACACTTTGTAATGGGTTCACCGCCCTGCTGGAGCAAACGTAATTTCGAAGTATTGCTCAAGTGCTCACTGCGACAGAAAACGGTTTGCAGCAATAGAGTCGCATGTCAGAGCAGTCTCGGCAGTTGTAGTCTGTCGCTGGTACAGCGCAGTTCATAGCCATGTGTTGTAAGGTAAATTTTATTATTTTTATTGGCATGTGTATAGTTAAGTCACTTGTATGAGATGTTAATAAAAATTTGTTTCAATCTTTTTGTGATTGGTCAGCATCAGTTGACCCAGATTTGTAATATTCAATTTTCCATATACATCTACATCTACATGACTACTCTGCAATTCACATTTAAGTGCTTGGCAGAGGGTTCATCGAACCACAATCATACTATCTCTCTACTATTCCACTCCCGAACAGCGAGCGGGAAAAACGAACACCTAAACCTTTCTGTTCGAGCTCTGATTTCTCTTATTTTATTTTGATGATCATTCCTACCTATGTAGGTTGGGCTCAACAAAATATTTTCGCATTCGGAAGAGAAAGTTGGTGACTGAAATTTCGTAAAAAGCTCTCGCCGCGACGAAAAACGTCTATGCTGTAATGACTTCCATCCCAACTCGTGTATCATATCTGCCACACTCTCTCCTCTATAACGCGATAATACAAAACGAGCTGCCCTTCTTTGCACCCTCTCGATGTCCTCCGTCAATCCCACCTTGTAAGGATCCCACACCGCGCAGCAATATTCTAACAGAGGACGAACGAGTGTAGTGTAAGCTGTCTCTTTAGTGGACTTGTTGCATCTTCTAAGTGTCCTGCCAATGAAACGCAACCTTTGGCTCGCCTTCCCGACAATATTATCTATGTGGTCCTTCCAACTGAAGTTGTTCGTAATTTTAACACCCAGATTGCAGATCTTTATCAATAATGTAAAGTATTTTCAGAATAAAATTTTTACCAGTCTACAAAAAAGGGAGGAATAATTTTGCCTTAAATCATTACCAGTACCGATCCAGTCATCTATTTAAATATTTCAGAAATTTTCGCAGATCATAGTCATGTGTTCTTTAGTAATCAAACGACCAACTCTGCAGCTATGTTAATAAGCAAAGTCAGTTTTTATAATAATTCAGATCTCAGACAAATGTTTCCAGTATTGGTACATAGGCCAGCATTTCACTAAGCAATGCCATTTACGACCAGCGTTAGCCGGCGACATCATCATGAGGTAAGGATTTTTCAGGGCCATGGCGCAGCACTGCATACGTCAAAATTTCAGTTTTCATGAGCTAAGATATTAACAAAAAATTATTTTTATTTACATACAGGAAGGTTACAACTTATCATAGCGATTGAGGCATAGCAGTACCAGTTTCCATATCTCTTCTTCATGGAGACCGCAGCCTCTCTCTCGATTCGTCACGCTGTCATTCAGTTCCACGTTTGAGGACGCCGGAGCAACCACAGAATCAGTGCAGATGCAGTGCGAGACATTGCCTAAATTACTCAAGTCCACTGTGAGAGACTGCCAGAATTATGCAGAGCCATTCCATGGGCACATTGCCGGCCTGTGTCGCTCCGCAGCGCGCCAAAGCTCAACCGCATGCTGCTCAAACTATTTCAGATGCTACTTCCAAGATTAAAACTGAGTGGGCTGCTGACAAACCAACGTCCCAGGAACCCCGATAGGCCACCAAGTGACTTTCACCATTTTCCAGAGCTGAAATGTACCGACAAAACGACGTTTTTCTGTAAGTGTAGTAACAGTATTAATAGTATAGCTTTATTCGTCGAAGGAACACTTTTACAAGAATATTGGACATGTAGTACTAAAATTTAAGAATAATTCATATGTGCAGTCATGTACATACTTACAGGCTGGTACACGAAGTCGGCTGTGGCCTTACAGTAGGAACCCTCAAGGCACTTAGAAATTTACAGAAACCACGGAACACGTATATCAGCATGGCCAGATGAATTTCGGAACCTCCCGTATATAAGGCTAGTCTGTTTAAAAACAGTACTCTGTCATTCGGTTTGTTCCTAATACACAATGCAGTGTGCAGTATCAGCCCAAAAACCCTACAAAATATCCAGCTAATTGCCATTTCCGTCTATCTGAAATTAAAAAAAAATATTCTATGCACTTTTTGTTTTAACCTGTATAAGCACGAATGATGTATAACGTTTAATGGTACATAATTGTTAACAGAACTGTTTGTTTCACAAAACTTCTTTCTGGACATAAACACTATGACTCGTTCTACAACCTACAGCTTTTCTTTCATGATGGGAGGTATTAAACATGATGAATGAATGTGTGAGTACATGCGTACGTATCTTTGTGTGCCTGCTTACCTGTCTGTCTTATCATCCAGAGCAAAGCCCCTGAATTACTTTCTCTTTCTTCCGGTCAACTGTGTGAAGATCCCGCTGTTCGAATAGTACTCCGAATAGGAAGACCGAGCGTCCTGGTGAGCCTTTCTACTGTATTTCGCTAAAATTCTCCACCCAAACCGATAAAAATATCCCACGTCGGTTCGTACGCGTTCGCCCACCCCCTCCCTCTCTTCTCTGTAATTGTTAGATGGGAGCAAGTTTACAGTTTGTCCATCCAATAGGCAGATTATTTGGAGAGCACGGTTGCCTGTAAGCCACACCCGGGGGCCGAATCGCACAATAACCCTGGGTTCGGCGGGGGCGGCGGTGGGATGGATGGACTGCTGTGGCCTGTTATGGGGTTGTGAACCACAGAGGGCTACGGCGGGACGAAACCTCTCTCTCGTTTCTAGGTCCCCGGGTTCATACATACATACACACATACATACATACAAGGGGAAATGAGTAACCCATTCTTCCCTAGACGCTTTACATTTCCACGTTAATGACGTACCGGCTTATGGTTCCGCGAAGGTATGGAACATTCGCAGGCGTGTATAGCGCGTGTAATAGCTGCTCCGATAAAAGGGTATACGCTGTGGGGAGAAACATTCAAGATTTCATAACAGTTCTTCTTCAACAACACACTATCATAAAGGGATGAGATATTATGTGCGCTTAAGAAGGAAGCAATTCAGAGGCGGGCTGCTAGATTCGTAACCGGTTGGTTCGAACAACACGTAAGCTTTTCGGAGATGCTTCGTGAACTCAAATGGCAATCCCTGGAGGGAAGGCGACGTTCATTTAAAGAAACACTGTTGAGAAAATTTAGAGATCCGGCATTTGAAGCTGTCTGTCAAACGATTCTACTGCCCCCAACATACATTGCGCGTGAGGAAGACGAAGATACGAGAAATTAGAACTCATACGGAGGCATATCGACAGTCGTTTCTCCCTCGCTCTATTTGTGAGTGGAACGGGTGAGGAAATGACTAGAAGTGGTACAGAGTATCCTCTGCCACGCACCGTACGATGGCTTGCTCAATATCGATGTAGATATAAATGTGGATATAAATGTAGAAGACACGACAGCACTCTCTTAACAAAAACAATTTATCATTTGTTTGAAGAACCGTGCTCAGTTTTAAAAATTCAGCAGACTGATACAGGTATGTATGAGAACGAGAGTTTCCTAGAAACTAAACTCGCTCAAGGTAAGCAGGGCTAAATCGCAGACCGACCAGTTCAGTTTGCGTTCTGTACTCAGTTTCAAAATAACTCCCGTACTGGGTGAACTTTTCAAGTGGGTCACGGCCGTGTGCCGTCTCCATTCTTCACCAGGTGTCCAGTCGTAGCGTTTCGTTAACGTGAACATTGGGTTTAAAACCGCGAACAAACACGCCTGGTTTTAAATAAAAGGGAAATGATTCGTAATTTCCTCTAATTGTGTGTGTGTGTGTGTGTGTGTGTGTGTGTGTGTGTGTGTGCGCGCGCGCGCGCGCGCGCGCTTCAAGTACGTGACCGCGTGCTGGTTATAGCGTCGATGGGAGGCCTTGCGTCAAGCTTGGTTGCGCAGGCGGACACGAAACGCATTCCACGTAGCCTATGTTTAGCAACAACTGCCGTAGACGGCGGACATGGCTCTACTGTAGGCCGTGTGGTAAGCATGTCGTGGGAACTAATGAATCCTCTGCAAGGATACGGGCAGCCTGCGGACGTAACGTCGGCACAATAAAACAGAAACAAGTAACGGTGTTGTGATGGTAGTAACAGAGCCCCCCCCCCCCCCCCCCACACACACACACACATCTACAACACTGCTGTACAAAGCATCTGTTACAGGTAACTCTGAGTTCAGCGAATCTGTATTTTTTGCAGGTAAATAATTTATGCTTTAGTTCGAGATCTATTCATATGACTAAATTAAAGACCCGCAACGATTTTTTTTGCGTGCATGTAAAGCCAAATCTCACGGACTACTGTAAAGATTGTTATATGGTTTTCCACCAACAGACCGACTGACTAGGCACATTTGTGTGCATACATTGATCATTAAGACCACCGACCTGCTATCTATATAAACTCGTCCAGGCGATAGCAGCGTCACCTGGCGAGGAATGACTGCTAGTCAGACACACGCTCGGTGTATGTAAAATCAGTGAGTGTTGAGTCCGTGTGTAGAATGGGGAAAGGTGTGCTATATATACGACTCTGACCGAGAACAGATTGTGATGACCCGGAGGCTCAGCACGAGCATTTCGGTAACTGTGCGACTAATCGGATGTTCGAGGAGTGCTGTGGTGTCCTCAACACGTGGCGAGACCAAGGTCAAAGCACGTCCAGATGTCGTGGGGTAGGGCGGCCATCCCTCTTTACAGATGTCTGACGTCGTAGGCTGGTGAAACAGGACAGACAGCGAACTGCGGCGTAACTACCATCAGACTTTAATGCTGGGTGCAGTGAGAGTGTGTGTGAACACACAATGCGCCGAACCCTTCTAACGATACGGCTCCGCAGCTGACAACCTAAGTATGTTCCAATGTTAACAGCAGGACTACAACTGAAATGAGCACGTGACCATCGACACTGGGCGTTGGCGCAGTGGCAGAGCGTTGCATGGTCTGATGAACCCCGATACCTTCTTCATCATGCCGATGCGACGGCGCGAATGCATCGTCTTCCAGGGAGGAACAACTGCTTGATACCTATATTACGGGACGGAGACAAGCTGGTGGCAGCTCCATTATGCTCTGGGAACATTCAAGTGGGAATCCATGGATCCAGTAGAGCTCGTGCAAGGCACCATGACGCCCATGGAGAATCGGACACTGGTGGCAGACCACGTATATCCCTTCAATGACTATCATGTTTCCCGACGGCAGTGGCATTTTTCAACAAGACAATGCGCCATACCACAACGCCAGTGTGTGATAGAGTGGTTCGAGGAACACAGTAGCGAGTTCAAATGGATGTGCTCGGCGGATATGAACCCGATCGAACGCATCTGATACGTGACAATGTGGCGTCAGAGCTCATCGCCTCCCTCTCCGGAATTTACGGGATGTAGGTGACATGCGTGTGGGATGTGGTGCTAACTCCTTCCAGAGGACTACTAATGCCTCGTTGCCTCCATACCACGACGCGTCGCCACTGTTGTCAGTGGAAAAGATGGACACACCGGCTATTGGGTAGGTGGTCATAATGTTCCGACCGATCAGTGTAATTTATTACGGCCACACCAGCTAAGTCGCCCGGCTGTGCGGAGCTGGGGTACGCAGGACACTACTTGATAGATAAAAATCAAGTCATTCAGAACAGCATACCTATGTAAAATAATGCAATTTGAGATATCCTAACTTTTCCGTTTATGTTCTAATTTGCTTGATGTGTATTCTAGTGTGTTGTGTACATAGTTTCGCCTAGTCAGCGCGTGCACGACTTTCCCAATAGAGCGCGCCCCGCTAAGCACAACAGCGCAGGCGCAGCGCTCGTCCGTCTCCGCACTACGTGATGGCGCTTTCTTAGAGACGGACCAAATTCTGCTTCCGCCGATCCGCTTATTAATATGTAACGCAGCCAATGAGATTGCTGAAAACGTAGAACGTTTTCTCCTCGCGGATCACACTCGCGCAGTGATACCTGAACGCTCGAGGTATTATAATGAGTGTACAGGCCTCCAATTACTTAGTCTGCATTAGTCTGTACCAGTCTACATTTGTCTTTACCAGTATATGGTTAAGTTTCAGTCTGCGCCTAATAAGATTACCATATTCCTGTACATAGCTATGAAGATAAATGAATGGACACTTTGTCAAGTATCAGAGATATGTGAGAATAAGATTAATGTACTAAGACCAAAGGAACTTCAGTTTGTCAATTGCAAACAACATCCAGAATCACGTTACGTAATATCTATGATTTTTATTGTTTTAATGAATGTGTGTGAAAATTAATCATGTTCTGTTTAAAATTGGTTACCGTCAATCTGCTACTCTAAGCGTGCAAGTGGCATTTCTATCGTCTGACCTAACGGCAGACGATAAACACGCCACGATAAGACCACGAGACATATTGCTGACAATCGCCTACTTCGTTAGAGCGACGGGTCAAATAATCTGATGGTGTGCGTACTGTAAGACCTTCGGTACACACACCACATAGTGCTTAATATAGTGGCCAACTCATCGCTACATCAGTCTGCAGAACCAACATCTTCGTCTTCAGTCTCTCACCCCCGCCCCGCACTTTTTTCCTTGGTTTTTCTAATTCCGGTAGGATTATCAAGAATGGAAAAAGCTTCTTGAGTTTTCGAAGGCAGGTGACCTGCATATAAAATTAAGTTTTGAGTCGATTATGACGAACACTTGTAGAGACTCTTCTTCTGTACTTTGAGTACGTTATGCAAATACTTTGGTTACGTAAACAAGTCCTTTGCTTCCGAACGCCCATAGAACAGTCCAAAATCAGATCAGTTTTAAATGTCAGAACCAATACTCTGACAGTTATCTTACAAACATTATTAACTTTCGAATAGTTTCTCTTGTTATTACCTACAAACATATTTTGATATATTAGCGTACATAATTTAAAATACATTTTCTAATACATGAAAAACTCAAACGTAAGTTGTTAATATTAATGAGCAACGTCTATGACAAACTGGGGTAGATTCGAGAAAACTTGTCTTTGGGACCCTATAACAGAGTACAAACAACACTGTCTAGCTATCCTTGTACAGAGCTGAAACACTTGTAAAAATGTTCGCTGGAAGTGGATATCAACAAATCTAAATTTTTAGGAATACCGGCTGTAGAAAACAGAAATCTTCATTTGCACTCTACACTTACTGAAAGTAAGTAAATGACTGTAGAAATACAAAAATATGAATACCTGCACCGCACTTACGGAAAAGTTCTACCCCATGTGCACGTTATAAATGTGGATCCTCGAGTCGGGATGATGTCGATGAACTGTAGATTACTAGAAAAACATAAAACTGCCAGTTTTTCACACAGACAACTTCGGGATTCAAAAACGCTCTTTTTCAACCTCTGCAAATTTACAGACTGCATTTTCTTCAGTGTTAAGCAGGTGAACTATGTTCAAGAAGTGGTTCCGGTACTTCACTAGCATTAAAACTTACTTAAGCTAGGTGTTTTATTTGGTTTACGTGAATGCTTATAAGAAAGTGCAATATTATTGTTACTGTACCTTTCACTGCAGGATAGGAGCCGATATTTCTGTCCGTGGCAGCCAGTCTCGCAAGTGATGAAAGGAAGGAATGACGAAACGCGGAGAGAATGCTGAATGCCAGAGCACCGCGTCACGGTGGAAGACAGGGAAGCACGCCTGAATGAAATGTACTCGGAGGCAATTTCCAGTCAACAGTGCTGTTAATCAGGCGCGGACACGACAGACAGAATTACACAGAGTGAACAGAAATAAAGATCCGGTTTACGGGCATCACTTCTAAAATAGCTGACATATTTTGATTGTAATAAAGAACCACTAAGGACGACTTTTTTGAAATTTTTCAGACCTCAGTCCCGAAAGTATAATTATCCGCAGCCCATTTGTGTGTTCACCGCGTCAACGGTACGCATTTTGCGAACTTTTCTAACTGCACTTAATGCTTCAGATCTCTAGCACTTGACTAGCACAAGAGGATTGTCCTTCGACATCGGACGTGGATTGTTCTTGGACGCTAATGTCCCTCGTGCTAATATTGAAATTGTAGCAGAGTCAAAGTAATTTGTGCATATTCTACTTATGGCGTCTGCACTGTGTCACTAGCAAAGTTTGTCTATGTCTCTGTTCCATAAATAAGAAAAATAACCTTTGAATTATCTACCTTCTCGGGCTCTACTCGCACTCAATGACCCCCAGTTATACGGAAGACGTGATGACTCGGTGCTGTGTGATGTCCTTAGGTTTAAGTAGTTCTAAGTTCTAGGGGACTGATGACCATAGATGTTAAGTCCCATAGTGCTCAGAGCTATTTGAACCTTTTTTTTATACGGAGGAAGACTTGTCATCCAAGACTCATCGTTTTCGCCACGATCTGACAGTGATGGCGTGGTCGCTGCCTAAACAAAAACCAGAATGAATTGGTAACTAATTAAAATTTACGAGGACCGTCAATGCAACCCAGATTTCCTGATTTTTTGCTTTAGTAGTTCGACTATTTGACCACACCTACAAGCCTTGCAAACTTTTCATTGTCACTGGTGTTTCCTCTTGTTACTTCTGAAAATTAATGCCAGAGGTACTCCCACGGGTTTATGATAATGGTGAGGGGGAAGAAGCAATTTAGTGGAAGGCCGCCGTGTACCTTAGATACTGAAAGTTGTATGTGGCTCTGGATGTGTGATGCGATGGTTCGGTTAGTTAGGGTAGCTGTTCACGGTAAACTAGTAGCGAGTTGTTATAACTCACTGATTAAATTAGAAGTTCAGAATTTAATAACGGTTTTTAGTGAAATTTTATTATAGTGTGTCTTCTTAAATTTCATTTCAGTGAATTTTATTGAGTAGATATAGCTTATGTCCCCTGCGAGGACAAGTCACTGTTCACCACCAATCGAATTCCCAACTCTGTTATACCCTTATACCGCATGGGAAAACCTTTGGATGTATTGGTTAGAAATCACAATGGAAACATCAGTGTCAACGAAATTTAGAGTAGTCTCGGAGGCGTGGTCAGACAGCATAAAGGTTACGGCATCTGCTTGAGATAACCACGAAATACGGGTCTGAATTCCGCTGTGGCACAAATTTTCATTAGTTGCAGCATATCCAATACTGCAGAGTTCAGCATTTCTAAATGACACTTCTCTAGTATCATTTCATCTCATTGCATCCCTGTACCTCCGCGCACTTCATGTCTCCAGGTGATACATATAGCTGGATATTTACATAATACGACAGTTCTAGATTTTATCGAGTCCTGCGAATGTCGCATCACTGATGCCAGCTGTGCAAGTGCACCGATGCGTTCTCTCTTCCGGCATGGCTGAACTAGTTGTCGGTCGAATCTGGCTAGAAGGTAATTACCGTGTACTTTGCATAGATTAGCAGACTGCAGCCGCAAAGAATTGGCGCGGTTCCAGTTGTGTCAGTAACCGCGTCTCCTGCTTGGCGAGTTGTCATGACGCCCGGGGCGGAGGAGGGGGGGGGGGGGGGAGAAGAGATGCGATGAAGCGTGGAGGTGGCAGTGAGGGGGGAGGGAGGGAGGCAGAAGGAAGTGGCAGTCGCAGGTGCGAGGAACGCGGAAGGCACTCGCGCAGGGCGCCAGGCACTGTACACGGTACAGACACGGCGACCCTGCCATCAACGTTAATGCCACCTCCAATACAGCGCGTCGTCGATGTAGTCGTCGTCGTCATTCTACTGGAATTTAGGATCCATATTAAAAAGCGATGTGAAAAATGGACGAGCAATTGCAATCAGTATTACGGAAGGGGAATGAAATGCAAGGTTTGTGGGAAAGCGCAGAGCACCTGTTGATCGGATTGCATGGCTGATGCTGGTTCAAAATGGCTCTGAGCACTATGGGACTTAACTTCTCGGGTCATCATTCCCCTAGGACTTAGAACTTCTTAAAACTAACCTAAGGACATCAACACACATCCATGCCCGAGGCATGATTCGAACCTGCGACCATAGCGGTCCCACAGTTCCAGACTGTAGCGCCTAGAACCGTCCGGCCACTCCGGCCGGCTGGCATCTGACAAATCGTGACAACGTGGTTCATCAAAAGTCGCCGGCGCCCGGCTCTCAGTGATGGGACGCGAGCTTTCACTACAGGGCTGTCTACAGGGCTGTCTACAGGGCTGTCTACAGGGCTGTCTACAGGGCTGTCTACAGGGCTGTCTACAGGGCTGTCTACAGGGCTGTCTACAGGGCTCATACGGAAGGTTTCAGTTGCCAACCAGGCACCTCAGTGATGAATCGTGTCTAACAAGCTCAGCACTAATGGAGACCTCCACCAGAAACAACGTCAACTGGCAGATTACAAATGGCGCCAAGATAAACGCTTATCGTTAATGTCGATATTTAAGTTAAAACCTGCCCTTCATTCATGAAGGGAGTACCTACTGCAAATACCCTGCATGCAGACTATCTCGTTACGTGTAAGAGACCTTCATGGCCGTAATCTTCTCCAGATAAACGAATAAAAAAAGACAAAGAAAACGAACGCGAAAACTGAGCAGAGACAGGACAAAGGTGTGAAGATCTCCATCGACGCAAGCTCTTCTTTCTTCTCTAGGCGATTGCCAATCCCGTTGAGCACATCTGAGAATCGACTAAGCGGGATATGCGCGCTTTCGCCAATATGTGGGCGTACGGGTAAGAGCTGAACTGTCATTGATCAGGGTGGTTGTGTGGCGGACAAGGCAGGTAGAATTTTGCAGACCGTGCTACTAACTGTTGCCACTGTCGTCATGGAGACAAGAGCTGCTGTACGCTGAAATGTTTACGTCAACCATTCAATTGCGTATCCGTGCAGTAATCCGCATGGTTGTGTCGAATCGCACAGACGAGTTTAATCAGGAACTTCTAAATACAAAATATTTGATCAGGAAACATCCCCAGCTGAAGAACATATTTGTAGAATTTAAAAAAATCAGATTCAATTGACAGTAATTTCTTATTTTATTGCACGGTTAACGGAAGCGAATTTTTTATTCTATTGACTGAATTAATACCTTCCGACTGGCAAGCAACTCGCCGTTCTCGGGCTGGCAGTGGGCCACGCAAATGTAATGAAATCAAGCAGAGCAAAACATCGACGAAAGTGCTCTACAAATTTGCTCCTTGTTACAAGAAATCTTTGCCCATTTCTTAGACGTTCCGCGTGCTATAGCAAATAATCCGTTGGAGTACAAGATAAATAAGGATAGATTGGGCATCATGTGAGGTTTAGCTCCACTCTGTCTCCACAACTCAGGTTCACAAGGTTTCGTTCGCCTATTAGCATAAGGGTTCCGAAATCCGAAACGTGTAGAGCATAATGTTCTTAATACAAAGAAAATACTCTCCTTGTGGACGCAAGCATCGCAATGGGTCTTCTACTTGGACGAAATTCCATCACGGTCAACATATGACTGAATTACTGCGATTTTTTTCCCGGTTTCATGAAAGACAGTGTTGTATGTATCCCACCTTTTTATTACCTCTACGGCCACTTGTTTTCTTTAGCATATGGTTATTCGTTAATGGTTTTCAAATGTTAAGAAATGAGGGATGAACTTTACTTTTAATAAAATTATGTTTGGGTCCATAGCTTCTTAATATTTTACAAATGAAAACATGTTCCGTTGTAGACCGTGTATTAATGCTCGCTGTTTAAGTAAGTGAAGAACACAGCCTACAACGGGTCATGTTTTCACTTGCTGCTGAGGCCAGCACGTTATTCGGTAACGACGTCCCTACAGGCTGGAGCCGGAAGCAATTACCGCTCTGTTTACCGGGCCGGCTCTAACACGGAGGGGGAGGTCGCCTCCTACCAACCTCGTTTGTGACGCGGATTCTGTGCGTCATTCGCCGACACAAATGAATCACTAATTGCGATTACGTTTACAACGCTCCACTGACTCGTCTCAACTGTTTATCTTCAATGAAATTCGTCGGTCAACAGCGCGATGCTTGTTAGAACTAAGCTTAGTGCCAATTTAATTGGACTTCTTAACGGCTCCCTCTGCCAGTCGTAAGCAGTGGCCAAAGATCTACCGTATACGGAAAATAAACTAAGAGAAGCGGCGCAGTGGGAGTGGGAGTAGCAGGGTTCGAATTCCTCCCATCCTGATCCCCTGATCTAGGGTCTATGGCTTCCCTCAATAACTTAGGGTAATGCTGGGAGTTTCCCCATCCTTGTCCAATCCGAGCTTGTGCTCCGTTAGTGATGACAGTCACTAAGTGTTAACGCTAATACTTCTACCACAGTTAATCCATAAGAAAAAAAAAGCTGTGATCATTCTGGAGAATCGTTTGAACATCACAGTCCTTTACTAGACATGATCCTTTTGGAGATGGTGCACTATGTGATCAAAAGTATCGGGACACCCCCAAAAACATGCGTTTTTCATATTAGGTCAGCCAGCACTGCAACGTGTGTCAGAACAAAATTTCTGTGCCATTGCAGACAATTTCTGTTAAGTTTATCTATTGTCCTTTCATTCTCTTTAGCTGCTAAAAGTACAGACAGCCTCATTATTAACTGCACTGAGGCACCAAAGAAATCGGTATAGACATGTGTATTCAAATATAGAGAAATGTAAACAGGCAGAATAAGGCGCTGCTGTCGGCTACGCCTATGTAAAACAAATGTCTGGCGCAGTTGTTGCATCGTTTAGTATTGTATTGTAAACCGTGAAACGTCCCCTTAGAACAATTATACACGACTGTGCTTAAACTGACACGCAATTTTTTTTTTTTTTTTTTTTTTTTAAAGCGCAACGCAATCTGACTTTCAATAATCCCTACAAGAGAATGGCCCTGACTAACATTAACCTATATGTTTCACAAATCACTTATCTCACAAAAATCTTCGTTACTCGAACTAATGCAATACAGCGAGCGCCACTACTGCCAGCTAACTAAAAGATTCAAACTACGGAAGTCACTAACTACTGATAGGCACAGTTAGCAAATGAAAGATTTTAATAGAGAACAAACATAATATATATATCAGTTCATGACACCAATTCTTACAAATTTCAAAACTCCTCCATCTCCCTCCCCACGTCCACCACTGCTGGCGGCTCACCACCAACTGCGCAACGCTACGCGCCGCTAACAGCCAGCTGCCGCTGCCCAACACTACAATGGCAGACAACAATGCAAACCAACCACAGACTGTACACAGCACAGCCAGCGATTTTCATACAGAGCGCTACGTGGCGTTATCAATAAGAAAACCTAAACAGCCTACTTACAACCGGGGACCTAGAAACGACGGAGAGGCTTCGTTCCGAGGCAGCTATGAAGTGGGGATTTTCCCTTGAGACCATTTCGCGAGTGTACCGTGAATATCAGGAATCCGGTAAAACTTTAAGTCTCCGACATCGCTGTCGCCGAAAAAAGATCTTGCAAGAATGAGACCAACGACGACTGAAGAGAATCGTTTAACGTGACAGAAGTGCAGCCCTTCCGCAGATTGCTACAGATTTCAGTGCTGGACCATCAAGACGTGTGAGCCATTCAACGAAACATCATCGATATGGGCTTTCGGAGCCGAAGGCCCTAGCATGTACCCTTGATGACTGCACGACACAAAGCGAACTGCCTCGCATGGGCCCATCAACACCGACATTGGACTGCTGATGACTGGAAACATGTTGCCTGGTGGGACGAGTCTCGTTTCAAATTGTACCGAGCGGATAGGCGTGTACGGGTATGGAGACAACCTCATGAATCCATGGATCGTGCATGTCAGCAGAAGACTGTCTAAGCTGGTGGAGGCCCTGTAATAGTGTGAGCCGCGTGCAGTTGGAGTGATATGGACCCCTGATATGTCTAGATACGGCTCTGACAGGTGACGCATACGTAAACATCCTGTCTGATCACCCGCATCCATTCATGTCCATCGCGCATTCCGACGGACTTCGGCAATTACAGCACGACTATGCAACACCCCAGACCTCCAAGATTGCTACAGAGTGGCTCCAGGAACTCTTTTCTGAGTTTAAACACCTTCACTGGCCACCAAATCCCCCAGAACATTATTGAGCATATCTGGGATGCCTTGCAAAGTGCTCCTCAGAAGAGAACTCCACCCCCTTGTACTCTTACGGATTTATGGAGAGCCTTGACTGATTTATGGTGTCAGTTCCCTCCAGCACTACTTCAGACATTGGTCGAGTCCATGTCACGTCGTGTTGCGCCACTACTGTGTGCTACGTGATGTTAGGCAGGTGTACCAGTTTCTCTGGCTGTTCACTGTAGTAAAATTTATTTCTAATGTGTTTATTATAGCTTATTATACTATTAATGGATTTCTCGAACCTTGTTTCAAACTTTTTTCTACTAAACTCTTCGAAGCGTTGTTGCTCTGCACTAGACGCGACCAATAAGATATCATAAGAAAAATGAAAATAGATACTCGTTGGTATTTCCTGCATTTTATGACTTCCTGCGCAGCTGGATCTTCGAGAGCAGATTTTCTCAGGTTGGAGAGCAGAACTCGTCGTCGCAATGCGCTAAACGACTCTCACATTAAATCACGAGCTGTGGCCTTGCCAGCGTCCGGGCACGAACGTGAGAAGGGAAACCAGTGTTAGCGCCTCGCCGCCGCTCCTCCTGTTTTCGGTTGGCTCTGAGCGTTCTCTTGCTGATGGCTGCTAGACAGCGGACAAAGATCCTGCTAAGTCGATACAATTCCTTTCTCATCTGTCTAAGAACGTTTTGCCGTATCTGCTGTACCAGGAATTTACAGAATGTCTACGGTTACTCTCACAGCAGTATTTGTTCCTTCTGCATATAAAACGTCTACGAAACTACCAGTCAATAGTCGTCTTTCAGTCACTGCGGATGAGAGATATGAAAAAATACTATGCTGCTTCAACATTGTTGCGAATTTAGAATTTCTAATGGACTAGTGAAAAGTAATGAATAAAGGAAAAGGATATGAAAGCACTGTATTCGCATTAGACGAAAGGAATAGTTATAAGCGCACCGCTGCCGGCGGAGAAAGAGCCAAATATCTAACTTCCTTGAATACACAACAGTAGCAGCTACTTGATGCACTGGAAGAATCGTTCGTTCGAGAACCGGTCTGGTTAGTAAAGACTGTATATATGCAAGAACGGCAGGATGGGCAGCGATGTATTGTGTTCCAGAGGTAACATTTAGTCCTTCACAAGAACAGTCTAACAGTTTATTTCACGAAACAATTATATTAGGTAAATAAATTATACCTTCAGTTATACTCTGAACGACAAGATGCGGGGCATAAAATATTACACTGCATGTTGATAGAAGCCTACCACAGTATACGTAAGTGGTATTACAGCATGATGCTTCAATAACGGTAACGAAAACTAAACATGCATTCAAAATTCATCTCATAGACAATGTTTGGTAATAATTAAACTTAGGTAACATATAATACTGTTTTTTTAAATATTATGCCATGTTGACATAAAACCCCAATGTCCTAGATGTTATAAATCAAATGTTCCCAATAATGGGCTGAATAGTTGTTCACTTCCTGGACCCCTTAAAAGACCGACGGTGACACCTATATTCTTCGGGTAACTAGTTTCGAGACACTTCGACGCTTCAAATAGCATCTGCAACTTTCGATGCCTCTTAATCGTGGAGCTGGAGAGCTGCGATCTCTGTTTTACTTACCTATGGCTGGAGGGATCACTTGCAAAAGTATAATTAAGCCGTTACAATTATCTTACATAACCCTAGTAGTTACTGTTTACAGCTTGTCATTTGCAAACCGAACTTTTCTATTTTTCCCTTCCGTTCCAATTTTGAGAGAAAATTAATGTCACATCATCCATGTTTAGGCCGATTTTATAGTTATCATTTGTAGTAATGACGCTACAAAAAACTCAGGTGGAATAAAAAAACGCAAAATATGGCACATGGTTTTAAGAAAATTAAGGGAAATGTGCTTATGGTGCAGGTATTTTGTACATTTATTCTTCACGAACACGGAAATGAGAGCCACAATATCCGAATGATGAGTGCGTGTAATATGTGAATTACGCGAATAGTGCTTCATATGACAAGATGATTTTTTCTTTGTGTTCATAGCCCTTTCTCCACTAATATACACCGCACCACACGCTCACACAATGCCTTGCAAAAAAAAAAAAAAAAAAATGCCAAATTCCTAATTTCTCGATAGTGGTGAGCCCAATTCTGTATTCCTCCTTGGGACAAAAAAAAATTAATATGACGCAAGAGACTAAATGATATGAAGGCTGCCACTAGAGTGCACGTTAGGCTGCCACCGATGAACATGTTAACTGTCTGGTTGTGGTGACATCTGGAGGTGCGGACAGTAGAAGAGAGACAGGCGCCTGCTGCTACACGATCCCCGTGTGCCTGTCGATTCGCTCCAGTGCGGTCGCTGGGAACGTGAAGTCAAGACTCCGGCTGCTCTGAAATTAAACCGCGCCTTTTCCCACGTACACAGCTCACGACAGTTCTCTCTCTCTCTCTCTCTCTCTCTCTCTCTCTCTCTCTGCCTCCCATGGTCCCAACCAATGGATTTAGAATAAACCAACGAAAGAAAGTAACAAGGAGTAGTAGAAATAAAATTAGCAATAAAATTATATAAACTAGGCACCACGTAATAGAGGAAGGGAAGTCATTCTCCTAGTTTGGAAACAAACCAATGCATCATGGGCGAATCAAGCAGGATATTACCAGCAGAATAACTTAAGCAAACATGGCATTCCTGGATTAACGAAGTCCGCTTGTGTCAAACATCAACGTTAATTTGAGAAAGAAATATCTGACAAAGTGCATCTGGAACACATAGTAAAGTGCGTCATGGGCCGTGGGAACACCAGGGAAGAGAATCAAAACGTTGGAAATGTGGTGTTAGAGACAAATCAGGTGAACAGATAAAAATGAGAAATTAAGAAGTCCTCCGCAGAAGTGCCAAAGAAAGGAATTTATGGCAACCGAACAAGTCATGCCGTGCTGCATCAAACCAGCCTGAAGACTGATTGAAAAAAAGTTATCCCTATTGGCTTTGGTACGAGATACCAAAGACTTTGTTGAGGCCATGTCATTAAAAATCTTCATCACAAAACATATTAGGTAGAAGCATATCGAAAATTAAATGGACTGGTAAGATAAATGAAGCCCCCCCCCCCCCCCCCCTCAGAATAAGCGAGGAAAGATCGATGCGGGAAACACTTTTTAGGAGGAACGGGATGGGATATGACGGAAGGCATCAGGGAATAACATCCATCGTCCTAGAGACAGCTGTAGAGGACACCAAATGTAGAAGCAGAAACGTCGGAATATATGCATACAAATGATAAAAAAAACGAAGCAAGTATTCTAGGATCTCCGGAACAGCCAGAATGAGCAATTAAAAAGCAGAGCAGGTGAATTAAATGTGGTGCAACATAAAGAGGAAAATTAAGTTGTGCGTTCGGCGAAATTAAAAATGTAGTGGAACTTTACTATACCATTATAACATCACAACTGGAGACGATAAAACGCAACTGGGAGGAAATTGCCAGTTTGCGAGGCAGGGAATTGAGTCAGACCTGGATAAAATCCGTGCATTAGATTCGTGACATTTACTTTGCCACAACGTGTGGTTTACAGCTGGTTTGGTGCATCTCGCTGTGCAAAACTTGGGACGAAACAACTTCTGACAACGCACGTAAAGGTTCATACCAATTTACTTTGAAATTTCTTATGCCTAGACGACAATTTAACAGCGAGATATTTGCGGGAAATGCTTTTTCCCAAATCAATTTCGGCATACAAGAAATGCCGTTGCTTACATACTAAGGTTGCGTAAACAACGTTATCGTTGATATAGTGATAAAAATTTGCATTATGTTAATGAATGTATGCGACACTGCTGTCTCTTAAGATAGTTTAGGCGATACAGCTACAGAAATTCTTGCTTATTGATGTTCGGCCAAAGAAGCATAAAATTGGAACATGTAAAATATGTACTACTTTATCGGACTCAACTACTTCAAGCGCATCGGCAGTAGTAAATTTTTAAGGTTGGCAGATTACTGTGAGTGATTCACATCAGCTTCACTTTGTTGTACTTGACACACTGGCAGCTTCTATGAAACGGCAGCTTACTGTTTAGAGTTACTTTAGTTTTGCATTACCCACTGAGCATTTAAAAGGCCGACACTCTCTATGCAGCGCTTTGTTTCTCATGTAAAAGGCTGTCCACATGCGTTACTGATCTACATGCATTCCATCATTTCATATGTTGGTTGGTTGGTTTTGGGGTTTGATGGGGGCTAAACATTGAGGTCATCAGTCCCCTGTTCCAAACAGACATACTTGTAAAAGGCCTATACAGTAAAAGCGTAACCTCTGCACGCAGAGGGAGGGAACACCAAGGGGTACAGAGCTAAAATGAACACCGCAATAACACAAAATAGGGGACATGTAAAAGGAGCAGAGCAAATAGTTGACTAGAGTAAAACAGACTACAGTGGTTGATGGATCCGGTAAAAAGTCAACCACTCAACTACAAACGAAGAACCTGCAGCTGGAAAGCGCTGACAGAGGTACCAACACAACTTGTTACCATAAAATACACTATTTTCGTATCCACGTCACAATTAAAAGTCGCTGGAGTGAATGTAGCCTGAGAAATCATGCGAGAGCGCCCAAACTAGAGTGAGTGATAAAACCCAGCTGCACGGATAAAACGTAAAACTGTGTCAGCACTAGAGGCATCGTCACCTAGAATTAAAGGAACTGCAGCTGGTAAATTAAAGAACTGCCGCAAGGGGGCTAAAATGGGGACAGTCCATCAGAAGATGGACCACTGTCAGCCCTGCATCACAGCGACACTTGGGCGCGTTCTCACGACGGAGGAGACAGCTGTGGGTCAACCGCGTGTGTCCAGTTCTGAGACGGCAGAGAACAACTGAGTCCCTACCCGTGCTCCTCGGGGATGAGTTCCATACGGCCGTGGACGACTGACCATGCGGAGCTTTTTGGCGTGTTCAAGACAGACCATTCAGAGCTCCAGACATCGCGGACCTGGCGATGCTGGGCTGACCGGAGGTCTCTTTCCACGAGACCGAGCTCCAGGGGTGGCCTGCTTGGCCAACCGATCGACACGTTCGTTTCCTGGAATGCCGATGTGGCCCGGGGTCCACACAAACGTCGCTGAACGACCACACTCCGCGAGAGCAAAAACAGCATCTTGAACACCGCGCACCAAAGGGTCCCGAGAAAAACACTGGTCGAGTGCTTGCAGTCCACTCAGGGAGTCACTGCATTTCATATGAGATGAATTATGTATGAGCTAGACATTCGTCACTTCACTGACAAAAATGGACCACGAAAAATCAACGCAGAATCGAAATTAAGTACACAGAGTATCATAAAAGAGGAATAATACGAAAGTAGTCGTACAGGAATTTAAAGTAAAAAATAAATCGTAAAATCTGACATTAAAGATGGTTCGCAATCTTAATTGGACAAAAAAAGGACGACTTATGTTTAACGTATCGTTAGAACTTTGTCGTTAATGGCGGGTAATACTGTAGAAATACTGGGAGGGACTCGACAGTGGACGAAATCGAAGAAAGACTGCTTCACTCTCCGGACGTGATTTAGGGAAACAGTGGAAAAGCCCTCTTGTCTGCCGGGACTCGAGTTCAAATGGTGTGTCTCCCGAATGCGAATCCAAAGACTCCTTGTTACGTTAGCCGGAAAGGCGACGTAACCCAAATTGCTTGGAGGTCGTCTTTATTTGTGTTAGCAATTCCATTTCTACGGTAACACTGGAGTGTCAGATCATTTCCTCTCGCACACGAATAAGTGACGCCCGTCGCTGAAATCTACATCCACACTGTCCGCCCGAAAATCCTCAAGAGTTAATTTATTCCTGGCGTGTAAATGACGCTGGTGCAAGAAGTACGGTGGCAGCTTTAACTAACAAATGTAAACAACAGATGTAAACTGTGAGCCGGCCAGAGTGACCGTGCGGTTCTAGGCGCTACAGACTGGAGCCGAGCGACCGCTACGGTCGCAGGTTCGAATCCTGCCTCGGGCATGGATGTGTGTGATGTCCTTAGGTTAGTTAGGTTTAAGTAGTTCTAAGTTCTAGGCGACTGATGACCTCAGAAGTTAAGTCGCAGACTGCTCAGAGCCATTTGAACCATTTTGTAAACTGTGAGCAGGCGGTGTTAAGTAGTGGACGTGCGGCAATAGTGTATCAGTGATATCTCTCCGATCAAAATGGATCTACATTACTAAATCAAGTGTTCAAGACATTCTGCAGAATGTTTTAAAGAGGAAGAAAGTGGGTGCAAAGTTTGTCCTGCACACACTGACTTCCGAACCAAAAAGCGACGCGTGGACGCCCGCGCCATTGAGGCTCAACGCCTTTCTCGTAACATCTGCCACTAGATTTGATGCGAATCTGCTTGATTTCGAAGCGCTTACTTAATGAACCCATGACTAAACGTTCCGCTCTCTGCATCTTCTCTATGTCGTCTGGCAATTCTTCCTGGTTAGTTGTGTTTTCTGTTTTTTACAGCCTACATCCATTTGAACCACGTACTGTAGTCAAGTCTCTCTCTCTCTCTCTCTCTCTCTCTCTCTCTCTCTCTCTCTCTCTCTGCAACTTTTACCCGACACTCCGCCCCATTGGCAATGTGACTTCCTGCTTTTTGTTAAGTTGTGTCATAAGTATCCCCTCTAGTTTTATTTAGTGCCTATTCATTATTTACCGAATCTACCCATCTCATGTTGAGCATTGTTCTCTAGCATTACATTTCAAAAGCTTCTTTTCGCTTCTGTTCCCGCACAGTGCAGTGGAGAAAAGCGTTGTTAGGTGGCAGTGTGGGTGCCACACTAGAAAATCGAAAGACCAGGAGCTAGCTTCCCCATTTAGTACTGGCGTTCATATGAGTTTTGGTACTGCTTTGCAAAAGTAAAAACGTCGCACCGCTATTCAAATTTCATTCAAAATGGGTAAACCATGTGCCTTGTCGGAATAAAGGAGGAACGTTTTACCATTTTAATAAAATCATGCTTCATAAATTTCTACCGAATTGAAATTATTATTCCTGTTGGGTGCTGCATTCTTTTATGTAGTGTACGAGCAGCAGAGGTAGTACCCTGTCTGCGGGGATGAAGGTCGGCGGCGCCGTGTCCTCAGGAGCAGCGCGTGTCCTTGGCGGTTCTCGCAACGTCGCGGGGTCACGGTCTACGGCCGCTGCCGCCGCCTGATTCACTTCCTGCGCGCCAGACGCCCCCGGGCCGCATCGCAAGGACGGCCTGCCTCGCTGCTAACAGCCGCAGCCGCGCCGATGGCAGGGACGGCCAAGTGTTCACCTGCCACAGGAGGGGAGCTCGTCGCTTATACGCCCCCTCACACCTTCATTCAACCAGCCACTGTTTCATCGTTTTATCTGCTACGGACTCTTGTGTCAAGGGACGGAACAAAGGAAGATTTCGTGAGGGTCATGATTCTCCCCCTACCCCTTCCCCGCCATCGAAAAAATAGAAGCGTTTATATTCTTACTTATATCAATTTCCAATTTTCACAGATACGTTTCGGAGAATAAAGTATCATGAAAACTAGCCCGCCCTGTTAGCAGTGCGGTCTAACGCACGGCTTTCGGATTGGGAAGGAGCGCCTGGTCCCCGGCACGAAACCGCCCGGCGGACTTGGGTGGAGGTCCGCTGAGAGGCGAATGCTGTCTGGTTCTCCTTATTCCGCCTTAGCTACACTATGTCGGCGATTGCTGCGAAAACAAGTTCTCCTCGTACGCGTACACCACCATTACCCCACCACGCAAACATAGGGGTTACACTCGTCTGGTGTGAGACATTCCCTGGGGGTCCACAGGGGGCCAAATCGCACAATAACCCTGGTGTGGGGCGGCGGAGGGGTGAAGTGGACTGCGGTAGTCGTCGTGGAGTTGTGGACCACTGCGGCTGCGGCGGCGACGGAGCCTCTCCGTCATTCCTAGGCCCCCGGTTAACATACAATACAATACGAAAACTAACATTCACGAAAATCGTGAAGAGTTCTAGAAATTGCAATCTATGTTTACGCAGCACAGCACCTTTACGGAGCAAACTTTTCCGTTTCTTGCGCGATGAGCTTCCTACGCGGACAGGTCTGTGGCCTAAAACTCCAACCATTACGGTAAAAAGACAAACTCACAGGCTGATCCAATGTGCTTTCCACAAGAAATCTGACATGGTATGAACTGTGCCAGAAAGCCACAGAAACCACAGCATCTGGTAACAAGGTTTGTAATTTCTTTTCCGTTTTCAAATTTCTGAATACTTAAAAACTGAATTTCTATATGTACAGACTCTAAAAGCGGTTTTTCCTGCTGTTTAATAAAAAGAAAATGAAAACGTTACTGATAATGCTGTAACTTCAGTGAAAGATATTTCGGTAGAAAGAAGAAAAAAAATTGTTTTCTCAAAGTGGAACCTATCCAAAAGCAAATTTACTTGCAAACAAACATGGACATAAGAGTGAGCTTCGTTCTCAAGGGGAAAGGAACAGCTGGCTCATTCTCTCGCATACTTAGCCAAAGTCTGCACACCTGTTTATACTGTATGATCATAGCGCTCAGTGTAGTGCTGATAGTGGTGAGCGCACACGTCGATGTTATATTGTCTAAATTACGTCGTCGTCAAACTTGTCTGAATGTGATACGAGACATATAGTCCGTAAGCTGCAGGCGTACGTTTTTCAAACGGTATATTGGCCGAATGGTAATTTCTTGGACATGATGCTGAAGCGATATAGTGAGCACTGTATCTGTGCTACCGAAATCACAGTTTACTCTTCCAAGTTATTTTAATTTCTTATAATGGACTGTTTTCTTCCTGTATCTCTATATTAAGATGTATATAAGGTACCTGTGAGCGTGCGTATGTGCGTGTTACTGATTTAGAGATATTCCATGATTCCCATAACGCAGAGTCAAAGCGAAAGTACAGCGCTCAGCAAAACTTAAGGACAAGATAATATAACGTAACATATTAAGTACTTGGTGAAAGCTGCGGCAGTGCGCTGCCAGAGGTCTCCCAGCCGTGCTTCGAAAGATGGGTGTCACATGGCGTGACGTCAGCGTGACTGTACCGCCAAATGGGGCTGGTCCCGTAACACTGGACAGTTGAAAAAACAGCAAAAGACAAGTGTGTGTCAATGGGCGAGCACTTGCGGTGCATTGTGGGAGTGGTCTTCGTTGCAACATGGCCCGGAGACAACATGTGGACGGTTTCACACAGCGAACAATGGTCGGGAAACAGGAAGGAGAACCAAGTACAGCCCTGGTATTTATTACAGCATTGTTTCGAAACTACTGGTAGGGTTCCGAACCACAGACACTGCTGCCCGAAGGGGGGAGGGGGGTGGGTGGTCGACCACGGTCAACTACAGCAGCGGGTGACGGCTACAATTTGCAAGAAAGGACCCACGTCAAACAGTGAGTGCCATCACAGGCACATTAACAGGGTTGCAGCGCATGTAGACCCAAGATTCACAGCGACTGAATGAGAGTAATCTCTCTCTCTCTCTCTCTCTCTCTCTCTCTCTCTCTCTCTCTCTCTCTCTCTCTCCCCTTCATCACCAATACCGTGCGTTTCGTCGACACCCGCACATGGGCTGCACAGTTTGCGGTAAAGCCCAGCCCACAGGGACTGGACCAATGAAGAGTGCGGTCGCGTGCTCTTCCAGGATGAGAGCAGATTCATTCTGAGCAGTGATTCTGCACGTTCCCCCATGTGGCGAGTGGTGGTAACAAGCAATGCAATCAGGAACACTGACGAACGTGACTGCGTTGGTGGTCCAGGTTTCATAGTGTGAGAAGGTATTAATATTGCCGGTGCGTGCTGGCCTCCGTATCTTTGAACGCACTACACCCACAGGTCAACTGTACAACTTCATGACTTACGTCTTTTCAGGGGAGCATTCGGCCCTGACTTCGTTTTTAATGGATGACGGTGCGCGACCGAATCGAATAGGGCAGATCGAGAAGCTCTCTGATCGACGGGATGTTCGACGGAAGGCGGAGTCGCCTGACTGTTCCTCGACTTAAATCCCAACGAGCAGGCATGGCGTACGATGGAGATACGTACTGCAGCACGTCTACACGCCCCATCGGCCATCCAGCAGTTGTGGAGGAATGTAACGCTCCATCACAAAAATTTCTTACCAACCTTGTATACGGTATGAGAGCACATTGCAGAGCATGCATTCCCATCCGTGGTGATAGCACAACTTATTAAGGACCCGTCCTGGCTTTTGTAATGTCCAGGGGATCATCAAAAATCTTGATGATTTCAGTATAATTTTTGTCTTTGTATAAAAGTGACATTTCTGTCCGTCTCCTTGTTTCTTTCGGTTAACTTCTGTACTTAGCTGTAGCAGTTCTTTGTATGCCCGTTAAAGTTTCATCTAGCTGTGTTACTTGGCAATGAGATGATGTGAACACTAAATTTTGCACACCAGCTTATTTAGCGGTAATACTATTAAGTGACCCGAAATGGGACAGTCACGTAAAATTAGTATTAGCGAAGGTGAATGGAAGATTAATTTGTTTAATGGATTCTGGGAAAAATCCACTGCATCTGTAACGGAAATAGCATACAAACCGCTAAGTGTGATCAGACTACCGTTCCAGTGGTTGTAAAGTGTGCACGAGAACAGACTTGGAATAGTTTCAGAGACGCGCTGCTAGGATTTTTATGGAAAACAACACCCTAAAACGTCAACTTTTTCCAAAAGGTATTAATGGCTCTTACACACCTTTCGACTGTTTATTTACTTAGATCACGAAACGATTTCACTGTATTCGAATTACAAGTACGACTAAGAAATACTTTAAGTATGGACTGCTAAAGTGCTCAAGGCAGTGCTGTCTACCAGACTTGCATTTTAGGCACTACTGGCAACATGATCTGATCGCAAGACACAAGAAGCAATCTGGTCCAAAGAGAGGGGAAAAAATTTGTTTAGGTCTTGGAAAAGCTGTTTCTCAGTTCAGTCTTGGATATTCGAAGACCGAAGAAACCAGGGGACCCAGCACTCTTTATCATACTCCCACAAGCAGATTTGTTTAATGCTAATAAATTTTAATATATAAGCAACTTGTTCTAGCTTTCATTTTTAAAACGGTTTTAAATCCATCTTCTCGTAAGTTTGTTTTTCTAAGATCAGTATTAATGGCTGTCTATCCTCTCAAAGAAATTTTTCGAGAAGTGGTCTGTAAGCATTGTATATTTATCTGCATCAGTATTATCGAAAACGTTATTTGTCTATTTCACTATCAGATTTATGTAGTGACAAAGAAAATTTAAGGTTGAAACTTGAAAAAACACTGAAAATTAAGTTATAATAATTCTCATAAAATTAATGCGCAGAACTGTTAAACAATGTCTTTTGAATGAACCTAAAATATCTGCATTGTGGAAAGTGAGTTCTGAGTAACAAAAGCTGGTTTCCAGAAATAACATTAAAATTATATTAAAAATTCAAAACCAATTAATTTATGAACTTCAAAGTTTAGGCATTGCTACATCTTTATGTGATGAACAGCTTCAGTTGACACTGGCAAAGTAGAAGAACAGTTAAATATTTTGGTGGAGTCTACGCTGCCGGTCTGTGTGACCGAGCGGTTCTAGGCGCTTCAGTCTGGGCCCGCGCGACCGCTACGGTCGTAGGTTCGAATCCTGGCTCGGACATGGATGTGTGTGATGTCCTTAGGTTTAAGTAGTTCTTAGTTCTAGGGGACTGATGACCTCAGATGTTGAGTCCCTTAGTGCTTAGTGCTCAGAGCCATTTGAACTTTTTTTCCTTTGAGTCTACGCTAAGTCGGCAAAGCCCTTGGGAAGGTGTAAGGAAATCCTCGGGGAACTTAAATAGTAATCTTTGGAATTAATTTAGAGAAGCTGTATTGGAATAACGTGGAATCATTATTATTCTTATAATCCGCTTAGGGATCAGGAGTACAAAGTGAGTTTGGGGGGGCGTCGAGGCGCCTGTACACGGGAATAGGACAGGAAATTGGTAATACTGCTAGGATGTGCCTTGCACTGTACAGAGGCGTCCGGATATGTATGTGTACGTAAGAGATTCGTAAGCAAGCGGAAAGACAGCTAGTGACGATTGTACGTGTAATGATCTGACATAGCCAGTAAGAACAGCCGCAAGCAGTCTTTGAAATAGATACTGTATTTCAGAACGAGACTGAGTTGTGGGCGGGCGACGTGCGCTGCAGATCCTTGTTGGGAAGTGGAGCCCAACACGGGACGGCTTCCGGTGGTCGGCGGAAGCGCCGTCCAGGGCCACTTCCTCTGCCCAGTGACGTCACGTCCAGCCAACGGCCAGTTGTCAAGCGGGTAATATACAGGCCGGTGTGGGCGTAAGTGTTTCCAGTGACAGTAACGGGAAAGTAAAATAACGTCTCGTCGACGATGCTGTTAGAACAGGAACACAATTCCGAATCGACTCATCTACATCTAGCCGGCCGCTGGTGGCCGAGCGGTTCTGGCGCTACAGTCTGGAACCGCGCGACCGCTACGGTCGCAGGTTCGAATCCTGCCTCGGGCATGGATGTGTGTGTTGTCCTTAGGTTAGTTAGGTTTAAGTAGTTCTAAGTTCTAGGGGACTTACGACCTCGGTTTTCTCTTTACTCATTCTGATCATTTCTAAATTGACACACAATATTTTAGCGCAACGTAATCCGACTTTCAATAATTCCTTCAAAAGAATGTTCTGACTAACAATAACCTGTACCCTTCATCAATCACTTACCTCACAAAAATTTTCGTTACTGGAACTACTTCAAAACAGCGAGCGCCAATACTGCCAGCCAAATAAAAGATTCTAACTACTAAAGGCACTAACTACTGATGGGCATATAGTTAGCAAATGAAAGATTTTGGCAGAGAGCAAACAATGTATTTACCTTAATAGTGTTTAAGAGTAATAATATACAAGGGTGGTCCATTCATAGTGATCGGGCCAACCTAACTATCCGGCGAACGGTCCGGACACTTGGATGATGCCGTCTAGGATACCGAGCAGCATACATAGCACACGCCCGTTGAGCATTTTGATCATAATAGCCATACATAAACACGATATCGACCTTTTCCGCAATTGGTAAACGGTCCATTTTAACACGGGTAATGTATCGCAAAGCACGTACTTATACGTTTGTGACTATTACAGCGCCATTTATCACAAAGCGAAAAAAGTGGTCCAACTAAAACATTCATATTTCGTTACATACTACACGAATATGTAATAAAAAATGGGAGTTCCTTTTTTAAAAAACGCAGTTGATATCCGTTTGACCTATGGCAGCGCCATCTAGCGGGCCAACCATAGCGCCATCTGGTTTCCCCGTTCAAGCTGTACAAGTTACGTTCTTCGTAGTTTTTTCGTTTGACGCTTATTTCGTGAGATATTTGGCCCGGTCACGATCAATGGACCACCGTGTATATATCAGTTCATGACAGCCAGTCTTACAAATACCCTTTTTCTGACGGACACACGTCCAGATCGTCCGCTGATAGAAACTTCTCAAAACTCTGGCATATCTCCCCCCACATCCACCACTGCTCATTGTTCACCTCCAACTGCCCAACGCTACACTAGCGAATATTCCAACAATTAGTCCAACCAGCCACAGACTGCACACAGCGCAGTCAGCGTTTTTCGTACAGAGCGCTACTTGGCGTTACCAACATGAAAACCTAAACAGCCTACTTACAACTCTCTCTACAGGCTAATATGAAGTGCATGGCAAGGGGTAAATCCCACTGTACCGGTTACAAGGGTTTCTCCCCGTTCCATTCACATATTGAGCGCAGGAAGAATGATTGTTTAATACCTCTGTGTCTCCTGTAGTAATCTAGTTTTCTCCTCACGATTACGTGTGCGCTAAGTAAGGGGATTGTTGTCTATTCCTAAAGTCGTCATTTAAAGCCGGTTGAAGCAGGCTTTCTCGGGCTAGTTTACGCCTATCTGCAAGCGTCTGTTCAGTTTCTTCAGAATGTTTGTGATACTTGCCCACGTGGTAAACAGACCTGCCCTGCTTTGTATACATTCAATATCGCCCGTTTGTCTTATTTAGTACGGATCCTACATACTTAAGCAATATTCCAGAATGGATCGCACGACCCATTTGTAGGCAATCTCCTTTATAGACTGATTACATAGTCCCAGTATCCTATCCTGTAGTCTACTATTTACTTTAAGTACAGTTGATCCAATGTCAACAATGAATTTCATGTATAGCCCCCTCCTCGCCCCAAGACTACCTCACTACGTCACGCTAAAACACATCAGAGTGTGTCACCACGTCGGCTTCTAACAAACGAATAGGCGCATACTGCACAGCGGAGCCAGCATACTGCAACGCAGAACGTATTGCGTACAGGCTGACGTGGTCTAATCCAGTGTAAGACAGTACATTCTTCACGTACGTCTGGTTTTGTCAGGTGCGGTAATTACGTCTCGTTCTGTAAGAGACATTCTTGGTCTTCGCGAGCATGAATAATGACCAGTGCAGGCCTGCTGGTGGTGGCAGCGTTGCCGAATCAGCAGCGGCGTGTGGTGAAACGCGGCGGAGGCTGGGGTATCCGGACAGGTAGCGCCGTGCCCGTGGGTCACCGACCGATGCAGCCGGCCCTCACGTCTGCACGCACCGGTCTCGGACTTTCCGCGTGAATATCAGCCGAAAATGCTGACAAGCGAAGCAGCTTGTGACAGGCGAAACACCTATTTTAGAATTCGATTCGCTGTCCTGACGATAGAGATCAAATTCCTCACCCAGTGGAAGCAGAACGTTTCAGTTTCTTCCTGATGGAAACGGAAAGCTAAATTTGGGACTGGTCCACTATCTTTCCGGATAAGGGCCATATACCACATACCCCGAATAGAATTGATGACAGGACAATAATAAACTGTGACTGTGGCGAAATCGCCGGCCTATGTGACAGAACGGTTCTAGGCGCTTCAGTCTGGTCCCGCGCCACCGCTGCGGTCGCAGGTTCGAATCCTGCCTCGGCAATTGATGTGTGTCTTGTCCTTGGGTTAGTTCGGTTTAAGTCGTTCTAAGTTCTAGGGGACTGATGACCTCAGATGTTGAGTCCCATAGTGCTCAGATCCATTTGAACCTTTTTTTGTGTGGCGAAATCGGCATACCAGACAATTTATCCTTGTTAGCATATCAAGGAATGCGAGACAGGCTTTAACAGGCTAAACGGATTGTAGCTTAATTAAAGAAAATGAGAGGACTTTTGGATACTTAATCTTCTGGCGGATACTATCTAAACTGTGTGTGTGTGTGTGTGTGTGTGTGAATAGAGAGAGAGAGAGAGAGAGAGAGAGAGAGAGAGAGAGAGAGAGAGAGCGCAAGGCTAGCTGTACGAGTATTCAGACAACATCAAGGTCGAGGAAGACCACTACACGAACTTCTGCGAGGAGAACCAAGCGCGACAGTTCTACCATAGCTCAGTACAGTAACGGAATTGCGCACAAGCGTACCAGAGAATAACGATAAATGATGTGCTCTGATCCGTTGTCACGCTGTCTGCAGACAGCAAGATATTACTTTATCCATACCATGGTCGGTCTGTTACAGAACGTACAGGAAAAGTTAGTTACGTGCCACTAATTGTGGCAAGTAAGGAACCGCAACCCTAACATTATTATCAGAAATTATAGTCGAGTGACGGAATAAGTAGTAGTAGTAGTAGTAGTAGTAGTAGTAGTAGTAGTAGAATTGCAGTAGAAAAATCAACACTTAATAAGTAAATTGAAGATGGAGGGCGGGAAAGGAATTATTGATGTCAGTTGCATCGGGACTTAATGCAGAATCAGTAGGGACAAGTGAAAATTTGTGCTGGACTGGGATTCGAACACGGGACCTCCTGCTTGCTAGCCAGTTGCGTTAACCAGCGCGCCACGCGGATAAAGTGCTTATCGCAAATGCACGGAATATCTCGGCTGGCCCACATTGTCGCCTTACATATTATGTACCACTGCTGCGGATTTCGCGTTGTTTCTGTCCTTTCAGAGGATCCGGAACAACAGACACCACGCGTTCATATAACTGATTGACCTCAATGGGCAATGAATCCGCCGCCTTCTGTGCGGGTACGTAAGTACTTCCGACCTCCTGGGGTAATCTCAAAGTAGCGAGCATGGAGGACATGCATGGGGACTGTGGGTGGGTTGCGCTATGCGGGAGTACGGGTTGGCCTAGAGGCGTGCCCAGATAGTCCGTGCAATTGCGATAACACTGTGTCCGCGTGGCGCAGCGGTTAACGCAGCTGCCCAGTAAGCAGGAGATCCACGTTCGAATCCCAGTCGGGCACACATTATCACTCGCCGCCGCCGATTCCGCGTAAACTCCCAATGCAGCTGACATAAATAGTCCCTTCCCCGTTCTCCCCCTCCGTGTCTAATTTACTTACGATATGTCTCCACGTGATGTCTGGTCTTTCGCACATTAACAATCGAAGTAATAGTAGCTGTAATAGAGCATTTAATATTTGTAATAGTTACATTGTTTGTTGTTTTAACAGCAGCAGGTGGTAAAGATAACTGTAAAATTTGTTGAAACAGATTAAAGTAACGAAAATCTATGATCCATTTCGTACCAAAGAAATAATATCAGCCGACAGAGTGGGCACAGATGCCTTAAAGTAACTCCATTGAGAATAGCTTACAAGAAGCTATCTAAATGTTAAAGTTGCAGTAGAAGATACATAAGGAATAATAGTATGCTGGAGTTAGCAAAATATTTCGAAAAAAAGAGAAAGAAGATTGCCAATGACACACATGTATGTAGGTGCCCATTGCAGTCAAGTAACTAGACGAGTATAAATTAATAAATAAGCGTCCTGAATTATCCTTACTTGCCCGATCAAAATTACGTTCCCCAAGTGGAAATTTTAGACGAATGTTGTGTCTAAATCAGCAGCTTTTATTTCGTCAACATCATGAAGTTTTTGTTTTAATTTTTTGTAATTAAGATATCGTTATACAATTTAGTCAACTCTACTCGAAAGCGATCTATGCTAGAATAGATGTTTAAAAAACTTAATCATGGCAGTTAATCCGTTCGAAGCTTATTAACTCCGTCGATAAGGATAAAAACTGAAGCGATGAATTAAAATTTGTGCTAACCATTACACCATCGTGGCACTGTGGCCACAATAGTTCCTGTGGCCCTAGTCCAATACCGCCCCCCCCCCCCCCCCCCCCCAACGCCATTACACAACACAAACTTCAATTCACACCTTCAACCTATTTTCCTCCTCTTGAATCGTCAATATTGCCGAGGCTCTCCGAGACTAGAATAGCACTCCAGCTTTGTACGTAATGGGGAAATGCTGCTTGTATCTCTGCCTAATAATCTTGAGTCCTCGGTTCAAGCCCCGGCCATAGCACAAATTTTAATTCATTGCTTCAGCTTCTACCTTTACCGAAGATAAAGTTGAGACTCATGTGTCTCCACGAAAACGTAATTCCATCAGATCAATTATTAAATCCACGTATGGAAATGAGGCATGGTCTGTGGGAAAATTGGGAAAGAAGAAAACTGAAGCGTCTGACATGACACGTTACAGAAAGGTGCTTCAAAATGAATAGACTGATGAAATAAGATGTAAGGAGGTTATTGGTAAAGTAGGCGATGAAATGAATATTTGAAAGATTAGCCAGAAGAGAATTAGGTTGGCAGGACGTGTGTTAATACACAAGGGAACAACTTCCTGTGCATTATGAAGCCGGACAGGGCAAGAACTGTTGGGGGACAGACTGAAAGAAAAATTGTTGGTAAAAGAAAACCAGCGAGTAGCAGCCTTGTCGCAGTTTTCTTTGGATGTGGTACGACATATCAACGATTCTCCTGAAGCCATGCAGCTATACATCTTAATCACAAAATACACGAAAATAGTTTCTGTGAGCAATTGTAACCTAATACATTGTAACATAACGTGAATGCTTAAGCAGTATTTGAGCGTAGTTTTCCATGTAGAGGGCTTACTCATTAATGAGCTTTTAATGGATCTGAAGATGATTGCTGTGAGCAATTGAAACCTGGCATCTTTTTCGAATATTTTATGATTTTGCGTAACAAATAAATGCTCTGTCAACAGTAATAGCGTACTTGTCACTGATGTAAATACATTTATCTTACATTGTGTTTTATTAATTTCAGTGTGAACTGTCTGGATTTGAGGACTCATAACGTTGGGATGACTTTCTCAGAAAGTTACTTTCATGATGGTCCAAACAGTTATTGTAAACGCAATCTGTCAACACACTAACCTACGTCAGAACCGTGGCATAAAATAAATTTCAACAATTTTGTTTACAGCATCGGTTTATTTGGACATTATTTGCCCCAATGTCAGATTGTGTTACGACGAGTGCTCCAAACCCAGACTGTTTGTTTTCTTAGGTACACAGTCCTGCAGTGTTTGGGACATGACATTATATAGGTGGACTGTGATTAAATGTATTTAGTTATGTGTGAGCCTAAAGATTTCGGCTAATGTGCCATTCTCAAGTAACAGCTGTGACAGTTGTTAGCGATACAAAATACTGTTCTCAAATTTACAAACGCCAAACTATTTGCAAGGGCTTCCCGAGTCCTACCTCACGATAAATTGCGCGAATACAGAGTCGTTCCTTATATGTAAGACATTGTCTTCGTGTCAGCCATCTTTAGGTATTTCATGTGCGTGAATATGCAGCGGCGCTGTTCAGAGGGACAGGAAGCAACACAGCTTTAATTTGATGTTTACTAATTTTGAGGAAAGACTATCCATAAAATTAAATTGGTCTTTTGAAATTTATGTTATATTGCCTCTACGCCTTACTTCAGAAGATAGGTTACGGAAAGGGAAACCTACTTTTCTACCATTTACAGACTTAGAAAAGGCTCTTGACAATATTGATATGAGTACAATCTTTGAAATTCTGAAGGTAGCAGAAATAAAATACGAGGAGCGAAAGGCAATTTATAATTTGTTCGAAAACCACACTGCACCTATAAAAGTCGAAATTCATGAAAAGAAAGCACTGGTTGAGATGGGAGTGGGACAAAGTTGTTGGCTATACCTAATATTATTCAATATGTACGTTGACCTGACAGTAAAGGAAACGAAGGAGAAATTTGGAAACGAAGAAGAAGAAGAAGAAGAAGAAGAAGAAGAAGAAGGGAAGAAGAAGAAGAAGAAGAAGAAGGAGGAGGAGGAGGAGGAGGAGGAGGAGGAGGAGGAGGAGAAAAAAAAGGTTTTGCCGATGACTTAATTCTGCCAGTTAGAAAAGGACTTGGAAGACCAGTTGAGCGGAATGAACAGTGTCTTGAAAAGAAGTTAAAAGATCGACGTCATCAAAAGAAAAAAAAGGGTAATGGAATGAAGTTGATTTAAATCAGGTGATGTGGAGGGAATAACATAGAAAAATAAGTGATGAAGGTAGAAGAAGAGAGGACATAAAATGCAGACCAGCAAGAATACGAAAAACATTTCTGGAAAACAGGAGTTAGTTAATATGTAATATAAATTTGAGTGTTAGTTGAAGCCTTTATCGGAAGGTATTATCTTGACTCTGACGTTGCACGCAAGTGAGACATGGACAAGAAGTTCAGACAAGAAGAGAATAGAAGCTTTTGAAATATAGTAATACGCAAGAATGCTGAAGCTTAAATTGGTAGAACAAGTAATTAATGGTGAGGTACTGAGTATAACTGAGGAGAAAATAAAGTTATGGCACTACCTGACTAGAGAAAGGGATCGGTTGAAAGGACATCATCATGAAGCATGAAGGACTCGTCAGTTTGGTAATGGAGGATAGTGTGGGGGGTGGAGTGGGGGTGGGGGGTAAAAACTGTATAGGGAAACCGAGGGATAAATACAATAAGCAGGTTCAGTTGGATATAGGTTCAGTGGCTATTCAGAGATGAAGAGGTTTGCGCATGATAGAGTGGAGAGCTGCACAAAACCAGTCTTCGCACCGACGACGACGACGGCCACCACCACCGCCGCCGCCGCCGCCGAAACTGTGCCATTTACGAAAGTAGTCCCAGGTGTTTGCTACTCGGCTAGCACCTGAGACGAGGCTGTTCACCCTTGATGAAAACCTGGATGCAGCCAATTTCCGCTGGGACTCACCCCTCCGGTTGTCGCCGGTAGCACAATGTGTGCCTCTTCACCGCAGTTCCTGTTCGGGATGAGCAGTTGCTGAGGGGACCGGACATTAACTGCAATTAAATGCGCTTCCGCCAGTTTCTCTTCTCTCTGGCTGCGTTTTGGACTTAATACACTACTGGCCATTACAATTGCCACACCAAGAAGAAATGCAGATGATAAACGGGTATTCATTGGACAAATACATTATACTCGAACTGACATGTGATTACATTTTCACGCAATTTTGGTGCACAGATCCTGAGAAATCAGTACCCAGAACAACCACCTCTCGCCGTAATAATGGCATTGATACGCCTGGGCACTGATTCAAACAGAGCTTGGATGGCGTGTACAGGTACAGCTACTCATGCAGCTTCAACACGATACCACATCTCATCAAGAGTAGTGACTGGCGTATTGTGAAGAGCCATTTACGCGACCACCATTGACCAGACGTTTTCTGGTGAGAGATCTGGAGAATGTGCTTGCCAGGGCAGCAGTCGATCATTTTCTGTATCCAAAAAGGCCCGTACAGGACCTGCAACATGCGTCGTGGATTATCCTGCTGAAATGTAGGTTTTCGCAGGGATAAAATGAAGTATAGAGCCACGGGTCGCAAAACGTCTGAAATGTAACGTCCACTGTTCAAAGTGCCGTCAGTGCGAACAAGAGGTGACCGAGACGTGTAACCAATGGCACCCCATACCACCACACCAGGTGATACGCCAGTATGGCGATGACGAATACACGCTTTCAATGTGCGTTCACCACGATGTCTCCAAAGACGGAAGCGACCATCATGATGCTGTAAACAGAACCTGGATTCATCAGAAAAAATGACGTTTTGCCATTCGTGCACCCAGGTTCGTCGTTGAGTACACCATCGCAGGCGCTCCTGTCTGTGATGCAGCGCCAAGGTTAACCTCAGCCATTCTCTCCGAGCTGATAGCCCATGCTGCTGCGAACATCATCGAACTGTTGGTGCAGATGGCTGTCTTGGAAACGTCCCCATCTGCTGACTCAAGGATCGAGACGTGGCTGCACTATCTGTTACAGAAATGCGGATAAGATGCCTGTCATCTCGACTGCTAGTGAAACGAGGCCGTTGGGATGCAGCGTTCCGTATTACCCTCCTGAACCCACCGATCCCATAGTCTGCTTACAGTCATTCGATCTCGACCAACGCGAGCAGCAATGTCTCGATACGATAAACCGCAATCGCGACAGGCTACAATCCGACATTTATCAAAGACGGAAACGTGATGTTACGCACTTCTCCTCCTTACACGAGGCATCACAACAACGTTTCACCAGGCAACGCCGGTCAACTGCTGTTCGTGGATGAGAAATAGGTTGGAAACTTTCCTCATGTCAGCACGTTGTAGGTGTCGCCACCGGCGCCAACCCTGTGTGAATCCTCTGATAAGCTTATCATCTGCATATCACAGCATCTTCTTCCTGTCAGTTAAATTTGGCGTATGTAGCACGTCATCTTCGTGGTGTAGCAATTTTAATGGCCAATAGTGTAGATTCTTCCTGAACATCATCATGCCAGGCCAAACCGGGGAAAAAGTTAAGATGGAGCGTAGGTATGTGGCAATGGCCCTGCGACAAGGTCGTTTCCTCGGCAAATGCAGTTGCTCTGAATGTCTGTACCACCCGTTTGACATCCAGTGGCTGATACAGGCCATCTCCATATTTCACATGAAGTACAACCGTCGGCCATACTCATCGCTATGGTCCGTGAATCCTTTCTACTGCTATCTAGCAGGTATTTTCAATTTGTGCTTCTCGTTTATACTTACGAAGTTGTTCAACCAAGCAGCGATGGTAGAATCAGATAACATATTACGTAGCCTTCTCACCATTTTCTTATCTCTCTGAATCGGAAGAAGAATTTTCTTAGTCCACTACTATCTATTCGTCTGGAATTACAGGAGGAGTAGTAAATATTCCAGGAGTTAGTAGTATATACTAGTTCGAATAAAGCACTGTATGTATTTACCCAATTTTTGTTGGTTACAGAGGAATGTTTTCATGCAGCGGCTACCCTCCAGATGCTACAGGTTCTTTATCGACTGTCATTTTTGTTTTGGAGTTGTACCTGAGTTTACATAATCAAATCTTTCAGTCTATTATAGTGTGACAGACAGTTAAACGGGCCTTTCGTGTTGCAGCGTCCTCTGACAGGGCGCCGTTATCTAGACTTACGAAAACGAGGTTATAGCATTATCGGAAGAGGCTGCTTTGATCCAAGGATGGATACGTTCTTCCAGCATGGCAGGCCCCTACACATTCTAGTTGTCACGTTTCAAATCATCTTTCACTGTACCGTACCCCCTTTAGATTTTTGGCTGTGGGGACGATTGAAACGCGAAGTATACAAGGGAAGACGGAACACAAGAGACGAATTGATTGTTAGGATTACGAATAGATCTGCCCTCAGAAAGAACCCCGAGACAGCTTCAGGAGAGCTACATGTAGTATTAGGAGAAGTGCACTGAATCCTGAGATGGAATTTATGAAAACCAGCTTTGAACCAAATTGCATTGATTGACTGTTCCTCCGGTTCTTGGTTGAATATTTTATACATTGTGAATGAAACAACACTGGTGAAATACTCTACAATATTTATTATTTGTTACACGAACCGGTTTCCGGTTGTAACGCCTTCAACAGGTACAAAGATAAGTCTGTGGTGCACTGAAATTTTGTTGTATGAAATATTTTAAACTCTGACATGTCCAGAGTATCTCCATTTCCAGAGATGAAAATGTTAATGTTAGAATTAGGAATAAAACAAGCGGGATTATTTCAGTACAGATGCGCTGTAAGATTATTTAACTAAGATAAAGTATGTGACACATTTACTAACTAACTATATACAAATTACAACAGTTGTACATAGATGAAAGTAATTTGTGAGCATAACGCTATTCGACTCTTTTTGCCCAATAGTAAAGACAGCACTCCAGTTTTGGAAGAGAGTGGAATATATATCTGTAACTGTGGCAAATTCTATGCACGTCAGTCTGGCAGGGCAATATGTACCCGCTTGAAGAAACACCATTGAAGCTTGAAACTTACAAAAGGAGACTATTTTCTGCACACTATTGTTACAAGGCTTTAGTTAAAGGTTAAACGAAGTATTACATCACATCCATAAAGGAAGGAAGATAAACTAGTAAACACGTGTCCATCAACCCAAACTTAGTACTGAATGACCAGACAAAGTTCCCTTACTCCTTGTAAATTACCGCTGTTACTCACATGCCCCATTTCCCTCATTTCAGTTACTATAATTTTGCTTGGTATAATCACAGCTGCTTCACTCTCCTATTTAATGTCACTATTATATATTATCTGTTTGCAAATTTAAGACCTATTAAAGCCAAGTTTATTTTATTCTGCCACATATTTGAAGTGTGTCACCAAAGTTTATTATTCACTTATTTTCTTCTATGTACAACTGTTGTAATTTTTCTATAGTTCATTAGTTAATGAATCACATTTTTTCTTAGTTAAATAGTCTGACATCGCATTTACACTGAACTGATCCCGCTTCTTTTATTTCTAATTCTAACATTAACATTATCATTTCTGGAAATGGAAATATTCTGTAAAAGCACTCGTTTAAAATCTTTGATCCAGCAAAATTTCACTGCACCATATACTTATCTTTGTACCTGAGGATGACGTAACAACCGAAAACCGGTTCGTGTAACGAATAATAAAAACTGGAGAATTATACCAGTGTTTGTGTTGGACTAAATAATTTACTTTTGCTTAAAACTACCTGTGGCCATTTGTTTCGGTTCCATTTCAACTGCTGTAACTCTATAGCCAATAAAAGCTGAACACGTAATACGGAATGTTCTACTCCATTTATCCTATACTGCCAACTTCTAAAATATTTGCTAATCTTCCTCAGACACTGTCCATAGTGCCCATTTCTATTTCATTTTGTAACAGTCATAGTTACGGCTTCTGCTGCCGTCTGCCCCTGATCCATTTGATTGTTTTCCTGGATCTGCTTTTAATTCTCCAACGTGTGTCTACAGTGCTCACGTATAAACGCTCAGCTTTACATTACAAGTTGTCATGCCCCGCTCTCAGGAGTGGCTACATCGAATGTGCAATGAAGGACTGAGTGAAATTATGTACGAGAAGCCTTTAAAGACAAGCATTAATTACAAAACTTTATTAGTTGTTAAGTACAAAAACTGTGTATTAATTTTAGGTATACAGTATTCTGGAGGAGAGCGAGAGATGATTAAGTAATAATGTTCCCTATGTATAAAGCTGTTTTTCCACAATTTTTATAAGTAAACAATTTCCGCAGAGATGCGATTCCTTTTAAAACATAGCCTTTGAAAGTATGGGACTACGTTCACGTGCAAGGATGCACCTGAATTGGCGTAAAAAGGTTGCAGAGGTCTGGCAACGTAGCATCCTAGAGCGATCCTTCCAGAACTTGCTAAGAAGATCCAGTCGCGTTGGTCACAAAAAGTAGCGCAACTTCGATCAGCAGATTTTTATTGGAGAGGTGATTTTAAATAAGACCCTAGAGGAACAGCCACCCTAATCTTTTAGCTGCACTTTCAAGAAACACACTGTTCCACGATCTATGTAGAGTCAGTCACCAGAGCAAATAGACCAGCAGCTTAGGCAGCACGTTGGTGGAAGTCTGCCCAAGTATTCATGTCTCAGAATCTTAGAAATGGTCACCGTTTCAACGAAAATCATTTTAATAGTATTATTACTATAGTAGTGATATATCTCATTGGCTGTATCGGTATGTAACCCCCCCCCCACAGAAAGACAGACAGACAGACAGACAGACAGACACACATCAGTAAGAGAGAGAGAGATATCATTACTTGCGCCCGTGATTTCTGCAAGCCAACAACAAGTCGAGTAATATCTATCGAATTTATTCTCGCATTGAAGTTCATATTTCAGTATAACTAAATTCAATCGGTGTGCTTCATTTGTACAAACTTTAATTATCACTACGGAAGTTTTATTCAGTTCTGAGCACCGCTCCTGCTTCAGAAGCGTTGCAATCTCCCGACCTACGCTGTAACGAATTATAGCTTTAATTATATCAGTTGTGGCTAAGCAGGAATTATCGTTGCCAGTAGGGAACTAAAGTTGATGCTTCGGTGACGGTTAGGCGGTGATTCCTAATTTTAGCGGAACTTAGCCAATCAGTGAAAGCGCAGATTATCATTTTACCAAGTCCGTATCTTACCGTCATCATTTAAAAGAATCATACTGATTGAAAATTTAAGACACATAGGAAGCTTAGTTATGAAAACTTTATTTACCAGATGCATGCTACGCCATATTTACCGTTTTGTATATTCTTTTCCTTGATGATCGGACAAAGACAAAATGAAAAATTGCGCCACAGTGTGTTGTAGAAGTGTCATCTCGCAAGCTCTCCAAACCGTCGGACGTCGCTACAGCCGTGCGGTGTCGGAGTAGCCGGCAGCAGGCGGGCTCTCCGTGGTCAGCCGCTGCCGGGACGGCTTTCCGTCAGCTCCCAGGAGAAAGCTCTGCGCCGGGAGCGCGCACGTTGCCTTCTGCTTATCTCACAACCCCGCAGTGTGGCTGCTGCGACACAAGCATAACTGATGCGATAGCGGCCACGCCCAGCTACAGGCTGCTGGGGCGGTAACGATCTCAACAACGCCACGGCTGTTGCCTATTTTACTGCTCTAATTCTCGATAGTCTAATGGCGGGATACATCTACAGGATATACTGCCGGCGGTGTATCGGATCGACAACAGTGCTAAACTGCACGAAGATGGGGCCGTAGTTATTTCGAAATCTATCGCAAATTAATTAAACGCTGCCCAATTGAACAAAAGCGGCAAGAGAAAAAAAATTCTCCGCAGCAAAATATTCACAGCTGAAAAGCAGAGTTTCCAGCGCTATAGAAGCAACTTAAAGGAATCTAACATACTGCGCAGAAATAGGTGAAGAAATTCGCTAATGTGTGTGTGTGTGTGTGGAGTGGGTGAGATGGGTGGATAGGGGGTGTGCTGAGAGACGAGATTATCAGCGCAAATTACCTACTGTGTCACTACGCCATTGGTGACGAAACATTAGAAACGGTAACTACTGTCAAATATCTAAGAGTAACTAGGCGGAGCGACCTAAAGTAGAATGAAAACGTAAAACAAATAGTAGGAAAAACAGATGACAGGCTGGGATCCAAGGGAAAAATCTCCAGGAAATTTATTTCAACAACGAAAGAAGTGGCTTGCAAACCACTTGTTCGGTCGATTGTTGAAAATTTTGAAAGAAACAATCCGCACTGGCTGTAATATGCTTCACGACCGGTTTCGCACCATTAGAAGAGCCATCCTCAAGTGATAAGGATTCTTTTTAATAGGCCATCGCCGAAATGTAGCTGCAATTTAAAATAACATGTTGACTATTTCCCATAAGTCCAAGGGAGATGCCCCACAAACTCCACCGCTAGATTCTACAGGAGGGCAATGTTAAGAAACCATGTATAAGATCAGAAATAAAGCCCCTCTTACGAGTTTCAATGTCCGTTACTTAAAAAAAAACGCACTTACTGCACCGGCGGTAGTTTCCAGTCCTTACCTAAGGATATGCATGTCTTGGTAGGCCTACATTTCATCTTTCCCAGAGCTCCAACGTGATATCTAGGAATCAAACCTAAATGAAGGTGGTGGGTCACGCTTCTGGAGTATATAGTCTCCCTGCCCATAAAGAAGGGCACAAATGAAAGCAGCGCTCATGTGAAGTGCACCTGTCAATGATGAAAATACGGGTACCCCGGTGTAGTATATGCAAGTTTTAAATGGTGACAAATGTTAATACACATTGTTATTGATTACATATGCCCACGACTGTTGTCCAGAAGACCACCAACTCAGATAATATAGACATCGCGCGGCAGTGTATTTCGTGCAACTTTAACAAAACAACGTTGTTCCCGGTTGTAGTTTTGAATCTGTTCTAAAAGCTTGGTATTATTACCTCATCATTTTAAGCAATTTATGGTTCGTAGCTGAAAATCTTGAGACACCAGATGAACAGATTATTGTAGAGTCACGAAAAAATTGGTTTTGTGCGTGTAAGATCTCAATTTTTCGGATATGTCTCACGGTCGTACTTTCTTTGTGAAATGACATTTGCCACCTTTCAATACAAATTAATTATAATTGATTCTCCACTAGTGACAATTTTCGGCAATTACGCCATTTTAAAGACGTAGTTGACGAGCACAGACGTTGTTTGGATTTGACTAATGTAATGTGGTGAAAAGAATCTAAGCATTGAGAGGTAGTGGGGTGGAAGAAGGTGGAAAATCAAATGTACTGGTAAATGAGGCGGTTCTCTGAAAAATAGGCGAGGAAAGGAATGTGTGGAACACACTTTCTAGAAGAACGGACAGGTTGATGGAATATTTGTTAATACATCAGTCAGTGAATGTGATGGTATTAGAGGGATCTATACACTGCAAGATGACTCAGGAAAACCGAGTTTGGATTTGTCTAAGAAATAACAGGACACTGGGTGTACGTACTGCTCCGTGATGACTGTCACGGGAGAGGAATTCATTGTGGGCCGAATGAATCGATGCTGCAGACTGATAACCAGAAATACAATGATGGAAACAACTGCAACAACAAGAAATAATTAGTGCAGAGTACTGAAATTTTTGGAATACATTTATATAGGTAACATATTTAAGTGAGTAACACTGCAATATCACAGCTTTATGTAAGCGCGAGGTAAGCCATTGCAGAAGTGCAATGCTGGTCCATTAATAACCGGTGTGACGGCCACAATGATCAACTCAAGCACGCAAACGTGCATGCATTGTGTTGTACAGGTGAGCGATGTCAGTTTGTGGAATGGAGTTCTGTGCCTGCTGCGCTTGGTCGGTCAGTTCAGGGACGGTTAGGATGACATTCGAGTTGTCGTCCGACGATGTCCCAGATGTTCTCGATCGGAGACAGTTCTGTTGATCAAGCAGGTCAAGGCAACATGTCTAAAGACTTTAGAGCCTGGTGGGATCCTTACCAGGTGGGATTGACGGAGGACATCGAAATGGTGCAAAAAAAGGGCAGCTCGTTTTGTATTATCACGTTATAGGGGAGAGAGTGTGGCAGATATGATACACGAGTTGGGATGGAAGTTCGGGAGTGGAATACTAGAGAGATAGTATGATTGTGATTCGATGAACCCTCTGCCAAGCACTTAAATGTGAATTGCAGTCATGTAGATACAACAGAGGTATGTGGGCGAACGTTATCATGTTGAACATCAAGTGGAATGCTGTTCATGAACGGGAGCACAACGGCTCGTTCACCAGACTGATGCACAAATGTTCGTCAGTGTGTGTGAGGTAACCAGTAGCGTGTCCCTGTAGTCATACGAAACGGTACCTCAGACCGTGACTCCAGGTGTAGGTCCAATGAGTCCAGTACGCAATCAGTCTGGTTGTAGACCCTCAAATTACCTCCTCCTATCACTGGCACAGAGGTAGAACCAGCTTTCACAAGAAAACACAACAGACCGCCACCCTGCCCTCCAGTGGGTTCTCGCTGGCGGTGATTTGGGGCCAGGGTGTCTGGCTCCGAGCTTTCCTTCAACTAAACGATTTGTAACAGCTCGTTGTGTCACTGCAGTGCCAACGGCTACTCAGACTGCTGCTGCGGGTGCAGTTCGATGCGCCAGATCCGCCGAACACGTTGGTCATTCCTCTCGGTAGTGTCACGTGGCCGTCCGGAGTCCAGTCTTCTTGAGACCACATCTTTCCGTGATCACCACTGCCAGCTATCATGTACAGTTATTCATTTCTGTCAAGTTGTTCAGCCAAAGGTTCCTGTCAAGCTGTTCTGCGAAAGGAACATCCGGCTTCTCGTAGTCCTATTACACGACGTCATTCAATCTCAATAAGATGTTGATAATGACGTCTTTGTCGCCTTAAAGGTATTCTTGATCAGTATCAACCCACCAGCTCCAATCTCAAAGGTAACTAACGCTCACGACAGTTACAGCGCATATTTGAAGCAAACGTGATTTGCAGCTAGATACTGGCGCTGCCAGCGCCACTCTTGTACGGCTGGCATGAAATTTGAAAAAGATATTGTCTTTGTGACGTAGAAAAACACCTATTAACTTTCGTTTATGTTTAACAACTCATTAGATCAGCGACTTTTTTCCGTCGTGCAAAATGAAAAAGCTGACGCGCTTGAGCACAAATTAACAAGCTATCCAGGTCAGTATATGGCGAGCAAACATAAAACTTACAAGCAATCATGTGTACAATCTGTATATCGTGACTATCTTTCGAAAATTTTATATTTTCTCGCCGTACGCTGGTGGCTGGATAGCTTGGTGGCTTATACTTATCCACGTCAACTTCCGACTTAAGATTATACACGATGTCCCAGAAAGCATGACGCGATTTTAACTTTTATTAATATTGAGACAAATGTCATTAGGTAACTGAAACAGAGCTAGATGTAATCGGCATGGTCTAGAGTTTCAGAAAAAAATCCTCTTTATGTCGCTACGGGCGCTGACCTGGAGCGTGGACATGGAAGATGACACTTTTATGTCACGGTTGATATTCAGCGATGAGGCAACTTTCCATATTAACGGTGAGGTTCACCGTCATAATGTGCGTATATGGGGACTCGAAAATCCTCATGAAACAGTTGAACACGAACGTGATTCATCAAAAGTGCTGTTCCGCAAAGCGAAGTTTATGGATCCTACTTTTTTTTTTTTAGAAAGAATCCGTAACAGGACAATCTCAATTTGCAATGCTACGTAACTGGTTATTCCCACATCTTGACTGACAATTTCATCTGGCAGCAAGATGGAGAACCACTGCACTGGCAAACAACGCGCGCAGTTTCCTCAGTGCCAACGTGCCTCAACGCTGGATAGGGCGTACAGGACCGCGAAACCAGGTTTTACGCTCTTGGCTTTTTAGATCCCATAACTTAACACCATGTGATTTCTTCCTGTGGAGATATGTTAAACAATGTGTTTACGTTCTTCCCTTACCTCGTGAAACTGATGAACTAAAAACCAGAATATCAGCTGCTGTAGCTTCAGTGACAGAAGACACCTGACACTTAGTTTGGGACGAATTCGGCTATCGGCTAGATGTCGTGCGTGCAGCCAATGGACGACATATTGAACATTTATGAAGGACTTTTATAAGCTTCTGTCTTGTCTGAGTAATTTAGTATGCAATTTGTGGTGTTAAGCCCTTCTTCCTGATAAATAATTCTATTTAAAATCTGGTCATTCTTTTAGGGACACCTTGTATTATAGCCAAATCTGCCAATACTGGAAAATAGCTCCACTCTGAGTCCTCTCACCGCATCCTTAGTTTACTAGTAATATCCAAATATGGTTGGTTGGTTGGTTTAAAGGGTGGCGGGGAGCGACCAAATCCAAATACGGTCTTCTACCGAAGGCCAGAAGTGCCGTTTCGTAGAAAATACACACAGAGCAACCTGAAATCTTACAGCAGACTTTGAGAGCGTACAGTTAGTGGTAGTCCAGGGCAGAGCGAGTGGAAGTCCCGGACGCAGCGCGAGGGGTACGTGGCAGAGGCCGAGAAGCAGGCAGCGGCTTCCGGGAACCGGCAGGCTGGCCTGGCTGGCTGGCTGGCTGGCTGGCTGGAGGTCGTGCCGCAGCGGCTCGCAGAAAGCGAAACGACACGGCGAAAGTCGCGCTCTGCTCCCGCGTCACGCGGCTCCATACGCGACGCCAGCAGACAATGTGCACGCAGCCGCGTGTCGCACGGACATGTTTTGTAGACAGAGATGGCGCACTAATCAAACACTGTGACACGCAGGCTGTTTTTCCTCATCAGGCGATCGAATGGAGATGTGACACGCAGCGAAGCACTCAGAGTCACACCGGTATTACCTGATGATGAATGCAGGGAGTGGCGGTGGTTCGAGCTCAAACCTCCGACCACGTCACCGTTTTTCAGAAATGCATGTCAGTTGGACCAGTGTTTGCGACGGAATACGGACGTGTAATGCAGTCAACGAAGGAAAAATAATTTGTTTAATCGTAAATGCTTGCGCATTGATAGGTGGAAGTGCGACTAAAAATCCTGTCTGGTGGAGGATAAACGCGACAGGTGGGAGGCGTTTAAACGAAAAACTGTAAAACCGCGGTCTCCCATTACCAAATTAAAATCCATTAATTTTCAACAAAAAATCCCATTCATTTTATCTGTAGGATCAAAGGCATGTGCGATGCAGAGGATGAAAATACTGCAATTCATTTAAAAAAGTGTTTTAATGGTGGACAGTTGATGCTTAATGTAATCTGACAGGAACCTACGTTAATTATTAGAAACAAACATCGTATCTTGAATGTTTACATTTCAAAATCCTCCACCACAGTCAGAAACCCTCATTGAATAGAGCTGGGTACTGAAGCAATTTCCGGTATCTACAGCAGTACGGCAGCCGACTGTTTGGCCACCGCCCATTGGCCATTACAGAGAAGTCCTCACTGACATCAGTTCTGCTGCAGTGAATATTGGGTGGTGTGATTTTTCTTTCATCTACAAAACCAGCAACAGGTAACAGTCGGCTAACTACTCAACACCTAACTACCATTCCTTACAACCTTCCCATTGCTTATTTAAAACTTTCTGGGAGCTCTCGCCTGAAACTAAAATTATATTAGCCATCGTCACTAACTTAAACAGCTTGACTGGCAACCCTAGACTTGATACAAAATTCATAAATGCAAAAGTCCAGATACTTACAAGTTTCTTAAATTGCAACACGATATATTTTTGTAATTTCTGGAAATCCATTCAGCATTGCATCGTTGGTAAGAACCTATTAGAGCGTTGTTGACATTGTGTGCAGAGAAGAAAGATCATGGACTACAAAATAACTAACACACGGGACAATAATCAGTTTCCGACAGAATACGAAAATTGTAAAGGCGCTCTCAGTATTGCATCGGTAATTTCTTTCGTGCGTGCATTCTCTATAAGGCTTGTGAACAACAGGAACGGAGACCGAAAATCTAGACCATCCGTCTCCCGAAAGATACGAACTAGCACGTTTTAGGGTGGAGACTTCAATGCATACGTGGAACAGCAACAGTAACAGTGGCACATTTAATTGCCGCGTAGCTCATTATAATCAGAAGTTTTTGAAGTAACTGATGGCTAACATGTGCGTTACATCAGTTACCAAAGCGATCAGTGCAATAAAATAGTTGATTCCACTATTCTGACATCAGTCATTAGTAAAATGCACCGTAATGCTACTCATTCCCAGCACCAACAGCGTCGTCATAGGTAAATCTGGGTGCACAGTGTATCTGGACTGTTGTGACATGCCTAGAAGCTTGCAAGGCTTATTTCATACCTCCATCATGAGGACATCTGCTACCTCCGAATGCCTGTACACTAGAGGTCCTTTCTACAATCCGTTTTACTTTTATTTTCCTTTTTTCATTCAGATACATTGGTTTATGTGCTTCTTTGTGACGTGATCTTTTTGAATGCGAAACAAGCAACTAGCACATTTACTCATAATAAGCGAGGCACACGTAAGCAGCCTGTTACCCACAGAAAAATGTATTGTGTTTTGTAAGTGATCCCACTATTTTATTGGAACATTGATAGCTACGTGTTCTCTCTCATAATTTTCGTTTTATTACCTTGAACTGGCTTCTGTAATGTAACTTCAACACTGCAGGGAAGTGTTTGCCGATATCAACTGTGTTATGACCGTGTGCCAAATAGAAAAACTAATTCTGACGCCTGCTTGAAGAGATTAGTTAAAGGGCCGTTGCCTAAAAATAATGCTGCATACTGTTTTTATGTAGACTATGTTTTCGAAAGTCCATTTCTATGTAAAAGATATCGAAGACAGACCATGACTACTTCATCGTTTGAAATCCGATCCGCTTTAATCGGCCAGCGTTGTCAACGTCGGCAGATGAGCCGCTACGGACTTAATACATCACTATACTAAATAAATTTACAACATATCATGGACGAGTGGTGAGTTATAGTCGGGAAGAAATTATACGGAATTCACGAGCACAGACAGTGAAGGATAACTTCAGCGAAGTATGTGGTGTTTGAGGGTAGAGGTAATTATTGCAAACACCACCCTACTTTAAACCTTGAACTTAAAAGCTCTGACTATTCCACTTAAACCCCACAGCATAAATGTCTATAAAGTAAAGAGATTAAAAGTGCCGATGAGCTACAGATCAATACAAGAAATAGGCTTCTCAAAGAATCTTAAGATGTTCGAAGAACTACTCCGTAGAACAACAGAAATAAAGCAACAAACCATCTTCCTGTCTAAGCCGCTCTAACCTCGACATAGCACTCGGTATTGAGACGATTACTTAATTCTGAACCCTAGAGATAAAAATAGTCCTCCAAATAATCGAACGTACTTTTGTTTTTAGCAGAGTAAATAAGAGAAACATTTCAGTTGGCGACTTCCGCTCCCAGAAACTGCGTCGACACAGAACTACGCCACAGTCTCCCACACTGACGGGAACGAATCGCACGAGTTGCAGGGCAACAAACCCACGAACGAAGGCCCATCACAAACTGTGTGTGTGTGTGTGTGTGTGTGTGTGTGTGTGTGTGTGTGTGTGTGTTTTTCTTGGGGGAGGGAACAACACCGGATGCCGAGCGGAGCGCCTGTAATTCAACGCCTTCGCTATTATTAGCGACAATGAGAAGCACCTGTGAGACCAGAGACCCTCTTATTCGCGAACCTATTTAAGCAACCTCCACCCGTAGCAAGCAACTAAATACCATGCTTTAGGAACGACAGCTGAAAACAAGGAGCACCAGAGGAGATCACTGAGAAGGTGCACGCAGACTCACTCTCACAAAAGGCACTGCTTACGCGTGGGGTTCTAGGACAATCCAGAGCGCTGGTGAAAGGAGGATTTGTTGAAGAAACCGAAGATGAGGCGGGCCGCCCTCGTATATCTCAACTGCCCCTGGAGATGCAGGTAGTCTTCACAACAGGGCATTTCGCTGCGATGAACTGCAAGTTATAACATGTCTCACACCTAGGTACACTTCTGATATCGCACAGCTCTAACAGTGAGTCTCGAGCCTGAAGAAAATCATATTGCACTTTATATTACTCTGAAAAGATTGCTGCCTTTCTTTCCGTAGAAATCCGAACTGGCGGACCTGTAAATGTCGTCCTAGAACTGACACAGGGCCCCACAGCTTCTACCTGTCGACTGCCACTTTATCTCTACCTGTTACATCTGCCGGATTGTCATTACTGGCGTCCTTATTCTGTTGCCATCCTTTATTCTGTCCGACTGATTTCATGATAGCCTCTATCGGTATGATTTTCCTGTAAAGCAGCAAAGACAGACGGATGCTCAAGCAAAATTTTTCGCCTTGAAATTTGTTATGAATCACTTTACTCGAAATGGTGTTCCATTTTGATGGTAATCCGTTTATTTAGGTTCGTGTTTCGTAGTTTTTATGAAGGTTATGCCGCATGTACAAACTTGCCAGATAATTCGCTGCCGCTGTTAAAACCAGGTGCAAGGATTTCGTTGGAGTGGGTGGGACAAACCGAATGCTGCAGTGTGGTCACAAGTGAGATTCTGAAACGTAGCACAATATGCGTGAGAGAAGTTCATCCAAATACACTGCAGCCTCCCATCATTAAACAGTGTGCCCTTTAAAATATTATGAAGTCTAAATAGTGACGACATCAAAAATGAACTGCGCAGTTCGTGATGCATTAACCGAAAGAAAATTTAATGTGGTAGTGAAATGATCGTCCAGGAAATTCTAATTGGTAAAGGGAGACATTTACAAACAGTCATTTAATCAACAGCTATGACAAAGATGTGACTCACAATCTTAGACTGTTTTTGGTGTCACTTAACTAAATGCACAACACGAACGAGCGAGATTACAGCCTTAGCTTCATCATCCTCTTGCAGTAGAATTGTGGTGGTTAGAACTGACGTTTTATCTGGCCGTGGCTAATTTGCTGCAGCACTTGCTAGAGATTATGTCTCGGGCGCGGTGAGATTACACAAGTACTGCAGCAGCTTAAATGCCATGCAGCAATGAGATCATTCTTGCTTAGTCTGATGTCTCTCACTGAGCATTCGCTCTCAAAACCACTTATTACCACCAAAGCGGACAATACGGTGCTTTACTGTGAACCAGGAGGAGTGGTTCCTGTTTTATATATTATACCTCAAGGGATGTAATTTTATTTTCAAAAACTTTTCGCAGGGGGGCTGCGAGCCTTTGATAGAAGTAATGTCAAAAACAACTAGATGATTTAATGGATGGCGGGTTATTGACATAAAACATACGGATCACTCAAGATCTAATGCATGAAGATGACTGGAGCCGGACTTTGTCCAGTTGTGAACGTTAAATGAATGAGTAAACGATGTGATTCTAAAGTGTTTATAGCGCAGTAATGATTAATCGCTTGTTGCCTCCATTACCTGTTTTTTAAGCATCTCTACGCAGGGGCTCAATGTTCAGCACTAAACTGTATCCCATATACACTACATCTTTCGTTAACACATAGTCCTGTGTTTCGCTTCTGTCAAAAAGTGACGGCATCTATGCCCTCCCACTCCTGGCACAACACCTTTCGCAGTTCCGGCGGATTACTCTCTAGCGGGTTATTTTTGCCGGTTCCGGTAATTTTCACTCAGATAACTCAGGAATGTGAAGCAGTATCGAATTCCGTAATTATTTTATTTACAGAGACTGACGAAAGAAAATAAATTTTTTAAAAAACATAAGAGCTGTGACAGTTAGTGGTTTTAGTTTTATTTTCGATATTTACATTCCTACTACTTTTAACACGTCCGCGAATTTGTTCTGCTGCGTGGCCCCTGCTACCTGTACAAGCGTCGTCCACCATTGGCTTGTTTCCCGTGGTCGCTCGACAACGATACGACGCTACTGAACTGTCAGTACCGAAGACTCGTCTCCCAGACTATACAGTGCTTCACGAATCACGATCCCGTGGGAGGTGGTATAGAGCCCTAGCTAAGAATCAACTGAACAGTCCAGCTACCAAGAGACCTACGAGATTGAAGTCGTGAGGCGCGTTACAGTGAATTCAGCAGCTGAAGGACGAGCTTTTAAGGAATGCGCACGCGAAGGTCAAGAACGTTTCCGCTGGGCAGTTTTCGCACAGGCGTGGCTAGTGCGGAAACGTTCATGGGTGACCGGCCAGCGACCGCAATATGGCTGCGTCTGGCTGTGTGTCCGAGTCCGAGGCTGAAAGCGGCCGCCGCGCTGCGCTGGAATGCCGGTCCGGCACCGTTAAACAGCGAGCCGCGTACAGCTGCGGAAACCAACCGCCCCGCACCGCTAGCCACGGCGGCGACGACGACGACACTCCCACTGTGGCCACGTTCCCAAATTCTGTGCTCGGGAGTTGCTCAGAAGGGGTTTGTCTCATCACAGTCTAATGAAAGGAAACAGGAATGTAATACAGGGTGCCTAAAAGGAAAGAGTATACCATCGCAGATACTACGGGGTGTTCAAACAGTCTCTCCGCAGCGCCGTATGAGTGTTAGCCGCGCATGCCGTTTGGCGCAGTGAATACACCGAATGAAACTCAGTGAAATACAAGTTATAAATTTATTGAATATTTATTTTTAATTACAAATTTCCACTTTAAATGTTGAAAGTGTCCCCCACTGTTGTTGAATTTACAATTCAATTCGTCTAATCAGGTTTCCATACAGGGTGAAAAGTATTTAAACCGACAAACTCTGGGAGGTTGTAGGGGACATCAAAACAAATATTTTCCCCTAATGTCGTTTTTTTCCTATGAGGATTATTTAAACCGGAGGAGGTCGTATTACGCTCTTCAGTTGTAAGCAACTGCTGTCTACCAGTGTAGTAATGCACTGTCTCTGTTTACTAATGGAGCGATACCCCTAGAGTGAGTACAATGATATGGTTGGTGCGTACTACGTAGCGCACTACAACGGATGAGCTGCACAGCGGGTTTATCAACAAAAATATCCTAATCGCCGAATCTCGCATCATGCGACCGTTGCTGCTGTGTACCAAAGTGTGCGTGAGACCGGGTCATTTAGTAGATTACCTGGACAGGGACGCCGTCGCACGGTAAGAACGCTACAATTTGAGGAAGCTGTCTTGCAGCATGTGGAGCGGGATCCTTCAGTCAGCACTCGTGCAATTGCACGTAACATGGGGACGAATCAGACGAATGTACGAACAGTCCTTCGAGAGCAGTTGTTACGTCCATTTCACTTACAGCGTGTCCACAACATGGAACCAGTTGATTATCCACCCAGAGCACAGTTTTCGCAGTGGTACCTGGAACAGTGTGAAATTCATCCTACATTTCCATCCTCTGTGTTATTTACCGATGAAGAAACGTTCGGGCGTGATGGAGTCTTGAACATGAACAATTCGCATGTTTGGAGTGAGGATAACACACATGCCACAGTTACTAGCGCTCATCAAGTGCAGTTCTTCGTTAATGTGTGGGTCGGCTTTGTTGGGGATTGTTTAATTGGGACGTATCTACTACAAATGCCATTGAATGGCAGGCACTATTACAATTTTCTCGCCAGAGCATTGCCAGAATTGCTGGAAGACGTCCCGCTTCCTACAAGACAGCGCATGTGGTCCCAACATGACGGGGCGCCGACACATTTCAGTCGTTGTTTGCGTCGATTCCTGGACCGACGGTTCCCAGAAACGTGGATTGGCAGAGGTGGTCCTGTACCATGGCCTGCTCGATCCCGAGACATTTTTGTGTGTGGAGAGATGTGCAACCTTGTTTACGCAACTCCTGTTCCACCAGAGGAGGATGTGGTTACCCGTGTCAGAACATGATCCGACGGTGTAACCTTTGTTTACGTGTCAATGGAGGCATTTTTGAAAATATACTGTAATTGAAATTGCGTTGTGTTGTGTTAATGTGTTGTATCTTGGTCATAAAAAATGTGTTGGTTTAATTAATTAGCCGCCAGAGCTTTCTTACTGATTTGTTCGGACTTGTGGACATTTTATCGGAAATATCGAGCAGTTTATCCTCAGACAAAACGGTAGGGCGACCACTTTTCGGTGTATCTGTCACTGAACCCCTACTTCGAAATTTGTTAATCATATCTCTCACACTATAGCGATGTGGGAGTGTTGTCTCCGGGTAAAATGTTTGAAGAACAAATTCTATATTTACCGCCAGCTTTGAACACTAGTTCGACTAAAAACACACTTTCTTCAATGGTTAGCATTTTCACAGTGACAAAACCGAAACAAACTAACAAAGGAACTAAAACGTTTAAATCAACACGTAACGACACACACCAACGATACTACTGACGCTGGCTGAGACAAACGGAACAGTGGAATGTTGGGAGAGTCCACTTGAAGGGAGGTAACCCAGGCAGGCGAACAATCATACGACACTGCGGAGAGACTTTTTGAAGACCCCGTACTTCCTAAAAGTAGAAGAAAAGTTACAATAATGCTATGTCCGGAAACCAATGTCAATTGAGATATGGGCTGTTGAAGATCTGTAGTTCACAGCCTGCAGTTTGTTAACGATCGACGTACGATTCACAAGAGATGACATAGTAAATTAGCACAATACGCATGTCTGGTCATATGCAAAGCCTCGAGCAATCACGGAGCTCAGGCGTCAGGATCGCTTCAGTATCACGGTATGGACAGGAATGATCGGTGACCGATTTATAGTAACATACACTTTAGCAAACAGATAAAAAGGCGCTGTCTACCACCTGTTTCTGGGCTACCCTTAGAGAAAGACGACTGGTCTGCGTACCGTGGAACGTCACCCCATTTTTCTACTAATCGTTTCATTCTTATCACAGCTGTCTATGTGTAACGGTCAGAGGATCAAACACGCTTGTCAATACCTTTTTCCGACTCCAAGCTGATCACGTTCAGGACCCACGTCCATAGTCATCAATAAAAATAAAGCAGTACAGCTGCTGTTTTCAACATTACAGTAATTTATTATACCGACCGGTTTAGGAGATAACATTTCACTTTGTTTTCAATACACATTTTTATCATTCAGACGTCCTCCTTGACAGCTGCGGGGTCAGTGTGATTGAATGCGAACCGAAGGGGCACAGGTTCGATTCCCACGAGGGTCGGAGATTTTCTCCGCCCGGGGACTGGGGTTGTATCATCGTCGTTTCATCATGAGCGACGCGCAAGTCGCTTAAATAACGTCACATAAAGCGACTTACATCCGGCGGTGAGGCGCCGGACGAGACGGGGGGCCTTGAGAGGGAGGGAGGGAGGGAGGGAGGGAGGGAGGGAGGTCGTATCTTATAATGCTTAATTACATAAGCCATTTACGATTAACATAATTCTGTTATGTTACACAAATACATGCTGAAAATTTTACCACGGTGTTGTTATTCTTAAATGATTTCTTATATATCATTTCCGCTTCTGACAAAATAATAGTCCAAGTCCAGACACAGAATTCGGTTGCCATATACCCACCTCTGTTACAATCCTAGTTTCTCTTGACAAACAGATAGTGGAAGATATATGTATTTCATTCATAAGATCATCACTCGCATTTCGGAATATTATTTACATGCACTGTATTCACCTACTTCCCAAAAATACGTTAGATATGCCTCTAAAAGACAGTACATGTATTTAGGACGCTTTATCATAAAGGTATTTCAGTCTTCATCTGCTCTTTTGACTGATCACACTTCGCTCTCACACTCTTCCTATTTTGCACTATTCTTTTCCTCACCGATGCTCATTCCCAAAACCTCCCGTTCGGTGTTGTATATTCTAATTTTGTGTACCTGTCAGATATCAGCAATTACATTATCTTTCATCTCCTATCTTACTACACGTTGAACAACACAACGCCACAGTCACATCGCCTTCACCACTCGTTGGTCAGTTCAAGATTTTCAAATGGAACTAAGCGATCTGCACCCAGCGAGTGTTACAGCCGACAGGCAGAAGAACCGTGTCAGTAATAGTTGAGCCGTTCACCGTCAAGTCGCGGGTCGCTGGTTCGAGGTCCGCCCCCACAATTCCTCCGGCGTCGTGGCGTAGCGTGGCATTGTGCGCCGTTACCTAACGGATACAAGGCGCGCCGTGTCGCCGCGGGCCAACACACACACACACACACACAGGTGCTGTATGCGTAGCGAGTGAGGTTCGGTGGGCTGCTCGCCGGCAACAGACCACTAACCGTTCGCCTCTTGGTAAGTTTCCAAATACGACTTGGAATTGTACGGACGTTAAAAACATCTTCTAGACAAGTGGGGATCTGCCTTACAGCATATCTAATCACGAACCAGTGCGAACCTCTTGTTTGACACTTACCTACTGACCAGTCGACAACTTCCGTGCGCTGGCAGCAGTAACGAAGTTAATTAGCACTTATTATATTTTCTGTTATACGACGGTTAATGTCTCCGTATCCGCCTTATTGACGTATTTATCTATAGGTTAGACTGTAGTATGACGACGACGACCTTACAAAACGGTGGCTGTAATCGTAAGAACAAGGCCCCCAGGAAAATCGAAAGTTGCTAAATTAGGGTAATTAGTTTCATTTCAGTAGCCAGTACTTCAATTTTTATTAGCTTCATATTTGCAGAGAATGCAGCAGAGTTTTGAGTTTAATCGAAAACATCTATGGAAATCTTTTACTTTGTTACGGAGATTCGTAAGCAAATGAAAATACACTGATTAAAAAAAGCCACTGTAGGAACTATAAGATAGTGTAGGACTGTAGGCGGTCATTAAGGAATTTCATGGTATATACAAAATCTGCACTTTATGCATTATTCAACAATCTATTTTGGTCTTTATTATACCACCTTCAGCTTAAATAAATCATAAATTAGTGAATTTATTACACATACAATGAAATTCCTCATCCTTGAAGAAATTTATAACATTTGACATAGGTATGAAACGCATCGCAGTCATCGGACAAAGCTATAGTGTCAAAGACCTCCTGAAGTCTAAGTAAAGTCCACAGCAGAATGGACTTCTCACTGTATATGTTGAAGTGTCATCTTGGTTCGTTCTTTAATTGAATGCGGACAAAAGGCGTGCCTGTAAGTCTCTGCGTGAGTGTTATGTACAAAGATTAAGGCCGGAGAAACTGCTCTTGGAAGCAAGTTCTCGAGATGCAAACGCGTTTTTGAAAGTTGGCCAACTCAAAACTTATCAGCACTTCTTTCACACAGCATCGTCAGACAAACAAACCTGTGACTGTTCGTGTTGCCCTTCTTTGTACCGCTTGATGGCTGTTTCTCGTCCGAGATGATAAAAATCCCACAAACTTTAGCAGCAATCCAGTATTGTCTGTACAAGTGTTTCGCAAGCGGTCTTACGTGTACAAACTACTGTTAGCTGGTATCCCACTTTTTGAATCTAAGCATGCCATTAGATTTACTTACACAGTCCCATAGTGCAGCAAAACATTTAGTTTTCGCTTGTTACCTTTTGATTTCTACTTCAGAAATGAATCATTTAGCGATTTGATCAGAGAAAACCGACACGGCGTTTCCTGGAACGAAGGAGGAAAAACAGGAATTTCTCCTCCTCCTCCGCCCCCCCCCCCCCCCCCCCCCCCCCGTTTATCCCAGCTGTACATAAACGTGGGAAATTTTTGTTATGAACTTTGTCATTTTTACTTCGCCTTTTATTATCCCCAATCTTCAATTTTGGCATTTTATCCTATGATATGGATAAGTGTACTACTCGTACATAAGGATTTCTGCAATTTATGCTTGTCTAGTACAGAGACAATTTATAGCCGCCCTGCACTGAAAGGGAAAAAAAAGAAAAAATGAACAGCCCCATATACTATGTGATCCCTTCCCGTCTTAAGGTGTTTAATACACAATACGTTGCGTTAGTTATACAATTTTGGTTTTCGCTTAACAGGAAAGTTCAGTAGTTGTGAAACTAGAGAGCATTTCTACTGGCATCCTCTAGCATAATTTCCTATTGCTACATAGTTATCAGAGAGACAACCACACAACACCAACAAATACGTCTAACCTGCATGGGCATGTGTACAAAGAACTGCATCATATATTTGGAGTCGGTTACAATACCTTTTGTAAAGTATAGCGAAAGAAACAGTTGCAGCAGATGAAATGTCACTTTGGCTGCCTTAAGGCGAACTCACAGGCCTAAAGAATTCTTTGATGAACTCCACATATTTATTCTAAGATAACTTTCATTGATTCTAACATGTTTCTGGAAACATACTATCAAGTGAAAGTATGCGACCTGTTAATGTAGAGACAGTTATGTAATTACTGTAAAGATGTACCGTACGGCTTTCACCTTATTAACTGCCATCTCCAGATGTGACAGTGACCCAGTAATAGTTCTGTCATAATCTGTAAAAACTAGTACATGCATACCGATCACTAAAAATGTTACAAAAGACGTCAAAATATTGCCGTCAAATGGCAAAAGAGACCGCCTTGCATATAATGACGTATTTTGTACCATTTCTCATTATGTTCAGAGTGCATGTAGTTAGTATTTATTGATTACGACTAAACTATTTGTCGATTATCATCACATCTGAAGATAATGTTAACGGCGACCATGACATAAATTATCGTTTGAATATTTTGTTTCCTTCGGGTAACTAATGTCTCTTAGTTTGCTATGACTTGTGTCATCGTCTCACTGGGATGTCACTACTCGCTACCAGTACAGTGCGCACCAAGTGTGTTGAAAGCAATAAGCAATGAAGGAGAGAGTGGATGGCCTTCCAATCCTGCTCACCGAGAACGTCGTCTTCCTCGGCTTGTCACAGCTATGTTGCCAAGCGTGCACCCCCTTTTATAAAAAGCACTGGTCGGGGACAAACAAGCCTGCTTCAAAATATCAGCGCCACTGTATCATTCGGTGCAACACGGTCGACTCAACACCTAGTACACAACCTACAGTAGCCATTTTATGATGCTGAACCTGCGACGACGACTTGCATTATACGAGGAACGCTTAGCAACACTTGCTCAGAACATTCGTACGACGAAACGAAAGTATTTTTACCGTAGGTATCAGTTCTGGAACATGGTAGCACTTTTGTTCTTGGAACCATGTTCCCCATGTGAAATGGACACTTCCGATGAACAACAATTGCATTCACATATCGTAACAAGCTTAGGCAAAAGAGAAAAAGTTTTTTGCTGTATGGTTAGCATTACTGTAATCAACCATTAGCAGTATTGGTGTGTTCCCATTCTGGTACTATACGAACTGTTACCTGCTTCAGGTGTCTACTGAAACAAGTAAAGCTTTTTATTAAATGCACTGTTCAGCTACTTCTACATGGCGATGCGGATTCGAAAACTGGCAGACTGCGTCTGCACACTTAGCACTTGTCTGCTATTATTGGGAAAAATTTCAAAGTGGACATTAACACTATTTAATTAATCGATTTATCCTGGTTCATCAGCTATCAAATACCAGTTGAAGTACTTCATCCCGTAAAAGTAAGGGGACACAGTTCACGGGGAAGAATCGTCCGTGCTGACGTCTGCGTGTTCCAGCGGATTAGCGCAATAACGCGGTGGCCATGAAAAGAAGCGTATCAGTGCACTCGAGTCAACCTCCTACACTTCTTTACTTTATAAACTGCTTATGTAAGGGATGGCAGCCTCGCTTTTCCTACGAGACAAGCCTAAATAGACAACTTCTGTTCGATTAGCGTCAGAGAAGTAGCGCTGAAAGAAATTCCAAGAATGGAGCACTGGACCAGACAGTAAACACACGTAGTAAATACTTGTTTAAAAAAGCGCTGTTGAAGGTGCGAACAGTGTACATAACAGGAGATCCTGCAGTGTTCAGGACCTCCAAATGCTGTTCTATTGCGGCACATTTGAGAAGATATACATCAAACGTATTCGCAGTTGCGAATAATGACAACTATCAGCTGTAGACTGGAGTGACGACAGTAAAAATTTGTGCCGGCCCGGGACTCGAACCCGGATTTCCCGCTTATGGCGAGCAGTCTTCTTACCATTTGGCTATCCGTGCACGACTCACGGCCAGACCCAAACCTCCATATGTTTGGAACGATGCGTGTACGACCTTCATTCGTACATCCATTATGTATATTATCGTACAGGTCAGACGTTGTAGTTAAGTCGCTTGCCCGGTATCGGTAGACATACGGTAGTGCAGTGCCTGTGTTATTCTGATTACGATGTATGCATGTCCAAAAGAACTTTGCATCGTAATAAGAACACAGGCACTGAACTATCGTACGTGAAGAAAGGGCTACACAAAATCGCCATTGAGGGCCCTTCGAAAATAAAAATGAGAGGCTTTAGTAGTTAAACACTTAGTCACAGTAATGAACCTTACCCATTAAGAACATACTAATAATCGATTAACGGAAGACAAAAGAGAGAAAATAATAATCTTGTAAGACAATACAACAAACATTTGGAACATTCTTCGAGGAACTATACTCTTAATAGGTACAGTTCATCGCAAACTGAAAAGGATTCCGGATAAGGAGAATTCAGTTGCGAGTGAATTTAGCTAAGATTTTTCCAGACCACAGCGCTGTTGTCAAGAAGAAACTGTCTCCTACCTAGGAAAAGTTTTTCGGGCCACCCAAAACATTCAGCGAACCCAGTCGCCAACAGTTGCGAAAATACATTCTACGAAAGAAGGATAGAAAGACGCACCACGAAAGAATTATCCGAATGGGACCGAAATCAGTAGATGCGATGTACATGCCGGTCAAAATAAATTGTTACCATTCCAGAAAAATTGGATGATTTATTCTAGTGAAACAGCTTCACAAATTGGGGAAGTAAACGATGCATTAGTCAACGTCTAGCTCTTGTGCAAGGAGTTATTCGGCTCCGCAGTGAGTGATAGAGGTTGCTGGGTATCGTCCTGGGGAATATCCTGCCAAATTCTGTCCAATTGGCGCGTTAGATCGCCAAAAACCAGAGGTAATTGGATTGCCGTACCCACGCTGCCCCAAACGTTCTCAATTGACGAGAGATTCGGCGACCTTGCTGGCCAAGATAGAGTTTGGCAAGTACAAGCAAGCAGTGGAAATTCTCGTCGTGTGCAGACGGGATTGGATTGGATTGTTTGGGGGAAGAGACCAAACAGCGAGGTCATCAGTCTCGGGAAGGATGGGGAAGGAAGTCAGCCGTGCCCTTTCAAAGGAACCATCCCAGCATTTGCCTGGAGCGATTTAGGGAAATCACGGAAAACCTAAATCAGGATGGCCGGACGCGGGATTGTACCGTCGCCCTCCCGAATGCGAGTCCAGTGTGTCGGGCGGGCATTGTATTGCTGAGATATAAGCCCAGGATGGCGTACAATATCATCGACGTACCGCTGTGCAGTAAGACTGCGACGGTTGACTTACGAAGGGGTACTGCTATGAAGAGAAATGGCACCCCAGACCACCAATATGGCTGGTATCCCACCGCTGTACGGAACGTCTCGAGACCCGTCGTCGCGGGTCATCGGTGCTGTATTCGAAGAGCGGGACATCACTGCACACAATTCTTCTCCAGATTCCAGGCACAAGGCGTGTCTAGAAACGCCCCGGACAGTGGTGGGGTATCAATCTGACTGTCGGCAGCCATACTGCCCAACAATGAGGAGTGATGGCTTGTGGTGTCATTTCAGTTCATAACATGGATCCCCTGGTTGTCTCCGGCGGCACCGTAACAACACAGCGGTACGTCGATACTGTTCTACGTCCCATTTGGTTGACCTTCGTAGCAAGCCATCCTGGTCTTATTTCAGGAAGATAATGCTCGCCCTCACACTGTAAGAGTTTCTACTGCTTATCTTTGTGCTTGCCAAACACCTTTCTTCGTCAGAGCGTAAATGGAGATAAAAAGGACTCTCTTACAGCTGAAGTCTCCTCCACTTGCGTTCAATTATTTACAAAGAAGACTGTTTTAGTATCTCAAATGGCTATAAACTTCCGATATTAACTTCGTAGAAGACTCATCATGTATAAGAGGTTCTATCCAAAATTTACGGGACTGGTGCTGCCATCTGTTGAAAACTTTACCTTTGGACCTACGATCACCATCACCCTTGAAGTACTTCCCATCCGCACGTACACACCGGTCCCAGCGCATCTGCCACTGGTCAAACGTTTTCTGGAATTATCAGAATGAGATTTTCACACTCTGCAGCGGAGTGTGCGCTGATATGAAACTTCCTGGCAGATTAAAACTGTGTGCCGTACCGAGACTCGAACTCGGGACCTTTGCCTTCTGCGGGCAAGTGCTCTACCAACTGAGCTACCCAAGCATGACTCACGCCCCGTCCTCACAGCTTTTCTTCTGCCAGTACCTCGTTTCCTACCTTCCAAACTTCACAGAAGCTCTCCTGCGAATGTCCCGAGTTCGGGTCTCGGTCCGGCACACAATTTTAATCTGCCAGGAAGTTTCGTTTTCTGGAAATCTTCGAGCGTGTTTATCACCGCCAGCGATGCTTCTTGAATCCTCTCTAGAGTGTCGAACCGACGGCCTTTCAACTTGAGTTTCAGTTTTGAGAATGGCGCGAAGTCGCAAGGTGGCAAATCTGTCCAGTACTGTATGTGGGGTAAAACTGCCATGTTGTTTTTAGCCAAAAAAGATCCTGGTGAGGAAGGACGTGTGACAGGGCGCGTTGTCGTGATGCAGCAGCCAGTTCCCTTGACGCCAAAGTTCGGGCCGTCGTCGCAGCACGTTTTCACGGAGCCGTCGCAAAACGTCACAGTAGTGTGTTCAATTCACTGTTTGGTTGGGTGGGACGAATTCTTTGTGCACAATTCCCTTGGTATCAAAGAAAACGATGATAGTGCTCTTCACTTCGCTCTTGACCTGTCTCGCTTTTTTGGGTCTTTGAGTGCCTGGGCTCTTCCACTGGGACGATTGTTGCTTTGTCTCTGGGCCATAACCGTAAATCCAGCTCTCGTCGCCGGTGATAACCCGTGACAAGAAGGTTGGATCATCAGATACGGTCTGACGATACATCGTAAAATCGCCACACACCAAACACAGTATTACTGAAACCACTGTGGACACGCAACGCATCCTCCCAGCTGACTGCCACCCCGCACACTGACTCGTCAGATATGCACCTCTCGCCACCTAGCAGTACAAAGATCCACTACTTCTTTCCAGATGGCAGCACCCGTCCCGAAAGTTTTGGATTCCGCCTCACGCACAAACCTTTGGGGAACACCTACTGTAGCACCCTTCAAAGATACTTTCACAGCTAGCTAGACTGATAAGATGTTTGCCTTCAGGGACAACATTAGGATATGCTGAATATGGAGTGAATGGTGATCTGGAGTCACGGTGAGGTTTGTCACTCACCGTGGAGTTTGCCGGCGCGCTGATGGTGGCGGTGAGCTGCTGCCGGTGGGACAGGCCGCGGTGGCGCTTGTGCACCTTGTACGTCTGCCGCCAGCCGAACAGCTGCTGCAGCTTGTCCGCCACGTCCGAGCAGCGCGGGCCGCCCCCGCTGCCGCCTCCGCCGCCCCCGCCGCCATCGGCGTCGCTGTCCGCCCCGCGGCTGTCCAGCATCGTGGTCGGCACGCACTCCTCACATGTTCACACACTGCCTCCACATCCACACCACTCTCTGCTTTCCCATAATTCGCAGAAACACCGTTCGTTCGCACTATCAGGAGGGATTCGAACCACGTTCCGGGTGTTATCTTGCTTATCTAATAAACACGTTCAAAACACGCTGTTTTTAATATCGCTGCCATGAGGAATAACTGAGTAAGCAAATTTCTCTTTCTTTAATTAACACCGTTAACCATATACCAAAACCCAAGCATACATCTCTTCCTAAACAAATTTCGCCACCATCAGTAGGCGCTTGTTTACTTCCTCTATCCACATTACTGGCCATTAAAATTGCTACACCAAGATGGAATGCAGATGATAAACGGGTATTCATTGGACAAATATATTATACTAGAACTGACATGTGGTTACATGTACACGCAATTTGGGTGCATAGATCCTGAGAAATCGGTACCCAGAACTACCACCTCTGGCCGTAATAACGGCCTTGATTCGCCTGGGCATTGAGTCAAACACAGCTTGGATTGCAAGTACAGGTACAGCTGCCCATGCAGCTCAACACGATACCACAGTTCATCAAGAGTAGTGACTGGCGTATTGTGACAAGCCAGTTGCTCAGCCACCATTGACCAGACGTTTTCAATTGGTGAGAGATCTGGAGAATGTGCTGGCCACGGCAGCAGTCGAACATTACCTATATCCAGAAAGGCCCGTACAGGACCTGCAACACGCGGTCGTGCATTATCTTGCTAAAATGTAGGGTTTCGCAGGGATCGAATGAAGGGTAGAGCCACGGGTCTTAACACATCTGAAATATAAAGTCCACCCTTCAAATTGCCGTCAATGCGAACAAGAGGTGGCCGAGCCGTGTAACCAATGGCACCCCATACCATCACGCCGGGTGTTACGCCAATATGGCGATGACGAATACACGCTTCCAATGTGCGACCACCGCGATGTCGCCAGACACGGATGCGACCATCATGATGTTTTAAACAGAACCTGGATTCATCCGAAAAATGACTTTTTGCCATTCGTGCACCCAGGTTCGTCGTTGAGTACATTATCGCAGGCGCTCCTGTCTGTGATGCAGCGTCAATGGTAACCACAGCCATGGTCTCGGATCTGATAGTCCGTGCTGCTGCAAACGTCCCCATCTGTTGACTCAGGGATCGAGACGTGGCTGCACGATCCGTTACAGTGATGCGGATGAGATGCCTGTCAGCACGACTGCTAGTGATGCGAGGCCGTTGGGATCCAGCACGGCGTTCCGTATTACCCTCCTGAACCCACCGATTCCATATTCTGCTAACAGTCATTGAATCTCGACCAACGCGAGCAGCAATTTCGCAACACGATAAATCGCAATCGCGATAGGCTACAATCCGACCTTTATCAAAGTCGGAAACGTGATGGTGCGCATTTCTCCTCCTTATACGAGGCATCACAACAACGTTTCACCAGGCAACGCGGGTCAACTGCTGTTTGTATATGAGAAAGCGGTTGAAAACTTTCCTCATGTCAGCACTTTGTATGTGTCACCACCCGCGCCAACCTTGTGTGAATGCTCTGAAAAGCTAACCATTTGCCTATCACAGCATCTTCTTCCTGTCGGTTAAATTTCGCGTCTGTAGCAAGTCATGTTCGTGGTGTAGCAATTTTAATGGCCAGTAGTGTAGAACGTGGACACTGTTATCGCTACTGTTTCTCGTTTATGTTTATTGTCTTATCTTCAAACTACATTTTCCGCGCTGTCACTATCATTCTATTTCAACCACAGACATACATGCTTACAGATACAGGGTGTCCTAGAAATGTTACAACAAACGTGGAGGGGCTGTAGAGGATGTCTTGAGGAAGAAATCGAGGATGGGACCCCACATCCGGAAACGTCATCCAACGACGCTACACAGCGTCGAAGTTTATATTCCTTGGCGCCTGCCATTAGGCCACCCATTCGGCAGTAAATGTGACTCTGTACACCGACGGTCCGTAAGCGGAACTTCTCGCAATGTTGTTTGTTATTACGTGGTCGCAATTGGTTTTCACGATCGTCAGTGGAGAAGATCGAGCTAGCTGCTGCGTTCAAAAACCTTGTGTCCTATGAATGGAGGCTTTAGAGGCTTTCAGGCGAATCGAAAAGTTTTTCGGTATATAGGACAAAAACTGGATACGTAAACCAGTGCCCGAAACAGTCATGCATCACGGCAATAGAGCGTCGCATTCATAGGAGACAAGGCCTGTCTACGCAGCAGGTAGCTCAATCTCCTCCACTGGCGATCGTGAGAATCACTGAATAACAAACATTGCGAGACGTTCCGCCTACAGTCAGTCAGCGTGCAAAGCCACATTTGCTGCCGAAGCGATGGCCTATTGGCAGGCACTAGCGCCTATAATTTCGACGCTCTCGTTGGATGACGTTTCCAGACACAGGTTCCCATTCTTGATTTGCTCCTCAAGACATCTATAACCGTTCGAAGTTTAACGCAACAGTTCTGCGACACCAAGTACATGCGCACACATTCCTCGAAAAATTAGGAAGAAATCTTGAATGTATGATGTATACTGAGGCACGAAACGTTTGCACATGTCGGCTTCGTCACACACCATTGTTTTAGAGGATCTGCTCGAGCTGTGAGAGATGAATTGGTAGGCGTACTGATGTATTTCAATGGACCTTTCTCATTCTGACGATCTGCCTGCATCAGTTTGCTGCTAGTTGTTTAGCTTATTACGAAACAATTGCAGCGTAATTCGTTAATTGCTCATATGTTGTGGAGTTGTAGCATTGTTCATGTTTTCCCTCTCGCATTCACTCGTCGAAAATAACAAAAGTTTGTCGTAAGACTTACCCAGAAGCACAATAACCAACCTAGCAAGGCTCATAAAAGGGTCATTATATCAGTGTGTGTCAAAATTAACATGTGCCAACATTTATTGCCTGAGTACACATCTTTTCACCATCACAATTTCTTCCTGATTAACCGATTACAGAGATTGAGCGTGCTTGTGATGCAGTTGGCATAGTCAGACACGGCAAACACAAAATGTAATCTGAAAGTAAGATACAATAGCGTGAATATAGTAACGATAACGTTGCCACAGAATTCGCAGAACTGATAAAGCTTAAAAATCAAGAATTATTTTGTATTTGCCTCTGGAAGAGCGAGACCGTATAGATACTTGCTGATTACGAACAGAAAACCAGTGATTAATCTGAGTCAGATGATGTGAATGGCGCTAAATTTTTCGATAGTAAACTTCACGCTTCATGTCCTCTTGCATTGCTAAAACTTTAAAATTCAGTATGTTCAACGTGGATTGTATGTCCACATAATTTAAAAGATGAAGTATGAGGAAGAAATGGTTTCAATTCACGTCTTATTTCGAAGTGTATAGCACCTTCATGTTTTAAATGGACATAAACATATTGACAGCAGCAAACTAATCCGTGTTTCAGTTGCTTCTTCTTCATACAAGACAGATCTGCAACTGGGAGACTAATCCATATTAGGGAACACGATCTCTTAGTCGCGTTGGGATCACAGAATAAATATGGACTATTTATGTCTGCATCAACTAAAGAGTTTAAATGGAAAAAAATGGCGAGCGGAGATTATATGGAAAATACTCTAAAATCATGAGAAATAGAAGGGGTCGCCAACAAACTAAATCGCCAGCAATACCGCCCACAAAGCTGCACCAACCCTCATTTCAAAAGTCATTGCATTCTACTAATATCAGGTCTTTACCCATTGGTAGTTTTTGACTTTGTAAACGACTAAGCCTTTGTAAACGACTGGATTCTTTGGTCGGTGAATCCTTTACGTGACCTCTGTGGTTTGAACAGTCAGTATACCATCCGCATGATTCCTGTGCTCATTTTCCTGATTACACCCACAGTATCGCCAAAAACCGAACAGAATTACTAACGACAGCCCTCAGTTTCTCCAATGCAGTAACTACGATTGATACGAGCTATCAACTAAATTTATTATTACATAATAGCTACTGCTTTCCCTCTCTAACTACAGGAGTTCTGATTCGCTCATCGATGGAAACAATGCGAGAAAAGAAGCAAAAATAAATAGTTTGCGTTCCAAGTACTTGAACCGATGTTCACACACATACTTAAGTTTTTTTCCTGACTACTATCAACATTTTACACTAACACAGATCTGCAATTTCAGACAAGTATTTGAGTTACTCATCGTTATCTGTGGAGCATCCATTACCGACCGTGAAGGTTACAGGGGAAATTCTTAAGAGCAGTCCCTAGATAGCTAATGGCTTCCGTCTGATAGCCTCTCTCTGTCCTACTGCCCACACGTAGCTACCTACAAAGCCTAGCTTACAGTAGTCCACTTCTTTCTGCATCTGCGTACGTATGTCGGCCACATAAACTACTTTCTTAGTCATGACGCCAGTAGAGGTGGGTATGTCGTTGTAGGTCAAAGAAAATGCAGAACATTAACAGTGGTAATGATATTAAACGACAGAAAAATCCTTGCAACCAAGTGGCAATGTATCTACAGCGGCTTCGATATTGCTAATGTAATGTCACATTGACATGAGTGACTTGAAGATAATATCGGGGACAGGAAAATCCTGTCTGCTTTGGCGGAGCAGTTAAAAGCCTTCACCATTAGTAATAACCAATATAATTACCCACGATCTCTCGAACTTAATGACGTACATCCTGAAATTTCGAAGTTACCTATGTATCTGAGGATGCAATAGCATTTAATATTACAGACCTTTAACACTGCCTTTAGCTGTTGAAAATGTTAACTTTTTTGCATAATAGCACAGGATAAACAGGAAAAAAGTAGATGTGAAAGCTACAATTTCGTTTGTAAGGAAAATATTGGAAGAGTACGAACAGGAAGTGGCTCACCTGTACACCAGGTGGCACCGCGTAAGAAGACCGATTTTGACTCAGCCTATAAAATCGTGATCGAGATGTCAGGAAGTAGTTAGGGAGCAGCTGGGCTGTGGTGAAACTGCTCGTCGTTGGAAATTACGGACGGGAACCCAGCGCTTAATGAAGAGAGAAAGCCAACAAGCCCGGTCCGGTTACGGCAGTGTGAAGTGGAGGCATCCAGGAGAGAAGACAAAGTCCCTCCAGCGTACGCATGGGAACAGCAGGCGTCACGTTGAAATTAATTTCTCTTTGAAGTTTTAATGGAAGAATTCCAGAATCTCATGTCATACCACACGTAGGTAGAAATAAATATTATCCAAGAGTGTATCTGTGTACAGTCCACGAACCGACATAATGTCCGATAAACGTTTGATGGGATTCACGTCGGGCGATCACAATTATGTCAATGTCGGTCTGTAGCATAATGATGAAACTTTATCTCTAATATCGTTTTGTGAATGGCATGTATATAATAATACATTTTCAGGGAGAACCGGTACCAATGCAGTTAATATTACTTGATGTTAGAAACAATCTTAACGGCAGGTTGTGAAAGAAGCAAGCAGGTTTGAGATGAGTACCCGAATGGCGAAATTTGAAGATCGCTGTACGCAAAAGCGTTCGGACTGCTCACTTTAAATTAAACAAGATCACGCTTATTTTACGAGCACACACACACACACACACACACACACACACACACACACACACACACACACACACACACACACACAAAACAACTAGGGAGAGCAAGTAATGCTCTCTGTTTGACTAGGGAGAATGTGTAATTCCAAGTATACGTTAAGCAAAAACCTTTTCCATTTATAAGGTCACATTCTAGTGTAATCGCAACAGCTTCCTTAATTTCACAATCCAAGCAGCTGTTAAGTGCTCGCCATAACGTGTGTTACTACATTCCGTCGGGTGGCCAGTACCGTGGCAGTGTGTCGTGGTGTCGCATACCTGGTCGGCTGTTGCAAGCGTGCTTGACGCGCTGTAGACAGGTTCCTCCACGGTCCTAATGGTAGGAGCGATGTAGGACATACAACAACTGCAGGAGATACGATAGTCACCCGCCTTGCAAAAACCAAAATCATCCTTCGTAGACCCAAGTTTGTGCTAATCTCAGATGACTGTCGATAAACGCAATTCGTACCATATTTCCCCAATATACGAACAACCATGTTGGTAATACTACCTGCATAAGGCAAGAAAGATGTATGCTTAGAAATGGGGTGTTCACCTGCCAAAATATCGGCGTTGTCAAGAATATTATCCGTCTTCATTCCCATAACTTATCTGGAAATTCCGTAGGGTGGGAGACGCTAAAGGTTAAAAATGTACTAAGATCATCGTTTGTCCCATTGGCGATGTGGTTATTAGAGACCGAGCACAAGCGCACGGGCTCGGGGGGGGGGGGGGGGGGGGGGGGGGGGGGGCGAGACACTAAGGAAATCGGCCGGCCTCTCAAAGGAAATGTACTGGGAATCGCATTCAGGGAATAAGGAAAACCGTGGTAAACTTCAATTTTGTTGTCGGGATCGGTATTCAAACAGTACCCTTCCCGATTTTGTGCCCAGAGCGTTGCCACTGTCGTTATTCGCAACATTTTCTGTTTACGGCTTGTTGTCCACTCTTGGTTTCGATACTTCTTGGAAATACGTTAAAAGCTTCTTCACTGCTTTTTAATGAAGGCAGGGTACTCTTCAGTGGTGAGCTATTTTTAGTAACAGCATCTTACCGAGATGGCAAATGATATCGAGACTGATAGACGAGAACAGTCGATAAAGCTTATCTCTACAACGGCTTAGTCCGTCGTTGGTGCTCGTTGCTAACGTGAAACCTCATATGTCGAAGGTGAACTATCACCGGTTTTATTACAAACCTAAACAAAATGGATATTCATTTAGCTCGAAGTAAGGTATGCGACATTCTAGTAAGTGACGCAAACGTAATTTTGTTGTTCATTCGTATGTCTCATAAGCAGCGAAATCGTTAGAAACGGAGCGGTAGCTCAGTTGGTCAAGGAGTGTTTAAACCACCGGCTGTGAGCTTACGGGAGATGTCACCATCCTCCAGTAACACAGGAAAATCAGTAAATGCAAATTCGAGAGTGCGAAGCGAGACATGAACCAATGTCCAGTCCAACCGAGCTGTAAGGGCGTTGTATTGTTTCGAAGCACATTGGGTTATACGTGTCTGTCGCGTTCGGAAGAGCTGCCACTTCATTTTGCCGTGGTGTATACCTGATGACACTGTTTGCAACAATCGAAGCACTGTTCAGATTATGACATTCAACTTATTTTTCTTGATAGGTTCCGTAAGTTTTCGCATACAGCTATCCATTTCGTGTCACGTTGTAGAAGAAAATGAGAACCCTGATTCTGGCTTTCCGCATGTTGACGGAGGACACACTTTTCAAATTCAGGGAGAGCAAAAAGTGTTGTACAATTAGCACAGAACCAGACTGGATGGTAATAGTTGAAGGACTTTAAAGGGAAACAGTAGGAGTGAAGGAAGTGGGACAGCGACCTAACTGAAGGAAACGAAGAAGAAATTTGGAAAACTAGTTAAAGTGTACTGAGGAAAAATAAGAACTTTGCAGTCGGCTGATAACTAATGCTGTCAGAGACTTTGAAGGTCTAGGAAGTGCAATTAAAAGAAATGGATAGTGTCGTGAAAAGAGATTACAAGATGACCAAACGAAAACAAGTAAAACAAGGGTTTCGGAATGTAGTCGAATTAAATCACGAAACGCTGCAGGAATTAGGACATGAGGCAATGAAAGAGTTTTGCAAGTGGTCATTAAAACAAATGACGATGGCTGAAGCAGAGAGAAAGAGACTGGAAATAGCGGGAAAACGTCTCTGAAAAAGAGAAATTTGTATTTAAGTGCCAAGAAGCTTTTTCTGAAAGTATTTTTCTTGAGTGCAGCATTGTACGAAGTGAGACGTGGACGATAGGCAGTCCAGACAAGAAGACAATAAGAATAGAAGCTTTTGAAATGCGGTACAACAGAAGCGTAGTGAAAATCAGATGGGTACAACTAATGAAGAGGTACTTAATCGGTAAAGGGATAAAGGGAAATTTATGGCATAACCTGACGAAAAGAAGGGAATGGTTGCTAGAAAACAAAACAGTTTGAACAGCAGCAGCAGAAAAGAGAGAGAGGGGAGAGGGCTGTAGACTGTAGAGGTAAAACGAGGCTTGACTACGAAAAGCGTGTTGAAATTAATATAGCTTTCAGTAGTAATGAGGAGACGATGCGGCTTGCACAGGAGAGAGTAGTCTTCGCGCTGGTGACAACAGCATTGCAAAGGGGGAGAGGAATCAACGCCTGGATTTCTGTCTGCATTGCATAGTGTTACGTAAAGGGATGTTCCACTTCCGAAAATGGATGTGACTACGTCCGAAACTGAACAAGGTAAATAAAGCGAATTTCGAACTATATGGTGTGAATGGATGCAGTAAGCCCACTCCTTAACAAGGAACATGAGTCACCGGGTTCAGTAGAAGCTTAGGGACAAAATGTTTGCTCACAGGAGGCCTGGTCGTTCTGGCCCTGGCACAACAGTCGCAGCTGTGCGTTGCAAACGTCCGCATCGTAGCTGATAGCGCCTTTTGACGCCAGCTGTGCCACGATATAGTTGTGTTCTTTCTTGCAAACTAACGACGTCACAGTTTCGCGGAAAAATAACGATAATACAACTATGTGCGGGGAGTGGCCGATAAGTCACGAACCAACCCGATACTGAAGTCTGTCACTGACCACTCTTCTTTTCGGACAGGTGGTGTGTGTGTGTGTGTGTGTGTGTGTGTGTGTGTGTGTGTGTGTGTGTGTAATATAATCTATGGTCGTCCATGAAACTAAAAGTTTCCCAATATTTCAGTTTACACTGTGCAAGGTACGATTTCAAGCGACGCCAGCGCAACAACTACGATGGCATATTGATTCAACAACTTTAAATCTACAGACGGGCATTAGACCAGTCAGTTGTGAGCAGGCAGTGTGTCAACGTCGTTTTGTCACAAATCGCAATGGACCAACGAACTGAACGTCTCTAAATCATTCTCCAGAATGTTTTGAAGAAGAGAAAAGTCTGTGAAAAGACCACACACCTTAACACACTAAGAGAAACGACGCGTGGGCGTATACTGCGGTTTGATTGAAATGCAGAACGCGAACAATTATTTTCTGCAAAAAATCGTCATGGATGGCGAGACTGGGTGATATCGAGAATGATAAAGTTCAAATGATAAATAAACGCTTTAACAACGTACCCGATATTCAGTCCAACGTGAGGCGAGAGTTGAACAATATCCCAAAAGATGACTTTTCTGGCAGTTTCACAACTGTACGAACGTTCTGTGCGTTGTAATCAACTGGAGAGAGACTACGCGGAACGCCTGAAAGGTTCGAACTATTGTCTTTTGTTTATTTTTATTAACCAATTTTCCAAACTTTTTGGACTGAAGGCGTGCACGACACTTGATTCCTTTTGTATTTGTTTAGTCTCAGAAGATACATGCCCCGTCTATGCATGTGCTAATGAAATACAGAGTTATTGAGAGAGTGCAGCTTGCATCATTCACACTCGCCTGCTACAAGGCAGCACCAAACCGTTTATAAAATCACTAGTGTCCCGCGCAAGTAACAACTCGCCGTCATTTAGAGAGTGCTGTAAATTAAAGACAATCCCTATAAACTCCATTTGATTAACGCGAAAGCGGGAGGTTGGAAGTAAAACTGGTGTACAGGTTTAGTTAAAGGTTAGATCAGTTTTCGCATTTATCAACCAGTTTTCTTTACAGTGAACATAGTTTTAAGTTTTGTAGGTGGTAAAATTAGTTAAATTGAAATGCGACGTTAATACCGTCTCATTACCTTCCTATTTGCCACTGCTTTCGAGTCAGTGTCGATTCAAATACTCTAACACCTTGTCTTTTCTCCTCGCTAGGACGAGTGGACCCTGTTCTACACATTCCTAACCCAGAAACCTTTGAATGTCACCGGAAATCGAACGAGAGACATCCCCAATAGTCAAAGGAACACACACACACACACACACACACACACACACACACACACACACACACAGAGAGAGAGAGAGAGAGAGAGAGAGAGAGAGAGAGAGAGAGAGAGAACACGAGAAAACCTATTTTGCTATTGAAGCAAACTGGTAGGACACTCGCTTCGGAAAGGTACTCCTACAGAAGGAACAATAAACAGCAGAAAGAGTCTGAAAAACGTAGCCTTTCGTGACCGTTGTCGGTGATGCAAGAAAGTTCTTGGATGTTGGTACCGCGTTATTCTTCCAAAATATTACGATCCGACGTTTCGGCTCCAGCAGGAAATCCGAAGTTTATAAATCATTTCATAAGGAGATGCCTCCTTTGTTTTAAAGGTAAAAGGGATATCGTTGGTGGCAACAATGAACTGGTGGCGGTTTAGAAAATTGTCAGAAATTTAAAATTTATGCGGCATAGTTTTCTTAGTTTAATTTTCTTGTACATATTTGTGTATCTCTGCAGATGATGACGCTCTTACATTCGGTAGAAGGTACTTGCTATCTAAGATAGCGGTATAGAATATTCTCAGATATCTGTGTGGCGCCTTGCTATAAATTGAAAGAGGTTCAAGATTTCATCACCTGTTCATTCACTCATTTGTTAGATCACTATCTAGGTGCTCCTACACTCACATAATAGGGATGCATTACTTGAGTCCTTCGTTATCTGTGTTTTCGCCGATAACGAAAGCTTTTCCGCTGTTTTCTTGTACTAGGGGACTTCAAACAGTACGTTACACATGTCGTCCCACACTAAGACCGTTGCGCAACAAAAGAGGAACGTTGCATCACAGTGCACGAATGAAATGAAGCAACTGCAAACGTACTCAAAACACGAATTACGCGGGGTGGCTCGATTCTTGTGGGCTAAACGTCTAAATCGCTCACAGATTCACCCTAAAATTGTGGCAGTATATGGACTAAATGAAATTTCACGTCCAGTCATTGCGAAATGTTGCCAACAATTGGACCAAGCCATTAGAGGCGTGAGCGCCGCTGATCGGGAAGGAAGGAATGAATCCATCGACCATAGACCACAATGTCCAAGCAATCTAACACTTGATTCATAACAATCGAAATTTTCCGAGGATGGAAACGTTCACATAGCGATTCTTGATTGGCTTCCTGAACAAGGAGTAGCTTTCTGCCGTCGATGAACTGAACGGTTGGTAGAACGTCCCCACAGTCGTTTCCAGAGACTTTGTGAATATGTTGAAAAATTGTCTTGTATGTCTGTGTCACTTAAGAGTTTACAGCAGTATTCAATAAAGATTGCTTGGCCAGCTATAATAACGTGTAATTTATTTCTAGAAGTTCCCTCGTAACAAATCTCAGCTTGCATTTGCTTCCTTCGTTGAAACGCGTTCTATTTGTCAAAGCCGGTGCACCATAGGTATGAAACTGAATGAAATCGTTTCTGAATGTGGCGAAGGATTTAACTGTATCGATCATCGGACGTAATTTCCAACTGGGTTAATTTTTTACTACAATGTAGCTTGGTCGGTGTCAAACAAGGAATCAATCCTCCTGTCGGTCTTAGGATTTTCTCCGTATCAAAACCTTCACCTCTAGCAATTAGTTGTTAATGTCTAAAATGTTAAGTTGTACCACGATTCTTCACTATAAATAACTGGGAATGTCATTCAAAGTTAGGAGAAAGGCACAGCCATTTAACCTCCAACAGGACTGTGTCTAGAAAATTAAACTATAGGTTGACGATACATTTATCTCCCAAGTAATCGTGTTAGTTTGAAATGCTCTACAAGGAGAGGTGTTCTCAGAGCGTTTACAAGAGTTCGTTCTACCTGATTCTTCAAAAGCGCATACCATATTTGGTTTTCTTGCACAGATGTGCTCCAGCGTGTCTATGCCCCGTGACATTTCGCATTCATCTTCATGTAAAGAACATAGCACTCGTTCTACCGAACCTCCACTATTGTGATGTGATTCAACAAGGCATGAGTAGTGAAAACAAAAGACGGCTAGAGCTAACCATGAATGCCTGTGTGCGTTACACCTGCAACATTCGCCGATATGATCATGTTAGTGCTTCATACTCCGAGCTAGGGTGGCTGCGGCCGGACAAACTGCGTGACTACCACACTATGTCTACTTCACCGACTCCTCATCGCGCAAGCACCCCAGTACCTAGCTTCAGAGATTAAAAACCTGTCATGCCATCATAATCGAAACACGAGGTCACTCTTATCTGGTATCCTAACTGTGCCCACTCACAAAACAAAAACTTTTGCAAACTCCTTCTCAGTTGCCGCTGTCCGCCTCTGGAACAAAGTGCCCCTTACCTTGAGGAAAATCTCCTGTTGCTTTTAAGAAGTTGGAGCATTTCCTACTATCATCCGCATAAAATTCTCCACAAAATTAATGTGCAAGGCCAATCCTCTCATCTGTCAAACAGCAAAGCTAGCGTCTCATATTTTGCTCCTGAGATGCCTTCCTCTTCATCTATCTCTATTAGCTACGCAGTCTTCTTTTCCTTTATATTTTCCTTAATTATGTTTCATCATGTCTCTCTATTCTTCTCCTCCCTTCACCATGAGTCTCCCTCATACTCCCTGCTGCCAGCACTCCTATCTAAAATCTTTCTCTTCAATAATGTATTTTTCGAGGTGTACCTTTCTAATTGTTTATCTCACTTTTTGTATTAGATGTAGTTTAACATGCCTACTAAAACATATGACTGTAAAATAAGTAGAATGCCTTGTTAGATGTAAGAGAGGGCCTGATGGCCCTAATCTTGCCAGGTTAAATAAATAAATTAATAAACGTGGGTAAAGTAAAGGAAGACGTCAGTTTTAAATTAATCTCCACTAATGTGCTGAAACAAATGTCTATAGAAACTAATATACTCATGTGCAGAAAAAAAACAACACCTTGAACCACTAGAGCTAGGACGTTCAGACGCACAGGAAATGTACAGTAGTATGTTCTGTAGAAATGACTGGCTTTTCAGTCACCTCGTTTCAGCATGTGCCCTGTTGCCTAGTAGGCACACGGTCCGCCATGAGTCCTGACAACCTACCCCATGGCATCGACACGTATCTTGCACGAATGGCGTACTGTGACAGAGCCATCCTTGCTGCATTCGCCTTGTTCCGAAGTTCATCTGTGGTTGTTGGCATTGGGTCACAGAGCTGCACCGGTCAGATGGCGCGCCAGGGTAAAATGCTGGCATCCTGTGACAAGAAGAAGGCACGCGTTTGTGCAGCAACATGTAATCATACATTGTCTTGCTGAAAAATGGCGTCTGGGGTGTTGTGTAGAAAGGTTATGGCTACAGGTCGCAGGATGTGATGCAGGTCATAGTGCCCTGGACACGCACCAACTGTGGTTTGTGCTTGTACACAACAGTACCCCACGCCATAAAGCCTTGAATTGGCGCTATATGTCTTCTGCGAATGCCGTCACTGTGATGCCGCTACCCTTGTCTGTGGTGAACCAAAATGCGGCCATCATTTTCTGATCAACAGAACCTGGATTCGTCCGAAAACACAATCTTCTGCCACTCCTGTTCGCAACGACGTCATTCCATACACCATTGCCGTCTAGTATGATCCCGCATATTTGTCAAAGTGGATAATGCACACGTAACCCAAGTTGTAATAAATGGCGGCTGACTGTCGCCCCTGATAGAGTGCGGCGTGTTGCACTAGAGCCGAGGAGGACGCAGATCTGTTTTGCAATGCTATTGGGATGAGGTGTCGATCTTCTCGCGAGGTGGTCTGTGTGGTGCGACCCGACCAACCTCATCGTGTCTACGGCCATCCGTGAATCATTCTGCACTCGCCCGTTACATTGGTGAAACACTTCGTCCTTCACTAGCAGCATTTTTCCGGGTGGATGCGTCACATTCTCTCACGTCAACAACTTTCAAACTCATTGGTTTGACGGTACGGTTCGCGCATACATCTGCGAGTCATCCTGCTCGTCTGCCCAAGTCATACTGATACATTACCTTCGGTTTATAACAGCAAGAGGCGAAGACAATTTATCGGTAGGCGGTGTTGCGTCGCGATATCGATGTTGTCCTTGAATCCTTGAACCCGCGGCCTGAGTTCAAATCCTAATCATTTCTACAGTACATATGAATGTACACGTCCTGTGAAGATGAACGTCCCATTTCTAGCCGTTGAAGGTCTTTTTGTTTCTGAACAATAGTGTATAAATTTGTATTTTGCAAAACCAGAAGGGACGCAGTTCTATAATTTATCATTGCGCAACGTTCCAATTGCGTAGCTACACGTAAGCTTACTGGAAGTCGGCATCTCGCGCCTTCCGCCAGTGGGACGAAGGGGAGGAACGGTGTTGGCACCAAATGGTGGCTTACGGTTCATAGATGTGGGTATCTACGCTGCAGCCGTTCAGTCGGGGAATTCGCGTGTAAGTAGGCGGCCACCAATTGATTATCATCGCATGACGCACGACGTTGATAGGCTGAACGACTTTATAACAATCACATGATAAGGTACTTGTGAATTACACAGTAATTCTCTTAGTCTTTCACTGTAACTACACTGGGTAGAAAAGATAAATATCAATTCACGGTTATATGTCACTCTTAATTTCTGCGTCGGCAGTGATATTGTTGGCAGCTTAGTTTTTACGAAGATGAGCAGGTGGATAAACTCTACGGCGATTTTGCGGTCAACTGTGCGAAGCGTGATCGGAATGTTAAAACATGATCTTTTTCGCGGCATAATTCTGTTCTTTTGAAGCAATGATCAGAGTGGAGGTCAGTATTGTGGCGGTTGACAGTGGCTTGATATGCGCCCGCTTGCTCGCAACGCAGGGCTGTCAGAGGCAGGTAATGGCGTCAGCTTCTTGCCGAGAAATAACCAGGCTGCGCACAAGGGAACTGAGCCCTCTAATGGCGTAACGGCACTACCTGCACCCTTTCAGTCGTGGCTTTTCCCACTAGCAGTTGTACCTGGGAGTTTCCCCCTTTCTGGGAAGGATGGAAGACTCGAGTTTTCAGTCCCGTCGACATCGAGATTACAGAGGAATGCTTGTGGAAGAAATCGGCCACGGCCGTCTTGTACGACAATCCGGCTGAAATTTTGGGAGCTCCGGAAACGACTTTTAATAAGCAGTTTTTCTGGATACCAGTGTGGTAATCACGTGACTCGGTGGAAACGTTGTAATACAAGCATACAGGAAGTGTACGAAAGAGGAATTTCTCCTCCACGAGTTCCGGTATTCAGCTACAGGCATGCATATTTATCACGTCTGTTTGCTGGCGTCATGCAACCAAATTCCATTAGATCTCTCATGCTGACAAAGCTTTCCAGTTTTGATACATCGAAACCAGAGTTTTGAAGACCGTTTGTGGTGCTTCGTACCACTGTCATCGATTTTCTGCCTAAGTTCATCCGCGTTCTGAGCGAGAGAAAAATGACTACACGCCTATATACGACGGCGGCAGCATAAAGCAGTCTCACAGACTCCTTCGAATCCACGTTCTCTAAATTTATCCGACAGCGTTTCGTGAGACCTATGCCTCTCTCTTCTAAAGATTGCCATTTAAGTTCCTCGATGCCTTATGCTAGTGTTTCGTTTAGTCTTCAGCAACCTGTTAGATAGTGCAGTGCGTCTCTGATCTCTTTCGATGGCAACCAGTTAAGGACACCCGAACACTAACGATATTCTAGAATGGCTCATACTAGCGTCTTATACAAGATCTCATTTGAAGATGAATTGGTTTTTTCCCAGAAGTTTCAATAAATCCAAGTCTTCCACTATCTTTTTACGTGACCTCTCCATTTCATATCGCTTAGTAGCATTAACCTAAATACTTAAACGATATGTCGTGCTCAATGTGTTCACAACTAATCTGTTCTGTCCCTATTATAGGCAGCACCTTATGTTTATCCACATTTAAAATAGCTACCATTCATTAGACCTTTCAATGAGTTTCTTGTCAAGTTTCACAATTTACTTTTCGATGTAAATTATCTGCACTAGAGGTGAGCAGTACAATATCTTACACAATCCTAAGTTGTTTGTTCCAGTAACATGTATCAGTAGCCTCGCGGTCTGCGGCACGTTGCCACCACAGCCCACCCAACACTACACCTCCACACTCCCCAGTCCTCTCCTGGCGCCATCCCTTATCCGATCATGAAATCCGCTCTATAATGCCGGTCCCATCCTGGCAGATTTTGGAGACTTCTACTACCCACCCCCTGTCAGAGTTCCCTTCCGCTCCCTCCTACTGCTCCCTGCCCACCTCCTAAGTCTGGGTTCGAAACCGCATCTCTCTTCCCAAATCCCTCGTCCACCACATCCATCCACATCGACATCCTCCCACGCACTACCGTTGAATGCTACGTTCCCATGACACCTTTACCCATGTCAGACTACACCTGCTCATAACTTCACTCATCTGTGTATCTACAGGCAACACATCGGCCTTTTAACTTATGCAATTGTCCATTTGTTTTTATACATTTGTGTGCAACACTCATCTTCCATTCATCTGTGTCTACATTTAATTAATCAACATATCAGCATTTTAACTTATGCAACTGATCACCTGTATTTTTATTGTGCAGAATCTATATTTTTGTCAACCGCTATGTCCAATTTTATACTATGATCTAAGACTTTTACTCTCACGTGGCTGAAGAGCTGTATCCGATGACAGTGCATCCCGCGCACATACGGGGGTGAGGACGAAGAAATAATAACGGGGAAATAATAACGGGGAAAAAAGTATCCAACAGTTAGAGGCACTATAGAGGACGGGAGCAATCCAGTCGAAATGTCGACAATTTAGTTGCTTTTGTGAAACTTCCTGGCAGATTAAAACTGTGTGCCGGACCGAGACTCGAACTCGGGACCTTTGCCTCTCGCGGGCAAGTGCTCTACCACTGAGCTACCCAAGCATGACTCACGCCCCGTCCTCACAGCTTTACTTCTGCCAGTACCTCGTTTCCTACCTTCCAAACTCCTGCGACGGGGCGTGAGTCGTGCTTGGGTAGCTCAGTGGTAGAGCACTTGCCCGCGAAAGGCAAAGGTCCCGAGTTCGAGTCTCGGTCCGGCACACAGTTTTAATCTGCCAGGAAGTTTCACATAGCGCACACTCCGCTGCAGAGTGAAAATCTCATTCTAGTTGCTTTTGTGTTTTACAATGACGTGGCCTAATAACCAAAACTATTTTCTTCAAAATGACACTATGGTATAGGGATATGCACATACACAGAAGGCGGTAATATCGCGTACAGAAGATATAAGAGGGTAGTACATTAGAGGAGCTGTCATTTGTACTTAAGTGATGCATGTGAAAAAGTAATTACGGCCGGCCAACGGGAATTAACAGACCATGAAAGCGGTATGGTAGTTGGCGCAACACATGGGGCATACCATTTCGGAAATCGTTAGGCAGTTCAATATTTTGATCCACACAGTGTCAAGAGTGCCCATAATACCATATTTCAGGCATTACCTCTCATCACGGACAAAGAAGTCGCCGATGGCCTTCACTTAACGACCGAGAGCAGCGGCGTCTGTGTAGAGTTGTCGATGCTAATAAACAAGCAAAACTGCGTGAAATAACCGCAGAATTAATGTGGGATATACCAAGAGCGTTTTCGTTATCACAGCGCGGCGAAATTTGATATCAATGGGCTACGGCGGCAGTCTACCAACGCGAGTGCTTTTGGTGACAACATCGCCTGCAGCGCTTCTCCTGGCGACCATATCAATTGGACCTCAGACGACTGGGAAACCGTGGCCTGATCAGATCAGTTCCTATTTAAGTTTTAAGAGTGAGGCGGAGAGCCCATAGCAGCCATGGACTGAAGTTGTCAAAAAAGCACTGTGCAAGCCAGTGTTGGCTCCACAATGTTGTGCGGTGTTTACATAGAATGGGTTTGGCCCTCTGGTCCAATTGGACCGACCATTGACTGGAAATGGTTATTTTCGGAAGCTTGGAGACCATTTGCAGCCATTTATGGACTTCAGTTTTATGGATGACCATGTCACCAAGCAACAATTTTTCGCGACTGGTTTGAAGAACATTCTGGTTAATTGGAAAGAATGGTTGGCCACCCAGGTCGATCGTCATGAAGCCCATAGAAGGTTCGTAACACGTAACAGACGTCACGTCGTGAACAAAATCCAGCACTGGCAACACTTTCGCTATTATGGACGGCTAGAGATTCAGCGTGGCTCAATATTTCTGCAGGGGACTTCCAACGACTTTTGGCGCACTACGCCGGGCAAAAGGAGATCCGACATGATACTGGGAGGTATCGCATGACTTGTCACCTCAGTGCGTATTCTTCAGTATACTAACTTTAGTCAAGGTTTTGTTTTCCCCAGTGAAGTTAATACAGATTATGTTGTGAGCTTTCTTGAAACCTGCACACATCCCCAGTTACCCTTTTAAACAGACTATTTGATGTTCGGCCAGCACAAAACATGCAGGTTCTACCTGTACCTACCAACTTTATGGCCGCGTTCAGCAAGAGCTGTTAAGGCTGATTTGAGCGATTTGGCACGGCAGTGTCTGTGTCGTGCTGGAGGCTGCGTGACGCCTGCTATGCTAGCATAGCGCACTGACTCGCCTCACCAGGCTGTCCCTGAGAGCTGCGAGAGGAGCTGCCAACCTGCCAGCCCCGCCGTGTTTACCCGAGGCGTGAAAGCGCGGCGGTGCCCGCCTTGCGCCACCTGCTTCTACAGGCCGCAGGCGCACTCGCAGCCAGAGATCACTGCCGCTCTTCTCACCGGTCACCTGACCCACCTGTGTCACCCACTAGAGTCGTACATCGTCTCCGTAAAGAAGTTTCGCCCCAGTGAGCTCCACACGGTGATTCAAGAAAACGTTTGCAAACTGACATGGAGCGCTGAGCATACAACAAGCATTAGTGGTCACATAGGAACCGGGAGTCGCAACGCCATTCGGGACTACTAAATGACGTTGCAATTACTTAGTCAAATGGTTCAAATGGCTCTGAGCACTATGGGACTCAACTGCTGTGGTCATCAGTCCCCTAGAATTTAGAACTACTTAAACCTAACTAACCTAACGACATCACACACACCCATGCCCGAAGCAGGATTCGAACCTGCGACCGTAGCAGCAGCGCGGCTCCGGACTGGAGTGCCTAGAACCGCTCGGCTTACTTAGTCACATGCTACAAATAGACACCTGCTAAGGGAGACGGTCAAAGTTTTGTCCAGATGCATCGAGAGGCAACTGACGTCGAAGGTGCATTGAACGCCGCACTCTTTCAAAGATGTATAGCATGCCTCGAAGACATCCCGCTGCCGGAACAATTCTGTCCACTAGGTCCTCCGGTGATGTAACGAGTGTTTCGTACACAAAGCCCTTCAGGTAACGCCTTAGGGAAAAAAGCATCTGCAAAAAAAAAAAAAAAAAAAGGTGTGTAAAGAAATCTTATTAAATGGTAGCGGGAACTCCAGATCGATGCTTGGTGCGGGGACTGGCAATTGACCCTCAACATTGAGCAATGTAGCGTACTGTTCACAAATAGACAGTAAGACCCGTTATTGTACAATTACGTGATTGCAGAACAATCACTGGAAGTACCCCATTGCGCAGAGATTAAAAGCGGAATGACTAGACAAAACTAGTCGCAGTTAAGTCAGATTCCAGACAGATTCACTGGAAGAAACCTCAGTAAATGTAATCCGTCCATAAAGGAGATACAGCTCATAAAACCGTCGTTCGACCAATACATGCATACTGTTCGTCAGTCTGGGATCCTTACCAGGCGAGACTGGTAGAGGAAATGGCGTTTCGAGACAGATTCATACAGTAAGCGCGAAAGCGTCACGGATTTGCTCAGCCAACTCTGCTGGCCGAAGCTGCAAGAGAAGCGTTATGCACCATGGAGTGGTTAACAGCTCACAAGAAAACTTATCTACCATTTGCGAATAGAAGACGAAAATGGGGAAGAGACAGTTGTGCACGAAGTACCCTTCGCCACACACCTTAGGTGGCTTCCGGAGTACAGATATTGATGAAGGTTTCTGGATGATGATCATCAAACGGTTAACAAAAGCAGGCAGCAAGTTAACAAATCAGTACTTGTTGCCAACAGTTTTATTGATAGCGCTCCAGCGCATATCTACTCAGACGAAAGCACGACAGTTCTACCTACGTCTCCGGTTAACGGTAGTGTGGATTTGCAGTAGAACCTCAAGGCACTGCTTACCACTTGTATTACAGATCATCAGTCATCACAACTGTTCATGAAAAAGTAAAAGATTTAGGGTGACGAAATTTCTTTACAAGTACACAGAAGAAATTCTTTGTTTGTACGGTGAAAATTATGCCATATTTAAGACAGCTGTTGTTTTCAAATGAAAACTTGCTCTGGAAGAAAGAAAAATGAACATCGTGTCACGTTTCGTCGACTAAGAGTTGGAGCACAAAGGCTGGTTAGCAAAAGATGTAGCAGGACTCTGGTATCATTTGCTTTAAGCGAGGACCGTAGCATTTATAAATTCGCATCGCTGTTGAATCTCACTACTCTCCATTTCGGATCTGTTACCTTAGACTGGCGGGAAGCAAGCTGAAAACATCTTCGTTGTATCGCCATAAAATGCTGCTACAACAAAAGAACCCTTTGCCAACAGGGAGAGATGAACATGACTCAGAGCGTTGAACTCTCAATATCTCTCAGGTACACACAGAACTTCCTGAGAAAGATCGCTGTGCCTGATATTTGAGCAAGATAATGGAATTCGGGAGTGATAAGATGTTGCTCACTGCATTCCGCGTTTTATCACCACACTAATCTTATTGCGATTTCGCAAGTCATAGTTAAACTTTAGTCCCTTGTAACAGGTGGAAGAGAGGATCTGCAACTAGTTACAAACGCTGTCTCATTCACAAAAAATAAACGAAACAAGGAGTATCGGAAAGTCTAAGACGAGTCATTAGATCCTGAATACAAGCTTGGAATTGACTCCTTGCAAGAGATGTCCCAGCATTCACCTGAAACTGTTTAGGAAAGCCACAGTAAAACCTTAATTGGGATAGATGTCTTTAAAACATTCGGTCTGAACGAAACATATTCTAAGAATCAATCGAGCGTCTACTAATCTAGGGGATCTAGTCTACAAATGACAGGACAATATCTCTGTTACGAATGAAAAATACTCCAAGAATCAGTCAAGCGTCTGCTAATCTAGGGAATCGCGTCTACAAATGACAACACAGTCACTCTGTCATCAAAGTTAATCTGCAAGTGGGTGAAGACCAGTTTCCTGTTGTACCGAAAAGTACTGTCACCATGTACAGTTGCGTCCAATGAATGATTTACCTTTTTCGTAAATTGTTTCGGAACCACTGTCCTACGCAGATGGTTGAGGAGGTACAGCTTATTCAATGACACTGTGCTTAGTAGTATTACTTTTTCCTTAATTACACGTGTGAAGGGTCTGGAAATTCTGTAACCATTGTCGATAGAATTTTATAATAGTTCTGCACCATATTCGAAGCTTGGGTACCTTACGAGCGCAGTATCTAGACAAGTAAGTCCGGTTACAGTCGTTGGAATACAGAAAACAAAAATCTTAAAGGTGGTGTAGGGTAAATGGAAACTTTAATTTCGGAATTTTGAAAACTTAGTTTACGTTTTGCCTTTCGTACTAAGAGAATGCGAGGTCGGAACCGGAGTTCTTTAACTCTAGGGAATGTGAAGGAATTTGAAGTGGAATGATCATATAAAATTAATTGTTGGTAAGGCTGGTACCAGGTTGAGATTCATTGGGAGAGTCCTTAGAAAATGTAGTCCATCAACAAAGGAGGTGGCTTACAAAACACCCGTTCGACCTATACTGGAGTATTGCTCATCAGTGTGGGATCCGTACTAGACCGGGTTGACGGAGGAGATAGAGAAGATCCAAAGAAGAGCGGCGCGTTTCGGCACAGGGTCATCTGGTAACCATGATAGCGTTACGGAGATGTTTAGCAAACTCAAGTGACAGACTCTGCAAGAGAGGCGCTCTGCATCGCGGTGTAGCTTGCTGTCCAGGTTTCTAGACGGTGCGTTTCTGGATGAGGTATCGAATATATTGCTTCCCCCTACTTATACTCCTGAGGAGATCACGAATGTAAAATCAGAGAGATTCGAGCGCGCACGGAGTCTTTCTGGTAGTCGTTCTTCCCGCGAACCATACGCGACTGGAACAGAAAAGGGAGGTGATGACAGTGGCACGTGAAGTGCCCTCCGCCACACACCGTTGTGTGGCTTGTGGAGTACAAAGCTTTTGCAGATAGGTAGAGGTCTGCGAGGATTACAGAATCGCTAACTGCATCCGCACTGCATGTGTCTTAACAAGAAGTTCCATATTCACAAATCTGTTATTCGAACCCTCTTACGTTTAAATACTTTAAACCATTTTAGTCTGTTCTGTATAGCGGAGATGTTGCGGTAGGGTTGCGTCTGGCCTGAATTTTCGTCTGGTGAGGTGCAACCCCGAAATTTACGTTCCACTGATTGAAAACGTATTGGACAATTTTATAGTTTTTGAATACAACGCCTGTCACATTGTTGGTATGTTGCATAAGTTAAAGTTTTCTGCGGTTTTGTGAATTATTCTGTGGAACTTTCCCGCAATGATGGGAAGTCAAAGTCGTTGCATGTAGTCGTCACATGCTGCACACTGTCAGATGATTGCAATGTAGTTAGTTTATCATATACATACGTTAATTCATCACAGTGATGAATCTTGTTAACGTGCTACAATTAATGTAATAATGGTTGAAGAGTATTTTTATATATGCTCTAAAAGAACTATCCACCACGAAGGCATTATTCGAGTAGTACGGAAATCCGTAGATGTGATGGACATGTAGAGACAAACGAATAAAAAAAATTTCAGGAAAAATCGATGACTGATTCAAGAGATACAGAAACTGAGAAGCTCGATAACGCTTTCATCCACATCAGGCCCTTACGGAAGTAATTATTTGGCCTGGCATTCATTGAGAATTGTTGGATGTCCTCCTGGGGCATATCGCGGCAAATTTTGTCCAACTGATGCGTTAGATCGACGAAACCCCGACATGGTTGAAAGGTCCCGCCTATAGTGCTCCAGACGCTCTCAATTGTGGGGAGATCCGGCACCGTGCTGGCCAATGTAGGGATTGGCATGCACGAAGACAAGCTGTGGAAACTCTCGTCGCGTATAACCACAGAATGGATTGCCATGAAGATAAGAAAACGAGGCGTAGAATGTCGTCTATGTATCACTGTGCTGCCGCGGTTGGCAACCGGAGGGGTCCTGCTAGGAGATTAAATGGCACCGCAATCTATCAGTCCTCATTGTCTCATTGTATGGCGGGTGACAGTCCGATATATCACCGCTGTCCGGCGAGTCCTCACACACTCACGTCCGAGGCCTGGAAGCTCATTGACTGGAGTACAGTTGTCTTCAGTGAAGAGTCCCTCTTCGAACAGAGCCCCGATGATCAGCGGGTGCGTGTCTGGAGACGTCCAGGACGGTGGGGATCCAGCCCCTAATCCTCCCGAAACCATGTAGGTAAGCAGCTAAAAGGACCAAATCCTCCCAAACTGGCACAATGCGACAGAGCATTGTGTGCACTAATGACAGCTTCCTGCGGCCACTTCCCAGTTTGCGGCAGTCCATTGTAGAGTGAACATGTCCTCAGACGAGCTTACAGTTTCCGTAAGTAGGAAGGGAAGAAAATGTTGGTTTGGTAAGGTAACACCTCCGGTTTTCAAAAACTGCTGAAAGGTGGTCTATCGCGATGGACGTGCAGTATTAATGGCGGCAGAAGTTTTGTTAAAACTATTTCTATTGAGGAGCTGGATGTCGTGGAGTGTCAAGAAGAGCACAATCATTAAGAAATCCCTCATAGTAAAATTCAGAAGAAAGAAATCATTTCTGACGTAAAGAGAAAAGGCATAGAAGACATTTGTGAGAGACCGTCAAAAATAATTTACCAGAAGTTAAAAGGAGAAGATACGCAACATATAACTACGAGAGGTGTCAACAATTTTCGTAAATCTGTTTACAAATCTAGGCGCAAAATTCTGCCAAAAATGGCCACGAATGCTGCAGATGTTATCAACACGCTGAATGTGAGAACCACAGACGGGACAAAGTGTTTATTAAAAAATAACACCGAGAAAAAAAGTGATCATATTTTGTGACTCTGCAAACCACAAAACACAGTGTGAATCTATATATGTTGATGGTACGTTCAAGTGCTGTCCAAAGTTTTTTTGTCAGTTGTTTACAATACTTGGGTTAGTTAATGGCCTTTACATTTCATTGTTCTTCTCTTTATTGAACGACAAGAAAACTTCGTCTTATCAGTACGTATATGAAAGCGTTGTTGATAAACGTAGTGATATAGGTTTGAACTTTTCGCCAATAACAATGTTTTCTGACTGTGAAGACAGCATAATGAAAGCTGGAAGTGAGGTCTGGCCTGATATTCGCATTCAAGGATGCAAACTTCATTTTACACACAGCTGGTGGCGAAAAATACAAACATTGGGGCTTGCACATGACTACTACGCAAAAAATGGAATTGGAAGGTTTCTGTCGTACATATGTAATATTTCTGGCTTATTCAGCCATCATATTAGGCTCCAGGAAGCTATTCCCAGGGCAGTGGAGATGCAAGAAGCATAGAGATGACGCAATGTGGAATGAGGTACCGCTGACAGATGTTAGATTCGGTACCATTCCCGTGAGAAAGACCGCCTGCATGATGCTGCTGCTCTGTGATTGGCTGCTATGTTCGGCGGTAGGGCGCCAGAACGTTAAACTTTGGTTGCTATTATTAATTAAACCTGTCATCCCAATTACTTCATTTTTAAAATAAATATCTCTCAACAGCCAGCTATCAACCACTCATTTCAAAATTATTAAAATCAAAGTATTACTAAAACAAAAGACTGACGATATTACTGCCGATGCACTTCGGTGGCGTTCGGGTCACGCCTTGCTGGTTTGGCGCGCGAAGTGTGTCTGACAGTCCGGTTCTACAGTTCTGACCGTTCCAGTACAGACATTTTGTCTGTAATAGTAGTATTTGATTCATGTAATTTTATTCTCCAGTTCTGACGGTTCCAGTAGAGAGACATGTTGCCTGTGGCAGGATGTATTTCATGCTATTTTAGCCAGATATAATGGCTGTGGAAGGATATGTTCAATACGTTGTGATCAAGAATAGTTCGTCGTGTCTATATCAATAAAAACGCGAGTGGCATCCCAAGTGAGTTATAGTTTATTCGTAGCAGCAGTTCCTTGCGAAGTTAATTTCAACCTCAAGAAAAAGAATCCAGGACCTGCGTGCTGTTTTCTGCGCTGGGGACATCATCATGATGAAGACAGCAGGTTATTGAAGTGTACAAGAACTTATGTATTCCACACAGGGCAGTGGAAACTAGGCACCTTACGCGCACTGTATGCACAGTAAAATGTGCTCAGTGACACGTCATCTGCAGTAATCCTTTTTTCTTGCCGTACATATTTGGTTTGCCCATGCTGGCTTCTCATATGGTTGCCGGCTGTTTTGTCGACGATTTCATGCCAGAGATACTGCTTCAAACGGGAGGATTCGGTCCCAAAGCTTTTCAGAGTCTTGAGGGCTTGGGAGGATTCGGTACCACTTTTCTGACCGCTGGAGCATTCGGGCCTGCGACCGACGGTGGTGGTTTACCAACCAGAATACGGCTCGACAGCAAGGAGTGATGTTCTGAGGTGCCATTTCTTCTCATTGCAGTTTGCAGCGTTAGCGAGCCAGCGGTTCTGCCGGCAGATTGGGATCAACGTGCTCCGTAATGTGTGCTCGCTAATAGATACTTTAGAGTGCAGCTTCCAGCTGCCAGCCAATAAAAGGGTTGCGTGCAATCACGTTAATGGCATACCGCGGGAGAGTGCCCAAACTCCCCACCAACGCCAACAGCATACTCGCCTGTGCTTACGTACATTCTGCTGCTGTAATTATGCACGAGATAACAACGTCGTATAAAAATATTAGAAACTCAACAAGCGTCACACGCTTTTAGAGCATAGCTTTATGTTTCTTGCTAAAGAAAGTTAACGGCTTCAGTGGCATCAGAGTAGAAATCATTTTCTACATTCTGATTTTGGAAGCTAACTTTATTGACAAAGTTACAGTTTAGCCATTTGTACGAGAAACAAGAAAGAGGTGACGCATTTGCTATCCGCAGCATACGTTAATATTGCTACAACAGCTTCATGCTTAGCAATCATGTACAATCGTTCGCTCCTCGAGAGATCCTTACCTAAAGGCTGGAAATTTGCAGAAGAAAGGAAATGAATGACAGACCCATGTCGCTAACGACGACTTGCAGTAGGATTTTGGAACATATACTGTTCTTAAACATTATGAATTACCTCGAAGAGAACTATTTACTCACAGACAAACAACACAGATTAGGAATACACCGTTCTTGCGAAACACATCTAGCGATTCTCACGAAGTAATGAGTGTTGCGGCCTGTATTGGAGCAAACAAATGCTTTTTGTTGAATGGAGGGCACTGAGCGGACTATATATAAAGTATTATTCGGCGTGGATGCCATTGATTGAAAATTGTACTTCCACAGACCATTTCTCATTACAAGACGAAGTCTTCCCATTCGAATTTCCGTCTGTCACAAAGAGCAAAGACCATGAAAATCCGCTTTATAAAATGAAGGTTACGCAGCCTGTGAAACGGGCAGCTCTAGGCGATTTATAATGGTCGTTTGTTTGGAATCACAGTCTATAAACTTTTTGATCTAACAAGTATCTTTTTACTGCTGATAAAGAGAGTAAAGTGATGTGTAACAAATGAACTTGTGTGTAATGTTCTGTCATTGGACGAATATATGACCACTAAAAGTATAATTTCAAAACCTGGAACGAATGAGAATTCTCGAAGCACGAGAGACTGCAAAGTGTCATCTGCATCTAAACATACTCCGCCAGGTCGCAATGCGCGCGCGTCAATAAATCGCAGTCTTTGGTTTGCTTCCCAGACATCATCGAAATGATCGTTCCACATTAAGTTAGTTGTAATTGTAGTCCCTAAGAGTTCAGTTGAATTTATAGCCATCAGATTTGTGTGATTTATCCTGTAACTGAAATTTGGCTGATTCCAATTGGTACTCCTGTGGATGACTTCACACTTTAGTCAACTTCCACTTCCCACACCCTAGAGTTATCTTGTCTAAATCATTTTGCAAGGGCTGCTCGGATGTTGCGTCTGTTTTACTTGACGTCTTTCCGTCAATTACTACGAATGCGTGCGAATGTGCGTGTGTGCGCATCTAGGAACGTATGCTCTCTTGAACTTTTAACAGCAAACAACAACGTGATATCCAATACCTCTTGTAGCGTATGACACTCGTGTTGGCTTAACGTCTCCCTGATGTTTTCGCGATTACAATATGGACCTGTGACGAAGAGTGCTTCTCTTCTCTGGATCTTTTTTCCTCTTTCAGTTTTATCCGATACAGATCACAGACTTATGACCAATATTAATGAACCCATGAATCAAACAGCCTGATGAACTAGACAAAACTGGGATGCAGGCGATCTGCTCTTTGGAAGAGTGAAGGATGAACCTAGAAAACTTTCGAAACTGCACTACAAAAAAACCTTCTCGGGACACGAGTCATTACTAAGTGTCAAGAGGTCAAAGCATCGGTGGAAATGGGATACTAATTCCACACGATGAAATACGGCGAAATAGATATTCTAAGGAAGACAGAATTAAGTGTTACACCAGCCTGTTTCCACAGTGGTGATATACCTCATGGATGAAGGAATTTTTGTCACCTCTGTGGACTCGTCTGGCTCAATGGCCGTCAGCACAGTCACTAAGGACATCTGGACGCAGTTTTAAGAAGTAGGCGAGGCACTTCCTCGACAAACTGCGTGTGTCGAGAACCGTTGTATAATGCAATGCACGAGCAAATATGCGAGTGAAAAAAATTACGTGACTGGTTGATAGCTGCATAGTCTAATGCGGCGGCATGATGTAAACGAGATGTAGTCAGTGTCGCGTTATGTAACGTCTCGTCTCGAAAAATAACGCGATGTTTTGCTGCAGTCGCAGGCCTCGTGGCCAGCACACTTACTTGTGACCACAGAGGCAATCAGACGCTCGTCATCATGAAATTATCGTTCTAGGTACTGAAACGCGTGGGCGGACCCTGCAAGGGGCATACCAGGTCGTCACCTAACATTTCCCTGTCTCTCCTCCTCTCCTCCCCCCCCCCCCCCCCTTGCCTACTCACATTCAGTCATTAGTGCTGAGTGAAATTCAAGTTCCTTAGATAACATTCGGAAAATAGGGTATCATTAAAACCGTCCCACAAATGGAAATGAATTCTAGAAGTTAGTAGCTATGTTTAACACGGGATACTTTTAATTTGCTTACGTGAATACCAGCCAAATGTAAAAGATTGTGGTCCGACTGCCTACTGTGAATACTGCAACCGGCAATAGGCGAATGGGGCAAACCACCCAATGAAGTAAAAATAATAGAGCCAAACTGACTAATGGAAGTGGACACGACTGGAAGAAGCAGTGTTCCTATTTAGGTGCTCGGAAAGCCATTGTCTGCAGGCCTGAGTTCACAGTCAGAGCCGTATGAAATTCTGATAATGATGACTGACAACGTCCTAATTTACATAATATAAAATGGAGGAGTGCAAAGTTGCGAAAATTTGTTGCTATTATACATAGTTCTTAAAGCGAACAGCGCGACGCATGAACTTTTCAGATTTTAAGACAAATACTTTTAAAATAATAGATTTTTCTCAACTTAGTCTCTTTCTACACTCCTGGAAATGGAAAAAAGAACACATTGACACCGGTGTGTCAGACCCGCCATACTTGCTCCGGACACTGCGAGAGGGCTGTACAAGCAATGATCACACGCACGGCACAGCGGACACACCAGGAACCGCGGTGTTGGCCGTCGAATGGCGCTAGCTGCGCAGCATTTGTGCACCGCCGCCGTCAGTGTCAGCCAGTTTGCCGTGGCATATGGAGCTCCATCGCTGTCTTTAACACTGGTAGCATTCCGCGACAGCGTGGACGTGAACCGTATGTGCAGTTGACGGACTTTGAGCGAGGGCGTATAGTGGGCATGCGGGAGGCCGGGTGGACGTACCGCCGAATTGCTCAACACGTGGGGCGTGAGGTCTCCACAGTACATCGATGTTGTCGCCAGTGGTCGGCGGAAGGTGCACGTGCCCGTCGACCTAGGACCGGACCGCAGCGACGCACAGATGCACGCCAAGACCGTAGGATCCTACGCAGTGCCGTAGGGGACCGCTCCGCCACTTCCCAGCAAATTAGGGATACTGTTGCTCCTGGGGTATCGGCGAGGACCATTCGCAACAATCTCCATGAAGCTGGGCTACGGTCCTGCACACCATTAGGCCGTCTTCCGCTCACGCCCCAACATCGTGCAGCCCGCCTCCACTGGTGTCGCGACAGGCGTGAATGGAGGGACGAATGGAGACGTGTCGTCTTCAGCGATGAGAGTCACTTCTGCCTTGGTGCCAATGATGGTCGTATGCGTGTTTGGCGCCGTGCAGGTGAGCGCCACAATCAGGACTGCATACGACCGAGGCACACAGGGCCAACACCCGGCATCATGGTGTGGGGAGCGATCTCCTACACTGGCCGTACACCTCTGGTGATCGTCGAGGGGACACTGAATACTGCACGGTACATCCAAACCGTCATCGAACCCATCGTTCTACCATTCCTAGACCGGCAAGGGAACTTGCTGTTCCAACAGGACAATGCACGTCCGCATGTATCCCGTGCCACCCAACCTGCTCTAGAAGGTGAAAGTCAACTACCCTGGCCAGCAAGATCTCCGGATCTGTACCCCATTGAGCATGTTTGGGACTGGATGAAGCGTCGTCTCACGTGGTCTGCACGTCCAGCACGAACGCTGGTCCAGCTGAGGCGCCAGGTGGAAATGGCATGGCAAGCCGTTCCACAGGACTACATCCAGCATCTCTACGATCGTCTCCATGGGAGAATAGCAGCCTACATTGCTGCGAAAGGTGGATATACACTGTACTAGTGCCGACATTGTGCATGCTCTGTTGCCTGTGTATGTGCCTGTGGTTCTGTCAGTGTGATCATGTGATGTATCTGACCCCAGGAATGTGTCAATAAAGTTTCCCCTTTCTGGGACAATGAATTCACGGTGTTCTTATTTCAATTTCCAGGAGTGTATCTACGCCAAAGCACTGTGCTGACCGCTGATGTAGATTATTTTGCTAACAAATTTTACATATTTTGTAATTATTAAAATCTTAGACATTTGTGGTGTATTAAAATTAGTTGTGACAGGAAATTATGCTGCGGGTGGTTCCGCGCCTCCATCCCCCCCCCCCCCCCCCCCCACAATTTAAAAAGAAAATGGAAGGGAGGAAGATTCGTGGTTAACGCCCCGTCAACAGCAAACCATTAGAAACGGAACACAAACTATGATTACAAACGTACTGTGTGGAAAAATCCCCCTTGCCTTTTCCGAAGGAAGCGATTTAGAGAAATAACGAACAACCGAAATCTGGATGGCCCGACGCGGATTGGAACCGTTATCCTGTGGAATGCGATCCCCTGGGGAAATAACACATCGAAAACCGAACTTGGGTCCTGCCCCACCACCCCAACAGACGTACAATATGTGCAAAAAGTATTCGTCTAGCTCCATAGTTTTTAAAACATTAAATTTGTGGCACGTGAAAAAAAAGAATACAACATATGAAGAGCCAATTCTATGGAAAGAACCTTAGTACATATTGTTTACTGAAAAACAAGCAACAAAATATATTTATATTGATAGCAAGGTGAACTGGCAAGCTATTGGTCCCGGGGTTTCTAAAACAGTATCATAAACTCTACAATCGTCCGTTCCTCAAACTAGGAGAGAGAGAGAGAGACAGAGAGAGAGAGAGAGAGAGAGAGAGAGAGAGAGAGAGAGAGAGAGAGAGATTTTTATGTGTCACTAAAATTTTACAACAACTAACATTGTATGTTTGCATGCATTACTATTCATCTGTTACGCTTTAGACAAATGTGAATACAATGTATGTTCAAATGGCGAAAGATTTTTCATTTGATATAATTACAATTTAAGAAGTTTCACTTTTTTTTTTACTTTACTTTTGCTGCCTTTGCGCCTTGCCGAATTTAGTGAGCCTATATCAACGGGAAGCGCCGATAGGTTCTGATGAGTGAGCTTTCGAGTATCAAAATATTTGACATGAATGGTCGTATCTTTAGAATGAAGTGACTTAGAAACTTTTTCTAACCGCCAATGGTCCATAAACCTTAATATGTGACAAATTTGAACTTGGTACGTCTCCCGTTCCTGAGAAACAGGGTTCTTAACGGTCGAACGGGCGGACAGACAAAGCAATCCTGTAGTGGTTCCGTTTCTACAGATTGAGGCATGGTATCCTAAAAATCATTTACAAAGGTACTTTCCACACTTTTCATATTTTGTATTCGCTTCTTTTCACGTGCCATAGATTTTTTTTAAAAAGTATGCAGATAGTGCATGCTTTTTGGACTTAATGTACCTAATGGAAATGCGGTGTGCCCGTCGGGTAGATCGTTCGCCTGGTGCAAGTCTTTCGAGTTGACGCCACTTCGGCAACTTGCGTGTCAATGGGGATGAAATGATAAGGACAACACAACACCCAGTCCCTGAGCGGAGAAAATGTCCGACGCAGGCCGTTAGGTATGACATTCCGTCGCGCTGGCCACTCAGCTACCACGGGCGGACAACGTACCGTATATGAAAGCTCGAACGCACAATAGATTCTGACTAGAAGGAAGTCTATCCGAAGCCACCTGCGATGAAACCTCAGAACAGTTTCCTCCCTTAGCGCGAAACTAGTTGGAATTGCTGACAAAGAGGTTTCGTGCAGATCTCCAGAGAGGTGTCTCCGCTAGGTGGCCAGTGGCGGACAATGCGAGCCAGGAAGCGGAAACAAAGGCGCGAGCGTGTTGTGAATGGCGGGTCGTAGCCAGCAGACAGACACGGCCTGTCGTCCACCCGATGCAGACTCAGCGGAACAGGAACCTTCACAGCGTTACGTAAACAGCCCCGGCTCGAGACGTGGACTACACGCAGCCAGAACTCTCATACCCTTATTGCTGCATGTCCCGCCAACAGCGAGGACAGAACAAGAGCTGGGGAATCAAGCATGCAGCGGCACGTAGTTAGCTTATTGTAGTGGTAGTACTGCTTTCCAACCAGATTCTGAGTAGAAGACTGCCGATGTAGTACAGACATTAGAATTTAATAGTGTCAACGAGAGAGCGCCCGTGGTCTTCGTTGTTACAGCTTTTGGAGTTTAATAACGAGTCTCAGGTGAAACCGAAATATTCTGTTTTCGGAGACTGCGACTATACACTGTATACTATAATGAAATAGACTATGCCTTCATCATAAAATATACGAATATTATAATTATTTTGCCGATGGCAGCAACACTGCAATGTCTTCTTTGAGTTGTAATTGAGGAGAGGACCGGTATCCAGAAAAACATCACTATCAACTAAATGACCTGCCGACCATATTTCAATAGATACCTTTAACTGGTATCAGTGATCATATTACTATCCTTTCTGCAGAGAATTGGATCTGATTTCGAACTGTCTGAAGACGCAATTACAATACGGTTTGTTTCCTGCGTAAGTGAGTTCAAGTATGGCATCCCTGAATTAAGAATACTCACGAGACACTGGATTCACATTATAAATCACTTTCTGTCTCCCCAATCCCTATTCTAGCGTTAATACCGTAGTGTTGTAAAGTCTCTTACTTTGAATAGCCCGTCAGATGACAACACAGAAGCTACACATTTACTCCCCTTTACTTCTCAGCGTGTTTATATTCACCATAATGCACACTCAATAGTCTTCGACACGGCTTAACTCACTGACTTTTATTCATTTTTCCTTCCTTCCTTAAAGTTCTTATTTTTATTAAAAGAAAAATGCTAATTATTATATAAACCTCTTATACCAGTTGATAAAAAAGTCAGTATAAATTTTGAAAACTGAATAAATCACGGAATAATGTAGATAGAGAGGTACAAATTGACACACATGCTTGGAATGACATGGGGTTTTACTAGAACCAAAAAAATACAAACGTTCAAAAAATGTCCGACAGATGGCGCTTCATCTGATCAAAACAGCAATAATTAGCATAGCAAACTAAGACAAAGCAAAGATGATGATCGTTACAGGAAATGCTCAGTATGTCCACCATCATTCCTCAACAATAGCTGTATTTGAGGAATAATGTGAACAGCACTGTAAAGCATGTCCGGAGTTATGGTGAGGCATTGGCGTCGGATGTTATCTTTCAGCATCCCTAGAGAGGTCGGTCGATCACGATACACTTCCGACTTCAGGTGACCACAAAGCCAATAATCGCACGGACTGAGGTCTGGGGACCTGGGAGGCCAAACATGACGAAAGTGGCGGTTGAGCACACGATCACCACCAAACGACGCACGCAAGAGATCTTTCACGCATCTAGCAATCTTTTTTTTTGTTCTAATAAAGCCGTATATCATTCCAAGCATGTGTGTCAATTTTTACCTCTATCTACATTATTCCGTGATTTATTCAGTTTTCAGATTTATACTGACTTTTTGATCAGCCGTTACATATTCTCATTTGAAATGTGTTTATCTAAACTATAGAACATAAGACAGGGCCTTCAGGCTGTAATCTGACCGTATTAGACAAAATAATAAATAAACGAGCAGTGAAGGAAAAGACTTTTACCTTCTCTGAAAGAATGACCTGAACCGGTGTTGTATTCAACTAAACGTATTTATCAAGCTCTAAAAGATAGGCACACTGTGGCGACCTACGTCACAGAATACCCTTCCCTGATGTGGTGCGCCTGTACGCGGCAAAAAACATACGTCAGACTGAAGCAATGCACTGGACATTTCATCGATTGTTAAGCAAGCCGGGAAAACCTACAACTTCGCATGAGTGCGTCGAAGCGATCCATGACTGCCTTGCTTACAATGACAATGATTTAGAGTCCTTTCATAGCAAGTATTCAGTTCGCAAACAACGATAACCCGAAATCTGAATGGTTTTTGTCAAAGTTTTCAGAATTTCATACACAATGACTAATAACAAAAATTTTGCTACTGTAATCATCTGTAACCTACGCGACGTACTGCAACGAGACACGTTATATGTTTGAAGTCGTAGCTTGATGTTGCTTCACTCTGTATTTTTGTCTCACAATATGCAAGTAAACAGCTTCATTTTGAGGGAGTTGATGGTGATCACCAGGCCGAAACTCGTCGTGCCTTAAATATAAAAAGATATTTTCATTAATGACTTCAGTCTACATCGCAAAGTGGCTACTACAGACAACATCCTCCAACGAGCGGGACAGTTCTGCAAGTCAGCTAAAATTCCCAAACTTACAAGGGAAGTTTGTGCAATTGGGGTTTGTCATAGGCGTGAACATTTTACTGCTCCAGTACCTCATCTCCAGCAGGGATGGGAAATAACCCGAGTTAAATGGAAAAAAGTGTGGACACATCACCAGTGACATACATTAAGACTGCCTCGGAATTTTCTTGCTTGCAGTTAAATGCGAGAAACTATGCTATCACTGTTCTCATTACTCACAATTAGAGACGGTCTCTCTCACGATTCTCCCTGACCGTGAGAATGTCATTAAGTTCCGGTTGAGTGCAGACATCTCTGTATTCTCTGAGAATAGGACGATGCTAGACTACCTCGGAAAGCGGCCACGTAGAAAACACAGGTGAAAGACTTCCTCTTGAATGAAGATACCATTGACACGTCTTGCCCCAAATTTAGAAATGGGCACTAAATACCTAGGCACATAAAGCAGAGTTGGAAACATACTTCCAAAGAACTAGTCAAAACCATTTGTGTGTGAAGAGGAGTAGGCAGTCCTTAATCAGGTGCTGGTACTGTTGTGAAGTTATCCCAAAGAAATTATATTTGTATCACGGAGAAGAGAAATGATATCACGAGAGGCTGCAGAATATTTCGAATAACCAGAGTATATTATTAATTCTTTGCGCGTTCATATAGGGATAGCGACAAAAATTCAGTGATCGGATGTTTCTGATTTCTTAACAAATGTATTTTAGTTCTTGCTGAAAGCGGCTGAGAGTACGGAAACTGTTCAGTTCTTGACCAGGATCTAGCTCGCACACTACATGAAAGATGTATCCGCATTTGAAGCCGTGTTACGCGAGCTGAGCTACAGGCGCTGTGAGCTGGCAAAATGCACGAGTAATGTATATAATACTAAGCAGCTGTTTTTGTTGTCATTCCTGTGTTTGAGTAAAACATCTACGACCCATGGGGTTTAACCCGGGGCCGCGGGTGTGAATCAGCCAAGTAAACTTGCACGGCACCAGCTATGCTATAATCGACCCCCCCCCCCCCCCCCCCCCGGTTCCCTCTTACAAACGTCACACGCCAGCAGATTACACCACGAACTTTCGTGCTACCATGACCTATGTTGTAATGTATGGGAATACTTAAGTCAAATAGGGTATTTGCACATTTAAAGAATAATAAACTACCTGGAGTGCAATAATTTATTCGTTCTTTAAGGAACCTACTGCACACATATTAAACATTAGCAGCTTGCGAGAAGTAAGAAATATTGAAGGGAAGTGCGAAGAAAATGGAAGGAAGAAAGGAAGAGAAAATTAAATCTTACATCAGCAGCGTTATCTCTTGTTAATAAATGGGAAAGAACGAAATTTACGCCAGAGAAGTGTGCTTCGCTAAACCGATGAAAAAATAAATGAAATAGCAAAAATAGTTATCTGTTGGACAAATGAATCAAACAACCAAGAAAAATTATGGAATCCTTGCGAATTACTGAAAGCAGCTAACTTTTGAATAAGAATATAACATTCTAATTAAATTCCACTCCGACGGAAAGCACTGCCTTGTAGATTTAGAAGAAAATGAGAACTGTTTATAGTAGAAAATGGCCTCTAAGTAAGTGGAAGGATAGTGGAAAATGAAATAGGAAAACATCACTGTGAAGTAGGAACTACGAGAAGACCGAGGAAAATTAGGAAGGCGCAAATGGTCTGTTACACTCAAAATTATTTTTGATGTGAGCTCACTTAAGTACGGTACTGACTAAAAACACTTTCCACTCCAAGCTGTGCAAGTTCGGTACAGCGTGATATCAGGGAACATAAACGTATCTAATGATTAAGTACACATACAAAGCACTCTTCCTACATAAAGAAACTAGTATTAAGATGATCCCGCGTATGTCAGGTTCAGTGGAGACGTAGCATTTACTAATACGTAGATAAAAATAAGAGGGATCATTTGGTTGCAGTGTTTAGGAGACAAAACTGAAAACCTCAGTGTCGCCGAAGCGGTGAACCCCTCTCGGATTAGGGAGAGAAAGGAAAATCACGGAAAACCTACATCAGTATGCCTTCACGCGGGTCGGAACCGTCATCCCCTCACATGCAAGTCCAGTGTGCTAGCCATTGCGCCACAAGTTCAACAATTATTGCTTCATAAATCCATTGGAAGACTGACTAAAGATGCAGAAAACCGATATTATTTTATCAAGTCGAATCAAGAAGCCCACGTAATACTGTGTGGTCTGTGGAAGAAAGCTTAGGAATTTAATGTGTCTTGGGACATTTGCTGATATACTTGCCGCTGCATCTCATTTAGGCTTTAGATAAAATTGTGCAGAAAACATAATTTACGCGAAGAGATAGGAACGATGACTTGTAGAAATCTTAATACGACTGAAGATTATTTCAAATATTCTCATTCCGACCACGTCTATGAAGGCGGGCATGTATTTGTACCACGAATGATTAGAAAAGGAGTGAATATGTCAATTATATACGGTGTTGAAGAGGGAAATATACATAGCCCATGCAATAAACGTAACAAGAATTGGTGTCGAGACAACGGGAATTGTTTAACGAAAGCGAAGTGCTTCCTAAAGACCTAAAGAAAGAGTGAGGACACAAATGTGCGAAACTGACGTACTATATTTAATAAGCTACGAGCACCCTCCTGTGAAAGTTATTCACATGTGTTACGTGAACAACAAAGTCCTTTGAAAAAAGTCAGTTTGGGACCCAGGGTCAATGACAACAGAAACACTATTTCTTCAAATGTTTAGCCATCGTTGTTTTCACCACTATATATTGTAACAGAATGAAACTGAGCAAGAGTGGGGCTTCACATTCTGTCGACGATGAGAATTTGAGAGGGCTCAAGCTCAGATTGGATGGCGGAGGTACCATCCAGAGCAATTTTGAAAGAAATCCTGCCAGGTTTCACCTTAAGCGATTTAGGAAAACAATTAAGAACCTTAAAGGTACTGGCTGTAGGGGTATTTGAATCCGGCTCCTCCCAAATAGCCTCATCCATCTCTACTTTCGTTGTACAACAAGTGAAAATTCTAATAAGTTCCCTGAGAACCAGCGACCATTGAACCGAGGTGAACTGGGAAATGGGCAATGGGCGTGTTGCCCCTCTTATTACTAGTCACTGTTATAGATTGGAATCTTTCCACCTGAAAAATTCTTCAGATGAAACGAATCTGGTTAAGTCTCAACCTAATGGCAAGTTAAATTCCTGCGAAAGGAGAGAAAATAAATAAAGTTTACCTCTACCACAATGCTTAGCATGACTTCTGAGAGTTGAACTACACTAACAGCAATACTGGACACCATAGCCAAGTTAAGTCAATGACGAACACGGATATTCTATCTGGAAAGCAGGTAGCGGCTCAAGTGAGCAGTGCCGTTGACGCTGAAATTGTGAAACTGCGTGCCACGTCTATGTGCATTAGCCCCTCTGATTTTAGTTCAGAATTATAATCCAGGCGGACACTTTAAAGACGGTAAAACATTGTTCTCTAAAATGTAAGCGCGTGGTGAGTCAGACCAGGCAGCCGGGTTCTTAATTGTCGAGCTTCGTGATGGCTTTACAGCCAATAAAATCAACAAAAACTAACTGGAGAATACCTGGAGTTAGTCACAAGGTAATAGGGCATGATCTGCATAACTTATAATTCTAGATTTGACAAGTAGAAAGCGAAGCAATTACGATACTTTGCACTACAACACACAGCAGAAGCAGACATTCATTATTTACTGGAACGTAATGTTTCTTTAGTTTATCACGTTTCCACTAGCAGACACGGCCTTTTCACGTAGGTACCTTTTATCTCGCGATAGTATTTCCAGGTAGAGACTGTTCTACGAACAAACCCATTTTTGTTCAGAGCACTGACACTTTTGCTGCGAGCGATAGTAAATGAAGCGTTAATGAGCATAACACGCTAAACGATCTTCTTGTTTTACGGATATCAGACACCAGCTCGTTCTCGCTTTTTCTGTGAAGTCCCGGCGACAGTCTCGCAGAGTAGGTTTTTCCCCCAGAAGGAATTACGTTGTCGGAGGAACCATTGGAGCACTGCAAACTAATCATTCTTCTGTTAAGCAGAGATACAAGCAAAGGGTTTATCTTTCGCAGCACAATGACCAAATCGCATGTTCAGTGACAACACTACGAGCTGCAGCGTAGACTCAGTACTACATTCTAATAAGCCTTTGACCTGTTCACGGTAGCAAAGGCTGCTTAAATTCAAGAATACATTGCATTACTATTTAGGTCCTTTGGTTGTTTTGGGGAAGGAGACCAAACAGCGTGGTCATCGGTCCCATCGGTGTATGGAAGGATAGGGAAGGATATCGGCCGTGCCCTTTCAAAGGAACCATCCCGGCATTTGCCTGCAGTGATTTAGGGAAATCACGGAAAACCTAAATCAGGATGGCCGGACACGGGATTGAATCGTCGTCCTCCCGAATGCGAGTCCAGTGCCTTACCACTGCGCCACCTCGCTCGGTAGGTCCTTTGTACATCGACTGACGGATGCGACTATACACTACGCGTTCCCACGCAGCGAAATGCATGTCAAACGAGCAAGTGAACTAGTATTTGGTCGGTGCATAAGTTCGTAGCGCTTTACAATAAGTTTTATAAACAAAACAGATACACATAACAGAGACTTTAAGCCATCAATAATATATTCTCATCCACCATTTAAAACAGTCAGCCAATGCTGGGATAACTTTTCGATACCGCGACTGCAGAAAACACTTGGTTTCGAGGCGAAGAACTCTCAGAGCCACGTTCGGAGCGCATTTTCATCCAAAAACGAACTACTTTAAAGGTTGTTCGATTGAGCGGAAGAGGTGAATGAAGTGAGTGCGGTATGACTTCCCAACCCAGTTCTTGTGTAGTGTTTTTCTTTTGCCAGTCTATCAGACTGAGGGCGTTATCGTGGAATAACATCACGTCACGCAGCCCTCCTGGTCGTTGTTCTTGAACTGCTTCTGCAAGATGTCTCAGTTGGTGACAAATTTCAGCAGTGATGGTTACACCTCGCGGAAGCGGTTCGTAGTACACTACACTGTCGTTATTCCACCAGATGCACAACAGATTTCGTTGATGTATGGAGGTCTTTACACAGGGATTTGCTGTTTTATTGGAGCTCAAACTGAGCTACCCAAGCACGACTCACGCCCCGTCCTCATAGCTTTACTTCTGGCAGTACCTCGTCTCCTACCTTCCAGACTTTACAGAAGCTCTCCTGCGAACCTTGCAGAACTAGCACTCCTGAAAGAAAGGATATTGCCGTAGTTGGTAGAGCACTTGCCTGCGAAAGGCAAAGGTCCCGAGTTCGAGTCTCGGTCCGGCACACAGTTTTAATCCGCCAGGAAGTTTCATATCAGCGCACACTCCGCTGCAGAGTGAAAACCTCATTCTGGAAAGATCCCTATTTTTTTTCTAGCTTTCATCTCGTACCACTGAGTGCAACACAGTATGGAATGCTGCACAAACCTCTTCTTTCCAGCTGAATTTCACCAAGTTAGGAGTTAAGCTAAGGGGCTCTCATTTGCTGCGTTCGCCTGACAAGGTACAAGGTAAGCATCTCGAAAATCGTAGTCTGCGGCAAGTGAACAATTAATTTATTTCTGGGAGAATGTGTGTGTGTGTGTGTGTGTGTGTGGGGGGGGGGGGGGGGACATCAAATCACCCTGGGTGGTCAACACTTAGGGTTATAACGCCGCAGGAATAAAAACATCCCCCCCCCCCCCTCTCCGTCGTTTTTTGGTTCTTCCAAAACGTGGCGGAGCCCCACATGCCAAGCAGTTTCCTCGCTATCGGCACACCAGGTTGCTGAGCAATTGTTCTTGCCAGGCTTTCAGCTCGACTGCGCAACTGGGTGGCGAACAGATAACGACATGCGAGACAGATAAGGCGACGGCAGGCTGGCAAGCGGCCGCCGCAGCACAGTCGCAGCCACGAGGCAAGCACAAGCTCAGTGGCACTTCGCCGTTACCTGCATTGTGCAGAAGTGTCACTCTGCCACCAGCCGTATAGCGTCACGTGTCTAACACGCGCCAACTTCACCGAACTGTTTACCAACAATGGTAGAAAACCTGGGTACATCCGTGCAAGAGCACTGCGGTCAGGTTTGTAGGTAGATCAGTGTTTACCAGCCCGGACAGCCGCGAGTGCTAGCACGCTGCTCCCGGGATTCGGGCAGCAGCACCGGCCGGCCTGGCTGTTGTTTTTAGGCGCTTTCCCTCGTCCAACTTCGTGAATGCTGGTTTGGTACCCACGTCCCGCCAAAGTTACACGATTTTCAAATATTTATAAAACATTCGCACACTTGCACACTTTCAGACGGATAAACCTCCACACAGACAGCTGCGGCACACAAATTCTCTCCAGGGGAACAGGGTGGAGACAGGAAGCATATCTGGCCACTCTCTAACATTAACAAAGCCAAATCTGACAATAACCATGCTGACCCTATGTAGGTAAAGGACAAAGGCAAAAGAAAACTAAGGTAGAGTAGTATTTAATTTGTCGTTGATAAAGAAGGCACTGGGAGCTAACAAATAGCTTTTTTTGGGTCGGACATAGGCGAGAATTCGGCAATGAAGCCATCATCCGAGCATTCCTGGAAACAAGGAAAAAACCATGAGGCAAATGGAGAGTTGGTCCCTGCTCCTAAGCGTCGCTTAACCGCTGCGTCACCTCACTAGGTATGATGCTTGGTATTATAACCGCTTACTTGTCGGTGACTTCTGTGGTGAGCAGAATTGGACGTTCGCAGTTAAATCCTCGGTCGGTCCCAGGCTGTTACGTATCACTTATGGCTTCTTTCATGGCAGACAATTTTTGTTAACGCGAAAAATGGCAAACTGCATCGTGGTTCGAAGTCTCTCAATAACTGGCTGGACATATCAGCCCACGAGCACAACAGACTACCTCCAGTAATACCACGCCCAGCAAGGTACTGTGGTCCCCCAACTAAATACAAGCTGATGAGTGCTTGGAACATATGACAAGTTACGAGATTTCTATTTTTCTCACTAGTTGAGATTAGAGACTTTATTGTGGAAAGCTACACTACATTTCAATTTCGGTCTGTTATTCACTTGCTGGACAACAATGTTTTGAAAAAGGATAAAGTAACTCGCAGGAAGTGCATACTACTTCAGTAAAAACTGCAAGAGATTTCCCAAAACGTGTTGGTTAAACGCTGTCTATGCGAAAAAAACCTGATACCGCTCTCTTTCAGTAGTATACAGAAAAATCACCGGTGGTTTAATTGCTTCAATCGCAACGAAAGCTCTCAAACGTAAGCAAAGGTAAATCAGAGAAATCGCTATCTCTTTTATTTGCGTGATTATTCAAGTTACAAGTCCTTGGACTTGCTCTTACGATGAGGACGAAATATGGGCCAAGTGAAATTTATCGACATCCATCTGCTGATTGTATTTCACAATTCGATGCATCCTGTTCTCCGATCGGGCAAATGGTGTAACCATTGAGACTACGTCGACCAGAGAAACAGTGTCATCCACGAATGTGATATTACCTACAGACCTACCAAAACAAGTACAGTCTCTGTTGTAGATGTATTAGGGTTATTTTTTCGTCTTGACAATTCTTTGCGCTGTACATTCTGTGCACGAAATTCCCTCAGTTGTTACCTCTTTGCCGTATTAGTTTGCAGTTTCAGCGTACGCTGCTTTATGAGGTTTACCACATGCTAAATATCGGTGCGACAGTGTAACATGTTGCACAATAAGAACAGTTCAATAGCACAGCTAGTTTTGCTCTACCTGCCCGTCTGAAATTGCCAGCGAAGATGTTGCTAATACGCCTTACACTTCGCAGTATTGCGAGCGCAAAACCACTTCAAACGTAACGTAGGATAACGTAAGTGCAATCTTATTGTTAACAGTCGTGTTAGTGGGAAAGAAAGGTAATGAGGCTGGCGATCTTTAGAACGACAGAAATCAGCTATGAAGTTCAGTCGTTCACGAACCTAACCTCAGACTCAAGCGGGATAAGCAGGAGAGTCATTAGATAGCAACCTAAATCATGGTTGTGGGATAAGGTAAAAACCTAAAATGGTTCAGTAACTTACGAAACAAAGTCTTGAAGGAAGTAAGTAAAGAAAAAGTCTCGATGACGAATGCTGCGTGAAGCCAGAACGGGCATGAGAGCAATGCGAGAAGTAGTCTTCGAATTCATATTCGAAAGTACAATTTTGTTGGTCGATCTGTTTAATAATCCTAACAAGTTTTGGTCATATGTAAAGTCGTTAATTTGATTGCCACCATCTACACAGTCGCTCAGTGACCGTACTGGCACCGAAACAGAAGTCATGGAGAAAACAAAATAGTGAAATTATAAACCTAGGCTCACAGTAACAGGTAACCATACCCTGACGATAAAGGCAGAGGAAAGAACCACAAACAGCGAACTACTGCTGGGTACCTGTGAACGCCCTGGGCGCAGCAATGGAGCGGAATGTTGAGAACGGTGTTAATAGCTGGGCCGCTACTAGAGATAAGTCGCCAGATAACCCAGTTCCGGTATATGACCCAGCAGAGCTGCCCACACTGTTGGCGAGGCTGCAGGTCCGATTTACTTCAGGCAGAGACGACCAGAAATGAACTATGATGATTTCTGAAATTTGTAATTTTGCGCACGAAATTAATTTGAAAATTGTAGAAAAAAAGATGGGGAGAGTAGTATTTTATAAGAAGGTTAGAGCGAAGAGGGCCTGATGCACATTCCACACTGCACAACGAAGAAACTTATGACGAAATGTCCTGTAGCTGAAGCAGTAGCAGGCACCTATGATCGCTGCCCCTCTACCAAAAAATGCCTTATTAATTATACTTCGATTATTATTATTATTATTATTATTATTATTATTATTACTATTATCATCATTATCATCGTCACCATCATCTATTTTGGCGAAATTTCGTGGTCAGGACAGTTCCATTTTTTTCTACAACGTACTGAGACTGTATCACATTTCCCGTTTCCTACAATACGACTGTGAAGCGAGTTTGTGGAGTTCAGCGAAATGTTGGAACCACTTTGTTATGAGTAATAAGTATAAACGAACCCACAAAATCTCTGTATCTCTCTCTCTCTCTCTCTCTCTCTGCCATTTACTTTAGACAACTACGTAAGTGATCAAACCTCATTATAATTTACTTAGTTCGGCAACGCAGGTGGATTAACTTTGTTGAAGCTCATTTAGTTTTACCGTCCTATTAACACCGGGATCATGATAGAGTATAACCATAAACTAAACACTGTTGATAAAGGTGACTAGCGATTAAATATTCTGTAACAAGCAAAATTATCATCATGTATCAAGATTATATTTTTTTAGTTTTTTTGGAAATGGCTGACTTAGTTAAACTAGTGAACCGATTTACACGGGATTCCAAACGACTATGGTACCTGCAGCAAGTTTACGTTGTTTTTTTGCGACAGCGATGACACTGGGGAAAATTCGATTGTACAACCTGCAAAATCAGGACCTGTCGTGTTACAACACTGACGCCCAACGCCTGTATTGCTCCAATAGTGACTTGATGGCCACAACGCGCGCATGTTGTTGCGAATGTTTGCTGTCCGCTATTAACTACGTAAAGAAGAAGGGTGTCTGGAAAATCTCTAACGACGGATGCTGGGATGGCTCCTTTGATAGGGCGCGGCCGAATTCTGTCCCCGCCCTTGTGCTCCGTCTCCAATGACCCTGTCGTAGTCGTCGAGTAGACGTTAAACCTTAGTCTTCCTTTTCTTTATAAGGAGGACACAAAATTAATGCAGATAGCAGTGGAGCAAAGTGCAATGCCTTCATTCATAACCTTTCATTTTCCCTTTCCAGTTCGGGATGTTTCGGAGTTACCCCACTCCATTTTCAAGGACTCATTGGTACTCTTACCAGTTACGCCCTATCCCACCTATGAGAAGGAGCGAACGTCTCAATGAATTCTTGAAAATTGAATTATCACTCCGAAATACGCTCGATCAAAATGAAAAGAAAAATAGTGGATTCGTTTTTAATTATGAAGCGAAAGACATTGACGGCCCACAGCGAAGAAATGACTGCATGTGTATTGAACTAAACTGAAAAAAATTCAAATGGGTTTTAATAAAGGAATTATCTAGAACTTAGCGTGCGGTCTGGACTGGATGGAAAGTGACAATTTTGTTGTGAGCCGGCGAAGGCAGCGCATTTGAAAGCGAAATGAAGTCTGTGGCATAACACTTCGTGTATATTTGCTCCATGAGCAATGCACATTTCGAAACTTCCTGGCAGATTAAAACTGAGCCGGATCGGGATTCGAACCTAGGTCCTTTGCCTTTCGCGAGCGAGTGTTCTACCGGCAGAGCTACTCAAGTGCGATTCATACAACCCGTCACATCTTTACTTCCGCCAATACCTGATCTACCTTCCAAACTTCATAGAATGTCTCCCGTGAACGTTGCAGGACTAGCTCTCGCGGAAGAAAGGATACTGCAGAGACGTAGCTTAGCCGGAGCCTGGGGGACTGCTCCCCGAATGAATTTTCACTCCACTGCAGAGTGGAAATTTATTCTGAAGAAATACATTCCGTTTTAAGCAACACACATCTCCGACGACTATTTTGGTGCACTTCAGATTAGTTAATGAAACCGCAAGGAGAACGGAGGATGTATGCTACGCAACTTACTTTGAAAACTACTAAAATTTCTGTAAACTAGACAAATATTTTAGTTGCAGTGTGATCCACAGTCAAAACAAACTTTGTAATAAACTGCCTCACTGAGTGTCATTGGTTGGGTTACAACGTCTTTTTATTTTGGATTCTCTAGGAGCGCACAGTTTCGTCTGCGGGCCCGTTTTCAGATGCATAGTATAACCCGTCAAACGGACATTGCTTTAGTCAAAAATTCTCTCTAGTCACACACTGTTCAAATGAAGTGGGTTCGCTAGACTTCACAAACAACAGACACTGATGTAGACAGATATGACGCAATATGCCGCTCGCAAATACAAGAGCGAACTTTAGTGAAGAATCCAAAATAAAAAGAATATTTCAATGCAGATGACAGACAGCGCGGAACATCGTAGTCGTACAGAAAACTTAACGTTTGGGTTTGACAGCAAATATAACCTACGGACGTCGTCTAACAATAGGCTAAGCATATTTTTCAGAGCTGCAGTGCCACTGTAACACGATTCCACGGATCACCTAACACATCATTGTGAACGACGGGAAAGACTAATGCTGACGACGTGGTCAGGTCATATTATCTGTCCGTATCGCATATTTTCCGGCAACTTTGGCACCTAGCAGACGGCAGGAAATGCAGTTGCAAGGTAGGCTGGTCACAAATGCAAGAGTTATACCTCGTCACGTGAGAGAGCGGACGGAATAACTTGTGCGGCGGGAATACTAGCCAGTACCTGCGGTCTCGCTCTCCAGAGGTGATGTGATAGGCACACTCTAAGCTGTGCCTGCTACTGACAATTTCATTAATTTTAAACTGCACACACGAGACTATATTCACCTGAGTGGATCAGTGAGCTAACACTTTTAGACTTGAACAGGTAAACTCAATGACACCTGCACAACGTATTTCACGAAATGCACTCCGCGGTCACCGATTACGCACACACGAGCTGCGAAAACGTACGCAGCGCTTCACTGTCACCGACAAGGGCTGTCCACCGTCCGGGTGTCCACGAGCGACTGGAGCCAGGTATGTGGCCGCTCAGCTGGCGAGGGCCCGTGGTGGGGGTACAGGCAACTCTCGCCGCTCTGCGCAGGCGCACTGCGTTCGGTGCTTGGGCAGCAGTCTGCGAGGCATTGCTGACGAAAGCTTTAAATTCACGGTCACAGGTTCAAAATACTGCTCTTCCTCCACACGGCTCCGTAACCTTAGCCGTTTATCAGATCTACTATACTGAAACGGTCTGATTATTGCAACTTTGACTACCAATCCATTTCATTTGGAAATACATCGAACATAAATTCTTATCTTGAACAAACACTTTAAGAAAAAACAAAATTTTTCTGCCATCATCCACCTTTCTTTTTATATAAATGACCTTTCATTATACAACCACAAAATATAATTAGTTTCTTAAGGAAATTTCAGTCTGTCTATTATGCTATGTGTATCATTTCTTTGCCCCCAAACGTGTTCCAACAGCTCTGTGACATTATGAGTACTTTTCTCTACATCTACATCACTACTGTGCAATTCACATTTCAGTGCTTGGCAGAGGGTTCATCGAACCACAATCATACTATCTCTCTACCATTCCACTCCCGAAAAGCGCGCGGGAAAAACGAACACCTAAACCTTTCTGTTCGAGCTCTGATTTCTCTTATTTTATTTTGACGATCATTCCTACCTATGTAAGTTGGGCTCAACAAAATATTTTCGCATTCGGAAGAGAAAGTTGGTGACTAAAATTTCGTAAATAGATCTCGTCGCGACGAAAAACGTCTGTGCTTTAATGACTCGGGTATCATATCTGCCACACTCTCTCCCCTACTACGTGATAATACAAAACGAGCTGCCCTTTTTTGCACCCTTTCGATGTCCTCCGTCAATCCCACCTGGTAAGGATCCCACACCGCGCAGCAATATTCTAACAGAGGACGAACGAGTGTAGTGTAAGCTGTCTCTTTAGTGGACTTGTTGCATCTTCTAAGTGTCCTGCCAATGAAACGCAACCTTTGGCTCGCCTTCCCCACAATATTATCGATGTGATCTTTCCAACTGAAGTTGTTCGTAATTTTAACACCGAGATTGGTAAGTACTGTAAGCCTATCTTTCCATTAGTCTATAGTTTTCCATGGTTATTTTTATGGCACTTGTTCTCATCTGGAACAACTATGACCTGATATAGACAAATGAAAAGATTATCTAGCAGTACCTAAAAATAAAGAGATTAATACCATGATAAAAGTACCCCCTGATAATGACAGAAAGCTGCTAAAACATGTTTGGATATGAAGAAGAAGAATACTTATTTGCATACTACACGGACGTGTATACCCATAATTTTATTGCAAATATGGCTTCAAAACAACATCACGAATAAATAGTTCAGTTTCCTGACGATGAAAATTTTTATCATGTCTTGTAACTTTAAAACTCAAAAATATGAATAATATTGTTCTTAAAATTAATAACTGGTTCTCTGTAAATGGACTGTCGCTGAATTTAGGTAAAACAAAGTACATGCAAGCTAATACTCCACAAGGACTGACCACACCACTTGTGGGGAAATCAGCCCATGAAACAATAGTGCAAATTCTTAGTTGTTTATAAGAACGTGAACTGGAAATCCTCATGTTACAGATCATCTTTAACGTCTAAGCTGTGCACGTTTTGCGTTGCATACGATACACGATTTTGAAGATAAAACTCACAGAGTTGAGATACCTTTCCATATGCACGAGTCGTGGCAATATACTTTCGTGTAATACGTCATTCAGGCGAAAAGGATTATTGCACAAAATTTATTGGCAACAATCGATAAATTCGAAAAAGAAAAACTTACGCTAAACATCACTTAAGCTCTAGTGCGCCACGGAAAGGCGTGAGTTATTCTGCCACATAAATCTTTGACCACGTGTGTGCGAGATTATATATATATATAAAGTAAATGAGTTTACGGAATTACGACCTCGGGAGATTTCGACATTATTCATACGACCGTGAATCAATATTTTTGACCCGATACCCTATATTCAATCATTTCATGATAGGTATCTTAATATCGTAAAATTGATATAGGAAGTACGTAATGCTGCTCGAAAAAAAATAATTTTTCGCTAATAGTTTAATGGGAAATAGTAGCATCTATGTAGTAAATAGGGAACATGTGCAGCACCAAAAATTAGACACGACGCTCATTCTGTAACAAAAATATTCGACTGCAGGGAGACATACCACCCTATATACTCTGAAAATCATCGTGAAGTGCATAGCATATTATGCTTCCCTTCGTAGCACTTATTAGTCTGTCTCACCAGCCCATTATCATGTGGAGCGTGACTAGAATCATTGCTTTTATACCTCTGTTCGCGCTGTATACTCATTACCTTGGTAAAGTGGTTAGATAAATGATTCCATGTTCATATTTATTGATACAAACATAGCGTACTGAATGTAGTCATTTCGCTTAAGGCTGTTTATAATAAGGATTGTGACTGGAATTTGGAGAGTTGATCATTTTCAAGCATGCTGAAAAATAATATAATTTCTATATTTCGCCTTGGGTTCTCAATAAATTGTTGTATCTGAAGGAAAATACGTAAAAAGCATTCAGTACCTTCCGATACAGTCGGCATCGATACTTTTGTTCCTATGTCACCGAGGCATGGATATAATGTTAGCAATTGGTATCGATATCATATGTCATACGGAATCTGTTTCTCAAACTTTCCTATTACGAGGTGCATTCAAGTTCTAAGGCCTCCGATTTTTTTTCTCCGGACTGGAAAGAGATAGAAACATGTGCATTGTTTTAAAATAAGGCCGCGTTCATTGTCAATACGTCCCAGAGATGGCAGCACCGTACGGCAAATGGAATTTTACCTCCAGCGGCGAGAATGAGAACTGTTTTAAATACTTATAATGGAGACGTTTTCCTTACTTGAACAGCGTGCAATCATTCATTTTCTGAATTTGCGTGGTGTGAAACCAATTGAAATTCATCGACAGTTGAAGGAGACATGTGGTGATGGAGTTATGGATGTGTCGAAAGTGCGTTCGTGGGTGCGACAGTTTAATGAAGGCAGAACATCGTGTGACAACAAACCGAAACAACCTCGGGCTCGCACAAGCCGGTCTGGCCACATGATCGAGAAAGTGGAGAGAATTGTTTTGGGTGATCGCTGAATGACTGTTGAACAGATCGCCCCCAGAGTTGGCATTTCTGTAGGTTGTGTGCACACAATCCTGCATGACGACCTGAAAATGCGAAAAGTGTCATCCAGGTGGGTGCCACGAATGCTGACGGACGACCACATGGCTCCCCGTGTGGCATGTTGCCAAGCAATGTTGACGCGCAACGACAGCATGAATGGGACTTTCTTTTCGTCTCTTGTGACAATGAATGAGACGTGGATGCCATTTTTCAATCCAGAAACAAAGCGCCAGTCAGCTCAATGGAAGCGCACAGATTCACCGCCACCAAAAAAATTTCGGGTAACCGCCAATGCTGAAAAAATGATGGTGTCCATGTTCTGGGACAGCCCATTGCGTTCCAAAGGGCACTACTACAGGTGCATCCTACGAAAATGTTTTGAAGAACAAATTCCTTCCTGCACTGCAACAAAAACGTCCGGGAAGGGCTGCGCGTGTGCTGTTTCACCAAGACAACGCACCCGCACATCGAGCTAACGTTACGAAACAGTTTCTTCGTGATAGCAACTTTGAAGTGATTCCTCATGCTTCCTACTCACCTGACCTGGCTCCTAGTGACTTTTGGCTTTTTCCAACAATGAAAGACACTCTCCGTGGTCGCACATTCACCATCCGTGCTGCTATTGCCTCAGCGATTTTCCAGTGGTCAAAACAGACTCCTAAAGAAGCCTTCGCCGCTGCCATGGAATCATGGCGTCAGCGTTGTGAAAAATGTGTACGTCTACAGGGCGATTACGTCGAGAAGTAACGCCAGTTTCATCGATTTCGGGTGAGTAGTTAATTAGAAAAAAAATCGGAGGCCTTAGAACTTGAATGCACCTCGTATTCCAGTCTCTGTCTTCCTCTACAGTTTTTGCCTCTACTACTTCCCGAAGAATATCATCCACACTATTACCGAGGCAGCAAGGGCCGGTAGGTGCGAGAACTATCACACAGTGACCTTAGCTGATCTGCATTCAAGTTGCTGACAAGGATAATATACAGAAGAATGGAAAAGAAAACTGAGGATCTATTAGATGACGATGAGTTTGGCTTCAGGAAACGTAAAGGCACCAGAGGCTGGGTTCTGACGTTTCGGTTGATAGTGGAAGCAAGACTGAAGAAAAATCAAAACACATTCATAGGATCTGTCGACCTGGGGAAAGCTATCGACAATGTCAAACGGTGCAAGATATGCGGTGTAATATACAATATGTACACGAACAATAAGACGGAAGACCAAGAACGAAATGCTCGGATTAAAAAGTGTGTAAGACGGGGTTGCAGCCTTTCGCCTCTACTGTTGAATCTGTACATCGAAGAAGCAATGGCCGAAATAAAGGAAAGGTTCAAGGGTGAGACTAAAATTCAGTGTGAAAGCATATGAATGATAAGACTCGCTTATGAAACTGCTACCCCCAGTGAAAGTGAAGAAGAATTACAGATCTGCTGAACGGAACGAATAGTCTAATGAGTGCAGAATATGGATTGAGTGTAAGTCGAAGAAAGACGTAAATAATGAGTAGCAGAAATGAGAACAGCGAGAAACTTAGCATCAGAATTGGGGTATGCGAGTGCAGGCTTTCTCGGCGAATTTCATAAATGAAGTCTTCACGGGTTGTCAGCCGAGTAGCAACGTCATCTCGTAGCAACGTTTCGATGGAATGCGTCTCATCATCTTCAGGCGAAGAAGAATTGGGGATCACGAAGTAGATGAAGGAAAGGAATTCTGCTATCCAGGCGAAATCAGACAAGCATACGCAAAGAAGGTATTTCCTACCCAAGAGAAGTTTTACTGGTATCAAACATAGCCCTTAATTTGAGAAAGAAATCTCAGAGAATGTACATCTGGAGCACAGCATTGCACGGTAGTGAATCATGGCCTGTGAGAAAAATTGAACTGGTGAAAATCGAAGCGTCTGATACGCCACAGCAGAATGTTGAAAATTAGGTGGACCGATAAAGTAAGGAATGAAGAGGTTGTCCACAGAATCTGCGAGGAATGTAATACGAGTATATGCAAAACAATGACACGAAGAAGGTTCAAATGGCTCTGAGCACTATGGGACTTAACATCTGAGTTCATCCGTCTCCTAGAACTTGGAACCACTTAAACCTAACTAACCTAAGGACATCACACACATCCATGCCCGAGGGAGGATTCGAACCTGCGGCCGCAGCGGTCGCGCGGTTCCGGACTGAAGCGCCTAGAATCGCTCGGCCACACCGGCCGGCCAAGAAGAAGGAACAGGATGATAGGACAGGTATTAAGACATGAGAGAATAACTTCCATCGTAGCAAAGAAAGCTGTGGAGAGTAAAAACAGCAGAGGGCGGTAGAGATTGGAATACACCCAGCAAATAACTAGCAGCATAGGTTGCAAGTGCTTGTCTCGGATGGAAAGGTCGCCAGAGCAGAGGAATTCGTGGTGGGCCGTTTCATAGCTGTCAGAAGACCGACGAGTCAAAAAATTAACGGCCGCCAGCTGGTTACCGCCTCTGCGAGGTTCCGTTCCGCACGGGTGCAGCGAAATACGTGGAGGAGAGGAGACTGAGCAGAGCATGGGCCGCACCGTGAGTGAGACCACAGCGAGGACACGGCGGCTTGCTGCGCGCTCGCGCTGTCGTACCGGAGACGAGAAAACGTCTGCGGAGGCGGCGGCTCGCTCAGATGTGGAACGTGGCAAGCCCTTCCCACGGAGTAAAGCCCACTGTTTCTCAGTTACGGTGGTGTGGCGCCCCCCCCCCCCCCCCCCCCCGATACCCTGCCGTGTCCTGCTTCAGATACCAACCACGCCGTTCTCTCTCTCTCTCTCTCTCTCTCTCTCTCTCTCTCTCTCTCTCTTTCGTTCTCGTGTACTCTTACATGTCTACGCCATCCTTGTATACCTTTTAGGACAGACACACACACACACACACACACACACACACACACACACACACACTCACACACTGTTGAATGGGACGTTCTGTTCCAGGAGTAAATCAACATTAGCTTCAGTCCCCCGTTTCTGATCACTCTTTTTTCGGAGGTTTTCCTCGGTTTCAAGGCAAAAGTCAGAGTTCCATCACTTTATATAAATCTGCAGGTTTTCGTGGCCGTTGTCACTGAAGTTAAAATCTTCTGGTTTATTAGGCCGCGTCATGTTTCTTCTAAAATGTTCGACGTTTTGACCCCTCTGCTGGGATCTTCCTCAGCATGTTTTGGTGTCAACTACTGCTAGAAGACTGTCAGAGACGAGTGTCGCGTTCACTTATAAAGGGGGAATTTTCTGTCGTTCGTACTGGAGAAGTGATAGTATTGGTTGAAATTCATATGGCTACCATTGGTGGGCCATAGTCACAGGCTAATATTCCCGCTCTGATGCAGAAGAGCTCATCTCCTGTGGATACCATTGTCAGTCCATCGTCATTGGATAGAAAGGCACTTTTCCACACTTATGCTGGAGAGGGGTCATTGGTTGAAATGCCTGCTACCTCTATTGGTAGGTCGTCATCAGTGGCTAGATTCGAAACGTACAGAGCAAGAGAGGGGGAATGTTTACGCAAAATATTATTGCCCGCTGAGGTGACTTGCATCGCGTTGCTTATGCCGCTCACACACCGCGGCCGCGTATTTATTTCCTTGATGGCGCGGAGCCATGATAGGACACTGAAGGCAAATGGGTATAATAGTTTAGGCGAAGTATTTATACCTCTAATAGTAATGGCGAGGAACCGCCTTCTCACTCCGTCAGGTTACCGTTCGTTTCTGGGGTCACTGGGCGCACAGACAGAATTTTAAAGAAAAATAGTATTCAGACATCTTTCTTTAGTCAAAACAAAATAAAAGACTTTTTCCGACGGAAAACGGATGCACATGATCACCTCCACAATACAGGCGTCTATTAAGTGTCATGCGGCTGCGTCAACGTGTATACAGGCGAAACGGGAAGAACTGTTAAAGAACGCGTTAACGAACACGAACGGCACATGCGGCTAAAACAAAGTGCAAAATCGGCAGTAGCGAACATCGTGAGAACTGTGGCTCTGACATCGATTTTAATAACATACTTGTACTGGCTAAAGAAAGAACAATCTATAGAAGAAAGGTCCCAGAAGCGGTTAAAATTTCTAAGAATGCATCTAATTTCAATAGAGAGGACGGCTATAGGCTTCCGGCATCCTGGCTCCCGGCCATCAAGGAAGTAAATACGCGGCCGCAGTATGTGAGCGGCCTGAACAACGCGCTGCAAGTTACCTCGGCGGACAATAAATTTTGGGTAAACATTCCCCCTCTCTTGCTCTGTTCGTTTCCAATCTAGCCACTGATGACGACCAACCAATGGCGGTAGCAGGCATTTCAACCAATGACCCTTCTCCAGCATAAGTGTGGAAAAGTGCCTTTTCATCCAATGACGATGGACCGCCAATGGTATTCACAGGAGATGAGCTACAAACGCCCCTTTCTCTGCATCAGAGCGGGAATATTAGCCTATGAATATGTGCCCACCAATAGTAGCCACATGAATTTTAACCAATACTATCACTTCTCCAGCACGAACGCCAGAAAACTCCCCGTTTATAAGTGGACGCGACACTCGTCTCTGAGAGTGTTCTAGCAGTAGTGGACACCGACAGATCCTGAGGAAGATCTCACCAGAGGGGTCGAAACGTCGAACATTTTAGAAGAAACATGACGCGGCCTAATAACCCAGAAGATTTTAACTTCAGTTTTGTCACTTTCGCAAAAATTTCTAAATGGGACCACTCTGATCCACTAGAAGCTCGCTTGATACTTTTCTGAAAAGACCGGTCACTGTACTGGATAGAATCTCAGACAACCCACTGAACAGTTTTTGTTTAATGATATGCTGTGTAGTGAGCTCGGCTACACGGTCCACTAAATACTTAATGACAAACAAGTGGGGAGAATGTCGTGTTACGCACGTCCCTCGGCTCGCAGAAGCGAGGAGATGTGAGTTTCAGGCAGACTTTCGTTAACTTTCCCCTGCGGACTGTCGGCATCTGTTCGGAAATGCTTTCACTGATGCCGTAATCTGCCGTTACAGCCGCCTTCTTAATCTACAACGCCTATGGTGATGGCTGCACCCCCTTTCAACGGGAAAGCAGTGAGAGGCACGAGCCATTTCCTGTCACCTGTATACAACAGGACGTCTCGGATCAAATGTAATACTCGGAAGATAAACATTCTTGCATGTCTAGAGTAAAAACAAACTTCCGCCAGAAACACGCACACAATAACGATAGGACACGCATTTCGGAAGGACGATTAGGATTTAACAACTCCTCGACAACAAAGTAAGTAGAAGCAACGAAGAAAGTCTACAGTGCCCTTAAACCATCCCGGCATTCACCTTAAGCGATTTAGAGCAATCACGAAAAACCTAAATCTGGATGACCGGATAGGTATTTGAACCGTCGTCCTCACAAACAGGAGTCGAGTGCCTTAACCATCTTACACGATGTCTTGCGAAATCGGGACTATGTTAAAGAAACACAGTAGGACCAGTCCTGTGTTCTGCCTCCAAAACTGAAAGCCTGCTCAAAGTTAGCACAAACCTGGGCATACCCAGCAATGCGTATGCGAGGCGAATTTCGAATGCCAGATACACTGAGATGACAAAAGTCGTGGAGTGCCTTCTAATATCGTGTCGGACCACCTCCCGTGCAGCAACTCGGCGTGGCATGGGCTCAAAAAGTCGTTGGAAGCCATGCTGCCTCTACAGCCGTCCATATGTGCCCTGCGAAGGTGTTGCCGGCGCAGGATTTTGTGCACGATCTGATCTCTCGATTATGTCCCATAGATGTTCGATGATACCAGGCTTGTTCGATATGTTTCATGTCTGGAGAACATGCTGGCCATTGTAGTTGTTATCCTGAAAGAAGTCATTCACAAGATGTGCACGATGGGGGCACGAATTTTGGTCCATGAAGTCTAATGTCTCGCCAATATGTTGCCGATATGATTGCACTGTCGGTCGGAGGATGGCATTCACGTATCGTACAGACGTTACGACACTTACCATGACTACGTCGGCCCAACATAATGCCACCCTAAAAGTGCAGGGAACATCCACCTTGCTGCACTCGTTGGACAGTGTGTCTAAAGCGGGGGCCTCCAGACACGTCTCCGACGATTGTCTGGTTGAAGGCATATGCGACACCCATCGGTGAAGAGAACGTGATGCCAATCCTGTGCGGTCCATTCGGCGTATTGTTGGGCCCACCCGTACTGCACTGCATGGTGTCGTGGTTGCAAAGATGGACATCGCCATGGATGTCGGTGTGGAGATGCGCGTCATGCAGCCTATTGAGCACAGTTTGAGTCGTGACACGACGTCCTGTGACTGCACGAAATGCATTATTCAACATAGTGGCATTGCTGTCAGTGTTCCTCTCAGCCGTAATCCGTAGGCAGCGGTCATCCACTGCGGTAGCAACTCTTGCGCGGCCTGAGCGAGGCATGTTTCTCTTTCGGTATCTCCTCCATGTCCGAACATCTCTTTGGTTCACTCCGAGACGGCTAGACATTTCTCTTGTTGAGAGCCCTTACTGCCACAGAGTAACAATGCGGACACGATCGAATCGCGGTATTTACCGTCAACGCATTGTTGAACTACAGACAACACGAGCCGTGTATCTTTGTCCTGGTGGGATGTCTGGAACTGATGGGCTGTCGGATCCCCTCCGTCTAATAGGCGAATGCTCGTGCATGGCTGTTTACATCTTTGGGTGGGTCTTAGTGACATCTCTGAAGAGTCAAAGGGACTGTGTCTGTGAAATAATATCCACAGTCAACGTCTATCTTCAGGAGTTCTGGGAACCGGGTTGATGCAAAACTTGTTTTGATGTGTGTAGTGTAGTAGTAGTAGTAGTAGTAGTAGTAGTAGTAGTAGTAGTTCACTACTACTACTACTACTACTACTACTACTACTACTGGCGGTGGTAGTGGTGGTGGTGGAAGCAAACGAATTCTTTCCGCTTTATGGCTGTGATCATTGTTTTCGAATCGGGAGAAGTTTTTGTCGTTGCTTGATTCTGTAGCCCATACAGACCCGAAAATGAGTTGCTGTAGGAAAAATCAAATGGTATACATTAAATGTATTCGCAATTGCGAATAAGGCCAACCATTTTTGGGGTAATTCTTCTGATTCAAAAAGGGTATTTTTGGCTCAAAAACGGGCTGTTCGAGCTATATGTGGTGTAAGTTCAAGAACCTCTTGTCGACCCCTATTCAATAGTCTGGGAATTCTGACATTGCCCTCACAGTATATATTTTCTTTAATGTCGTTTGTTGTTTGCAATATTAGCCTATTCCCAAGAGTTAGCAGCTTTCACTCAGTTAATACTAGGCATAAATCCAATCTGCATGTGGAATGCACTTCCTTGACTCTTGTGCAGAAAGGAGTGCAGTATTCTGCTGCATCCGTTTTCAATAAGCTACCACAAGAACTCAGAAATCTTAGCAGTAGCCCAAACTCTTAAGTCTAAACTGAAGAGTTTCCTCATAGCTCACTCCTCCTATTCTGTCGATGAGCTCCTGGAAGAGCTAAAAAAATTAAGCAAATTCCAGTGTTACATTGTTGATTTTCTTTATTTAAACTTACGACTTGTCACCTGAATATGTTTTTTTATATTTAATTTTATCTGTTTCTAATATCGTGTTATAATTTCATGTATTGACTCGTTCCATGACCGTGGAGACTTCTCCTTAATTTGGTCCCACGGAACAATAAATAAATAAATAAAAATAAAATCAGCTGTAGAATGGAATGACGACAATGAAAATTTATGCCTGACCGGGACTCGAACCCGGATTTCCAGCTTATCGCGAGCGGTCGCCTCACCATTCGGCTATCAGTGCACGACTCACAGCCACATCCAAACGTTCCCATGTCGTCACCTATACGTCTATGACCTGTACTCGTACATCCATTATGTATATTCATGTGCAATAGTCACGGACATGCATGCATGTTCACAGGAACTTTGCATCGTAATCAGAATAACAAACGCACTGCAATGTCGTAAAGCTAATGGTAGTTGCTCAGGTGACAAGTCCACAGGAGCACGAATGAATTAAAAACGTAATATCTTTGGACACAGACGATGTCCATAAGCGAATACAGTTTTCATGTATTCGGTTGTGATGAAGACGCACGGTATTGCGGCTGGTTGGGTAACTCGACTGGCAGAACTCGACGCAACGCGCGCACGCGAGGCGCCTCTGCTCTTGACAATGGCATTATCTGACGGCGCCAGCACTTACTGTGGGCCATTGTGGCCGTTACACAACGCATCATCTTCCCTAGCTTGCAGCCTGTAGATCTCTCTCGCCGCCAAGATAAAAAGACACATGACGCGTCGCTAACCCGAGACAGAAAGCTCAGACCGTCGTCTACAAATGGTGTTGCCGCTTTCCGCAAGATGTAAATAGGAGGAGAAAAAGTGTTGCTAGAGCCTTCTAGAAAAGCGTGCACTCTGACAACCGAGTTAGTAGACAGTAAATTTTTCCGCTCTATTCGCTCGTCATCCGAACATTCCACAAATCTTCAGCACTCTTCTTCTTTAGAACAACATTTCAAAGACTTCTACTCTCTTTTTGTCTGAGCTGTTTCTCGTCCACATTTTAACGCTACACTTCAGACAATTTTGGAAAATACTTCCGAAAACTTGAGTTTATATTAGTCAACCTTTTTTTTCAGAAGGGCTTTTCTTGCTGTTTCTAGTCTGCATTTTATATTCTCTTTGCTTCTGTCGTCGTCAGTTACCTTGCCATACCAATGGCAACACTCCTAATATCCGATAGTGGTGTTATGGCTGCAGATGCACTAACTGATACAATTTCACGCCTTGACCGCATATTATTTACGCTTACCATATATGTTAACATCGTTTGGCCTGTACGACTGTCGATTTGAGAGATAAGAATAGGAGAAAAGGTAATCCATTTTACACGAAAGCACAATCCTACATATATATCAAACTCAACATAAATTTAAATGGGCATCGATTACCATTATCTCATTAGGCTTCGGTGTGCAATCGCTAGCATCTACACTTACACTCTTCGAGTCATGTTACGGTGTATGAGAGAGGGTATCACTGTCACTTCCCCTTTCTCTCTTGCAATCGCGAATAGTCCTCGGATGGAGCTATTGGTGGTAAGCTTCCGAATCTCTCTCATTTCACCCCTGTGATCTTTTCGAAAGATATACGTAAGAGGGAGCAATACGTTGGTTGCGTCTTCTAGTGAAGTAACCTCGCGGTATTTTAACAGTAGGCCACGCCGTGATCAACACCTCTTCTGTGACTTCTGTGTCTGGAGTCGGGTGAGCATCTCTGTGATGCTTTAGCACTTACTAAACCGACCTGTGACGAAACGAGCAGCTCTTCTTTGTTCAGTTGAGAATTGCACTAACAATTGCAAAAATGGTTTTCGTATTTTCAGATTTCCAAGTGACACCGAACGAAAAGGAAAATGGACCATAAATTGCTGCAGACACAACTGGGAACCAGAACCTGGCGCTGGGTAGTTATAAACATGAAAAGAACTATACATAATTGCGTTTCTTCTCTCAGTTCAAAACTGTACTGAAACAGGTGGTATCAGAATTTTTTGACTGCTGGGATATTTTTGCAAGTGGCAGATAGGAATGTTTATTGTAATGTATTTGTATGTAGTTACCATAAAATACAGACACAAACTGAATAAAACTTAACCAGATTTCTTATGCAGCTACGGCAGGACGAGCGATAATTGAGATACTCTTATAGCGGATTGGTCATTGTAAGAGAACCTGCACAAGTAACGTAGGTTTCAAACAATGAAGTTGCTCTAACCCATTATGAAGTACACAAGATGAATCATGGCTAAATGATAGATGAAACGACTGATTAAAATTTGTTTCATTGCAACACCAATTTACACTCCCTCTCTCTACAATAAAAATGCCGCATTTCTTAAAATACCTACTTATAATCAAAAAATAAACAACACTTTTGAAAGTGCCTGTAAACGGGGAAAAATTAATAAATGTTTGAAGATGTTAGTAGCGACTTCGTAAGTCGTTACATTTAACATTCGGAAACTACCACTCAAGTTCCCACCCTACATTTCGATAAGGTGTAATACTAAATTTAAATTTTTTTGTTATATGAAAAAGGCATTCTAGTTATCTCTGTACACATTAATTACTGTTCGATATACTTCATACATCCAATAGCAATATTTATAAGAAACATTGTAAAAAGTTACGTGAACAGGTTAACCACCCACAAGGCAAACATTGCCGAATCCTCCTCAGGGTTAGGGAAAACACCGAGGACGATTCAGCCTATTACATGGGAGCCTCACACTAGGATGCCTGTACGATTATCGTCAAAAGTACTGGCTGTCCAATGAGACAGACTACGCTAAATAAAAACTAGACGACGCTGACACACAAAAAAGGAGCACGGTGTAAGTGCGTTACGGGCAAGTGATTTGCGAACCCTGGTTCCTGTCCCGCCAGAACACTATGCGACCACAGAAACCGACGGCGAGAACGCTTATAGAGATGTGAGGGGAGCCGTGGTGGGACAGAGGGCGCAGCCAGCCACTGCAGTTCCCAGGAAGCAGCCCGGCGGCCGGGAGAAAGCGCACAGCTTCCGCAGCGCGTTCCACTTTGTCGCGTTCAGGCGCCGCCGGTGGCGTGGCGTGGCGTGGCACGGCTCAGGGAAAACACCAACACATGACGTGACGTGACGCGACGCGACGTGACGTGACAAGGCGAGTGAGGCGTCTTTCCACTAACCCCCGCCCCCTCCCCTCCTCACACACACACACACACACACACACACACACACACACACACACACACACACACACACACACACACAGACGTTTACGTCTTTCAGTCCATATACCTGGACAAGGTTCTCCAGAAAACAACTGATACAGGCAGTGTGTCTCGCATGGCCATGAGGCAATAGTCAACAACTATGAATGTGTTCGTAATGTGACATACACGTCTGTAGAAGACGTGATCCCCAGTGCTGCCGCCGGCCGCTGTGGCCGAGTGGTTCTAGGCGCTTCAGTCTGAGACCGCTGGGGTCGCAGATTCGAATCGTGCTTCGGGCATGGATGTGTGTGATTTCCTTAGGTTAGTTAAGTTTAACCAGTTCTAAGTTCTACGAGACTCATGGCCTCAGATGTTAACTCCCATAGTGCTCAGAGCATTTGACCCAGTGCTGGCACTCCCTATGAATATAACTCTGCGTTATTTGGATACAGCCATAATCGATCAGCATCCTGACATGAGAAGCTTTTACAGTTTCAGCTTCGTGTACTGCGAATTTATAGAATTGATGCTTTCGATAACCCACAGCCGATCACCGGTTTAGCGCCCAAATCACGTTTCCGACATATTACACGCGCATTCACAAGATAGTTTCACAATAAAAACGTGTTTCATTGTCTCCTGCGACTAAATATCACTGAATTATTGATTTTTTTGGGGACATTTATTTTCCATCTCTGCTACATTTAACAGCAAACAATTTCTTTAGCTACGATTCGTCGATTTCTACTATTTTCAGGAGAGCCAATATGAACACCATGTACACTGAAGAGCCAAACTGGTCCACCAGCCTAATATCGTGTAGGGTCCCCGCGAGTACGCAGAAGTGCCATAACATGGCGTGGCATGGACTCGACTAATCTCTGAAGTAGTACTGGAGGCAAATGACACCATGAATCCTATGGGTCTAACCCTAAATCCGTAAGAGTACGAGGGGGTAGAGATCTCTTTTGAACAGCACGTTGCAAGGCATCCCATATGTGCTCTGTAATGTTCACGTCAGGGGAGTTTGGTGGCGAGCGGAAGTGTTTAAACTCTGTGTATTCTTGGAGCCACTCTGTAGCTATTCTCGACATGTGGGGTGTCGCATAGTCCTGCTGGGATTGCCCAAGTCCATCGGAATGCACAATGGACATGAATGGATGCAGGTAATCAGATAGGATGCCCATGTACATGTCACCTATCAGAGTCGTACCTAGACGTACCAGGGGTCCCATATCACTCCAACTGCACACGTCCCACATCATTACAGAGCGTCCAACACCTTGAACAGTCTCCTGCTGACATGCAGGCTGGCTGGCTCCATACCGCACGATAAAATCTGAAACTAGACTCGTCCGACTCGGCAACATCTTTCGAGTCAACAATAGTCCAATGTCGGTGTTGATGGACACATATGAGGCGTAAAGCTTCGTGTCGTTCCGTCATCAAGTGTACAAGAGTGGGCCTTCAGCTCCGAAAGCCCTTATCGATGATTACTTCGCACGCTGACACTTGTTAATTGAATTCAGCAGCCATTTGCTGATGGGTTGCACTTTTGTCATGTTGAACGATTATCTCCATTCATCGTTTGTGCCGTTCTTGCAGGATCTATTTCCGGCCGCAGTGATGTGGGAGATCCGATGTTTTACCGGATTCCTGATAGTCCCGGTACACTCGTGAAATGGTCGTACGGGAAAAATCCCCACTTCATCGCTGCCACTGAGATTCTTTGTCCCACAGCTCGTGCGCCCACTATAACAGCACGTTGAAACTCACTTAAACTTTGATAAGCTCCCATTGTAGCAGCAGTAACGGATATAAGAACTGCGCCAGACACTTGTCTTTTATAGACGTTGCCGAGTGCAGCGCCGCATTCTGCCTGTTTACACAACTCTGTATCTGAATACGCATGCCTATACCAGTTTCTTTAGTGTTTCAGTGTATTAGATATTGTGGCCAGCTTCATCCCTGGAGTCCTCAGGTTTAGTAACAGGTATAAACAGGGCTTTTTCCTCGTTAAAGCCTCTTCAGGACTGTCCCACACCCATTCAGCCTGCTGTCGAACTGTGTACCGGTGGCCGGGGCGATGGGCCCTCCCAGATCTTACTTTGCATTACATAAACTACATACCCAGTGGACAGTTTACGTACACACACAGTTTTAAAAAAATCAAGCGTTTTGTGCGTTTGCAGGTAACACATCATACGCCTGACGAGAGTTGCGTATATGCAAGCAACTTTTAATTGCCGTACATATATGAAAGCCTGGAAAAAATCTCAATGTTTGCGCCAAAAAAGAAGTTGTGCGCTCGTTAGTAATCATAATAGGTAATGCCGCGACGTGTGTTCCAGATGTAAAATATTAAGCATATTTCTTTTCCGCTTACGGCTGTGAAATAATTTACTTGTTAGGGTTCCGTACCTCAGTCGTTAGAAACGGAAGCCTTTGACTTTTTTCCCCCCCTATCTTCCTGTCCGATTGTTAGAAACTGTTTTTCGTAGGAGGAGGATGAGATCAGTGTTTAACGTCCTGTCGACTACGTGGTCATTAGAGACGGAGCACAAGCTCGGGTTAGGGAAGGAAATCACGGAACTATCCCGGCGTTGGCTGAAGCGATTTAGGGAAAACACGAAAAACCTACATCAGGATGACCAGACTCAGGTTTGAACCGTCGTCCTCCCAAATCTTTTCCTCAGGAACGATTAGATGCGTCAGGTTGAAATTTATCGTCCCTTGGCGGTGTAAAAAATCGATGCTTCTAAATCAATACAATCAAAAGGTATGACCATTTACGTCATATATTTTGATAATCACAAAATCACTCATCAAAACCTGTACGATGCCCCCTGTTGAGCTAGAGTTATGAAATGTAGCAAGAAGCAACGCTTCACAGTTCAAGTAAAGGGGAAAAAAATCCGAAAATCGTTAATTTGTAATTATATCACAAGAAAAAATATTTCATTTGTTATCCGAGGTCAAATTTGAAATTGAACAGTCAGTAGTTCTGCATTTAGGCTGAGTTGGTCGCAATGTTTAAAGTCTAACACACGGCAAGGCTCAAAATGGCTCTGAGCACTATGGGACTTAACATCTGAGGTCATCAGTCCCCTATAACTTAGAACTACTTAAACCTAACTAACCTAAGGACATTACACATCCATGCCCGAGGCAGGATTCGAACCTGCGACCACAGCAGTCGCGCGGTTCCGGACTGAAGATCCTAGAACCGCTCGGCCACCGCGGCCGGCACAAGGCAAGGAAGGCCTTTGTTTCTCATATGACGCGTTTCGGAATTTGTCCGTCATCAGATATCTAGGACCGATAGCCATATCTACCTACAGTAATCACTCCTGCGTAGCTGATGAGGGATAAATTCCGAAATGCGTCATATGAACAACACAGGGCATTCCTTGCCTGATATTTTACTTTAACCATTGCGACCCAGTTAGTCTGAATGCAGAATTACTGGTTATTATAACAATGGTCGCCTGTCTCCTGCATGACGTCACATTTATGTTACTGAAATTAATACATTCTCTAAACTCTTGGAATCCCTGGGACCGACATCTTGTCAGTATCAACGCCGAGAACAGGCAAAATGGTAGAGATTCTCGATTCGCGGAATGGATGGACTGTCTACAAGCATAGTTAAGCTTGTGCGGAAGCCCTTCAGTGCGACAGTCCTAGTCGCACCTGGCCAGTTTTTAATTATTATGATTGCAATTTCGAGTATTCCTATTCATCACCAGGCAGAGGTCTCGAATAAAAATATCCTCACAGGCCTAAACACAATAATTATTATAAACATCAAGCGAGCGCGAACTGTGTACTAGTTACCTAACTGTCAAGCTGCATCATACCAACTAAGAAGAATTACTGCTGTGGTTTTTATCTGGTTTGGTGATTATTTGTATCCATTATGATCCTGACCCCGCTCGGTCTCGCTTGATGTTTGGACCAGAGACTGTAATTATGCCTGTGACGATATTTGTATTTGAGACTTCTGCTTGGTGATGCTTAGTAAAGCTTTACACTGCAATCTCGATGAACGAAATACATTATTGGTCAGTCGCAAGAGGGAACAGCCACGTTGAGTCTATCCAGCATCTAATTATTGGACATAAGTCAGATAGTGACACGAAATACCGCATAGTAGTCGCTCTATTGTGTGCTGTCTGAACAGTGTGGCTTCTATTCGCGGAAAGAAAAGTTCAACAGCTGTAAGTCCGCCGAAGCACCGAGGGTCGACACGACACTGCAGATTCTGCAGAACGTCTAGCGATTCTGCCTAGTCAGTCAAATCCGTGCTGTATTGTTAATAGTTTTCAATAATGTCTCCCTTCATTAAAAAGCAGATTTATATAAACACTAAGCAAACTGAACAGGTTTGTTACTTTTATTAGTATCTACACTCCTGGAAATTGAAATAAGAACACCGTGAATTCATTGTCCCAGGAAGGGGAAACTTTATTGACACATTCCTGAGGTCAGATACATCACATGATCACACTGACAGAACCACAGGCACATAGACACAGGCAACAGAGCATGCACAATGTCGGCACTAGTACAGTTTATATCCACCTTTCGCAGCAATGCAGGCTGCTGTTCTCCCATGGAGACGATCGTAGAGATGCTGGATGTAGTCCTGTGGAACAGCTTGACATGCCATTTCCATCTGGCGCCTCAGTTGGACCAGCGTTCATGCTGGAGGTGCAGACCGTGTGAGACGACGCTTCATCCAGTCCCAAACATGCTCAATGTGGAACAGATCCGGAGATCTTGCTGGCCAGGGTAGTTGACTTACACCTTCTAGAGCACGTTGGGTGGCACGGGATACATGCGGACGTGCATTGTCCTGTTGGAACAGCAAGTTCCCTTGCCGGTATAGGAATGGTAGAACGATGGGTTCGATGACGGTTTGGATGTGCCGTGCACTATTCAGTGTCCCCTCGACGATCACCAGAGGTGTACGGCCAGTGTAGGAGATCGCTCCCCACACCATGATGCCGGGTGTTGGCCATGTGTGCCTCGGTCGTATGCAGTCCTGATTGTGGCGCTCACCTGCACGGCGCCAAACACGCATACGACCATCATTGGCACCAAGGCAGAAGCGACTCTCATCGCTGAAGACGACACGTCTCCATTCGTCCCTCCATTCACGCCTGTCGCGACACCACTGGAGGGGGGCTCCACGATGTTGGGGCGTGAGCGGAAGACGGCCTAACGGTGTGCGGGACCGTAGCCCAGCTTCATGGAGACGGTTGCGAATGGTCCTCGCCGATACCCCAGGAGCAACAGTGTCCCTAATTTGCTAGGAAGTGGCGGTGCGGTTCCCTACGGCACTGCGTAGGATCCTACGGTCTTGGCGTGCATCCGTGCGTCGCTCCGGTCCGGTCCCAGGTCGACGGGCACGTGCACCTTCCGCCGACCACTGGCGACATCATCGATGTACTGTGGAGACCTCACGCCCCACGTGTTGAGCAATTCGGCGGTACGTCCACCCGGCCTCCCGCATGCCCACTATACGCCCTCGCTCAAAGTCCGTCAACTGCACATACGGTTCACGTCCACGCTGTCGCGGCATGCTACCAGTGTTAAAGACTGTGATGGAGCTCCGTATGCCACGGCAAACTGGCTGACACTGACGGCGGCGGTGCACAAACGCTGCGCAGCTAGCGCCATTCGACGGCCAACACCGCGGTTCCTGGTGTGTCCGCTGTGCCGTGCGTGTGATCATTGCTTGTACAGCCCTCTCGCAGTGTCCGGAGCAAGTATGGTGGGTCTGACACACCGGTGTCAATGTGTTCTTTTTTTCATTTCCAGGAGAGTATTTGTTGAACATAACTATAAGACCTTCTCGCCATATAACACGTATCTGCCTATCATATTTCAAAAGGTTCATGCTGTGTTACTGTTCCCAACCTAAATACATTTATCGCATAGTTACCCATGTAGCTATTTTTGAGAGAACGGAAGTGTGGAATGAATTCTTGATCTCTTCCGCCCAGATGTTGAGTTAGTGAAACGAAAACGTAGAAGGCGTCACCTTTCACGTGCTACCTCTAACAGATGGATGAGGCCACGTTCTGCTTGCTATTGCTTGATCCAATTTGTGACTGGTCCTACCTGAGATTATCAAAGACTGACGTGAAGCAAATCGCAGTGCTTAATGTACCTCTGAGTCTCGTCTGGTGCACAGTTGGGCCATCATACGACAAAATGTATAATGAAGGGATCTGTATTTATATTTGTAGTCCATAAACTTTTACACACGAGTGACGGGATTTAGACTACCAGACATACACCCCATTTGTCAATACACCTGCGTTTGGTACGCGAGAGGAAATAAATGATGGCACGGCTACGCTTAGGACAGAATTTACTGTCGTGTAGTTGAATCAAACAGGGTAATAGCCTAAAGATGGACATCCTAGGAAACGTAGGTTTCGAATCGATATCAAAACACAGATCCAGTTAAAAGGTACTATTCTACGACAAGCTGTGTGTTGTTAGTAGATGATTTTGTGTGTGTGTGTGTGTGTGTGTGTGTGTGATGAAAGGTCCGAAATGCGTAACAAAATAGGTAATGTGATGGATTCACTAGCAAGAGGTGCTGATAAAAAATTTCTTTGCTTTACAGTCAGTTTCGGTCCATAGATGATCATCAAGTGTCAGTTTTTACAACGGCTTACAAGGCGATATAAAACCAATGGCCTCAAATAATATCATATTCAAAATTCATTACTGTTGTCAAATAATAACATGAATTATTATTTAAATGTAATAGATACTGCTGTTTGGTAACAGTGACGAATTATGCGTCAATTTTATATCGCCTTATAATTTGTTGTAAGTGTTGTATGACACCCGATTATCGAAACTGGTCGTACAATAAATTATTATCAGCAGCTCTTGGCGGCGAATCATGACATTTTAATATATTTACGAACAGCAGAGCAACGTTTTCTTAAAAAAACTGTGTTACTTCTTTTTATTTCAATTTACTGGCTTTCGGGTCGTGCCCATTCATCCATCTCAATAATGGACACACGATACGACAGTTTATTAGAGACGATTTCCTCATCAGTTACGACAATACAAACCTAAGGACAACATAACACGCTGTCCCCGGGCGGAGAAAATCACCGACCCGGCCGGGAATCGAACTCTGCGCCTTCTGTTAGCAATCTGCCTCGCTGACCCCGCGTCTAATGAGACGAACAAATATAATTAGTTAAGAGTGGGCTTAGTGCAGTTAGTTTCCAATAACGCCTTATAAACACTATTTTGTACCTTCTTGTCGGACTGGCTAAACAAGCCCAGAATCCTTGACGTACTTTCTACTTTCATAGCTTCACACTAGTAACACTTAAGCTTGCATTCTGTTTAAACGTACACTCGGGAAACGTGGCAATGAGAATCAACTGCAGCTGAATCTGACAACTTGCCGTATGTGGAAGACGCTTCGCGCACGAAAAACTGCAGCAGTTTTACTATACAGAACGATCCGCCCAGTAAAGTAATAATTGAATGTGCCACAGAGTACAGGAGGGGGCCTCTCTAGGCCGCAAATGCCTCGACACTTTGCAGCGTTGCATCGCAGCGCGGCTATCTCGCGGGCCGAGATAAGCGCCCGGTGACGCTTGCACAGCGCCTGCAGCAGCGCCGACCAGCCTTCAGAAGAGGTTGTCAGGAATCACGTGGTAAATATGGAGCGCAACCCTCTCATCCCCCTCCGGAAAATTTGAAAAATTAGAAGCCTGTTTAAGCTGTTTACGGACTTTAAATGCATACTTTTCCGATCGTAAATAAAAAAAAAGATACACTGCCGCACCAAAGTAACTGGTGCAGGCAAGCGTATTCAAATACAGAGATGGGTAAACAGGCAGAATACGGCGCTGCGGTCGCCAACGCCTATATAAAAACAACAAGTGTCTGTCGCAGTTGTTACATCGGTTACTGCTACTACAATGGCAGGTTATCAAGTTTTAAGTGATTTTGAAATTGGTGTTCTAGTCGGTACAGGAGCGATTGGACACAGCATCTCCGAGGTAGCGGAGAGTCATGCTTCTGTTTGATATTTTTGTAAGTATGACATCGAACGTACCTCAGTGTGTGGCAAGTTCGTAGAGTTTGCTTCTTCTCCTCCACATTTCGTAAGAACACACGAAAAGACAACACCCAACACCACAGCCAGAGCAACAACGAGAGTGGTGCTGCGTAGCGGGCCACGAACAACGTCCTTCTGATGTGTGGCAGCCATGGACACTGGTTTTGGGTTGCCAAGACGTTGACAACATGTTGCGAACACGGATAGTCCAGTCGTGGTCGCGAACAATGTTGCCAACAGTGTCATTGAACAAGTTTGGAATTCTGTGTAAACGCGAAGTTACCAAGCCATGGTGGCGAAATAATTCGTAAACAGGTTTATTGGAACTGAGGAAGGAAATTATTACAATCTATGAAACATTTTAATAAAATACCGTTAGCGAAGCGTAAACACTATCTTTTTCGATCAATTTTTAATCATCATATTGCAAAATTGCTATTTCTGTAATTTTTAGTAAAAACTGAAAAAATTGTTTAGTGACCAAAACAAGTGTTTGATAATTAGTGGCAATATGGTCGCAGTTCCCCTTGAAGACTTCTTGTCGGGGTGAAGTGATGATTTACTACTAATTAAGACGGGATATGCTTCAATAATGTTTTTGTTTTTATTAACAATTTTGCTTATTATTTTCGGTATTGCGTACTGAAAAACTTATGAACATTAGAAAATGGTGTATGTAATAAGATGTACTACAAAAGGACAGACTATGCATCATAAATAACTTACGTAATAACAACCTTTTTTCAGTTGACAGTGCGTAGCATGATCTTCCATATTAGGATAGAATCATGCAAGAGGGTAAAGCAAATTTAAACGTTAAAACTACCAGAACTAGTGCAATACGCGTGTGTGAGGGAGCGCACAGCGTAGAACGTTTGTCCATCATTTGTGGTGCTCTTCTTATGGCACCAGAATGTTCACGTTGATGGTCATTTGCATGGCAGCGCCTACGCAGCTAGAATAAGGCAGCACAACACCTCACTGCCAGCACCAGCGAACTCCAGCGGAAAGAAATGCAAGCAGATCATCATAAATTTTAAGGTGGGCGTTACTAGCAAGTACATTTTGCTCATTAAGCAATGTATCTGGCTCTTTCCTTTTTACGAGGGTGTGCTGAAAAGTAAAGCCTCCGTAATTTTATGTCAAAATTAACCTTTTTTAAATAAAAAAATATTTTGTATATTTTTCATGTCCATATATTTGCCGCTAGAGGGCATCGAATTGTAGTGTGTACCATGGCGGTATGTGACGTAACAGTGCCGGTATGTGAGAAACAGCGTGCGGTAATCGATTTTCGTATTCGTTGAGTTCATCCACACGTGGGGCACCCTCTTCTTCAGCATAAAAATGCCAGACCACACACGATCGCTGCGACATCTAAACAACCCGATGCCTTGGGCTCACTGCCATTAATCATCCTCCATACACTCCTGACTTGGGGCTACATGATTTTCATCTACTTCCAAAACTTTAAAGACGTACTTCGAGGAAGTCACTTTCATAATGATGAAGTGGTCTAAGCAGAGGTGAGGGTCTAGCTCCATCAACAAAGTCAAACATTCCATACTGACGATATCAATAAACTGGTCCCTCTTTGGGAGGAATGTGTTCGTCGCCAAGATGACTATATTGAGAAATAAATTGAAAAATAAAGATGTAGGTTTCGCATTAAAAATTTCGAATGCATCACTTTTCAGCACGTCATCGTTTAACGTAGATCTTCAGTTGTTCTAAAGACTCAAGTCGCCTACCTTTCTCAGTTTTGTGGATGATTTCCATTTGCCCTCGAGTTTTTGTTATCTGTGCTGAATCTCTCATTCTCAAAAAGCCAACCTAAGTTTGTTCACACATCCTCTAGAGTGAAGGAGGACCTCCGGATTACAGGTAGACCGGGATCCATAGGAACCTTTTCGGTGCACGTGGACTCTCGGGTAGGTATGGGAAAAGCCGACCATTAAAAGCGACAGCGGCATTTTACTTGCAAATAACCGCTATTTTTCGGTATATGTTTGGTTTCGGTTTTAACAGGTGTTTTTTATTTTGTTACTAAACTGGTATATCAATTTTCCATAACAGCAGCTCTGCAATTTTGGTTTTTAAATATTTTTTTTAGAAAAACGAATACTATTTATTCGTCAAATTTCCATTGCTTTCAAATATTGGGTTACTACAGGAAACAGGAAAAGCGGTCTGTGGTATTTTAGTAACACAGACAGAAACGAGCAACAAACACATGGTATAAGAATTGGTACAGCATTGCTGAGAGAACAATAATGTACCTGTTACTATGTGGCGTGGCCTGATAAATGGTACGGGTGTACATGGGATGTCGAACGCTTGAACCATATGGTTGATTGCGGTAGTTTCTTGTTGTCGGACATCGGTTGTACTCCTGTTACAGAATGGTAATGTCCCTCGTCTGGAGCCGGCCGAGTTGGCCGAGCGGTTCTAGGCGCTGCAGTCTGGAATCGCGCAACCGCTACGGTCGCAGGTTCGAATCCTGCCTCGGGCGTGGATGTGTGTCATGTCCTTAGGTTAGTTAGGTTTAAGTAGTTCTAAGTTCTAGGGGACTGATGACCTCAGAAGTTGAGTCCCATAGTGCTCACAGCCATTTGAACCATTTGAACCTCGCGTGGAAGCATATTCCAAATGGTTCAAATGGCTGTGAGCACTATGGGACTCAGCTTCTGAGGTCATTAGTCCCCTAGAACTTAGAACTACTTAAACCTAACTAACCTAAGGACATCACGCACATCAATGCCTGAGGCAGGATTCGAACCTGCGACCGCAGCGGTCTCGCGGTTCCAGCCTGTAGCGCCTAGAACCGGTCGGCCACTCCGTACGGCTAAGCATGTTCCGAAGTGAGGTAGGAATGAAGTACAATGCTCCATATGCTTAAAAAGTTAAGAAATGGGAAGAGGCACAACCAACTTGCTACATAATGTAAGAAGCAAACTTAAAACTTAATAATTCATTCAAAGTTTGTAATAAAAACAGAACGTTACCGATCTGCTGCCTGTGTCTATGTGACATGCCTTTATTTACTTGCAGATTTTGGAAACGGACAATTTAACACGAAAGAGAGAGTCCTTCAACCTCAGTTTTCGCCCTTTAACACTATTCGTAACGCTGAAATAGCGGTATGATCCCCTATTAGAACCCGCTTTTCAAGCAGAGTTCCAAAAAATTAGAACGAATAGGAAAATACTGGTGAGTTTTTGCAATATTCCGCCCTTATCACTTTTCGAAAAAGCTGCAAACGGTGGACCGAATAACTTTGCTTTCATTGACAATTTTATGTCATAGTTTGATTCTACGTATTTTGAAACTTTTAGTGCAAACTTCAGAGGGAGTCTTGTTACAGGAAATAATAGCAATAAAAACCGAAAATTGGTTATTCCGAAAACCGGTTATTTTGAGCCGTTTTATCAGGTTAAATTGGAGTTGAAAGAAAAACTGATACAACCGAAACCGGTCAGTTCAGTGATTACTGGCATTCCTACTCTCGGGGTGCTGGTTGTTTCCAGGAGTACTGGCCGCACCTCTCAGTGCGCGCGGTTTTCGTACATTGTTCTCAAAATGGCTGCCCACGGAGAGGTGTTGAGTTTCGGTCGTCGTGGATTCTTCAGTTCACAGCAACGGCCCGCCGTCTGCTCGCCGTAATGAGAACGGCAGTACGGCTCGAGGGACGGGTGCAGTTTAAAACTGGAAGCCAAGCGGAAAACGGCGAGGCGTTTGGCAGCGGCCGCAGTCGGCGCCTGCGGAACGGGTCCGAGGCGAGGGGCGCGAGAGGTGAGCGGCCTGGCAGACACGGCGAGCAGCGGCCGTTCACCGGCAGCGGAGGGCGGCCCCCAGGCGTCGCTGCTGGCGCACGCGTCAGGGCCCGACTCCTCCGTCATCACACACAGCCATCACCTGCTCTGTCTGACACATGTGGCGCTCTGCAGCCCGTCGAAATTGTTAATATGTCATTAACAATTAATTATTAATGTGACATTTACAATCCTCTGGTTTATTTCGTCGTACACACTATCCTATACTGGCCGCTATACTACTGGCCATGAAAATTCTACACCAGCAAGAAATGCAGATGATAAACGGGTATTAATTGGACAAATATATTACACTTGAACTGACATGTGATCACATTTTCACGCAATTTGGGTGCATAGATCCTGAGAAATCAGTACCCAGAACAATCACCTCTGGCCGTAATAACGGCCTTGATACGCCTGGGCATTGAGTCAAACAGATCTTGGATGGCGTGTACAGGTACAGCTGCCCATGCAGCTTCAACACGATACCACACTTCACAAGAGTAGTGACAGGCGTATTGTCACAAGCCAGTTGCTCGGCCACCATTGACCAGACGTTTTCAGTTGGTGAGAGATCTGGAGAATGTGCTGGCCAGGGCAGCAGTCGAACATTTTATGTATCCAAGAAGGCCCGTACAGGACCTGCAACGTGCGGTCGTGCATTATCCTGCTGAAATGTAGGGTTTCGCAGAGATCGAATGAAGGGTAGATTCAAAATGGCTCTGAGCGCTATGGGACTTAACATCTGTGGTCATCAGTCCCTTAGAACTTCTTAAACCTAACTAACCTAAGAACATCACACAACACCCAGTTAGGTTTTCCGTGATTTCCCTAAATCGCTCCAGGCAAATGTCGGGATGGTTCCTTTTAACGGGCACGGCCGACTTCTTTCCTTGCCTTTCCCTAATCCGATGAGACCGATGATCTCGCTGTCTGGTCTCATCTTCGAAACAACCTAACCCAACACGATCCAACACCATCTCCTCAGAGTCTGCATGTCATTGGCGGGAGCCGTGATCGGCACTCTGTGGCGTGAACGACTCTGTCTCTCATAAGTTGGTATGCACGTAGATATGCTTCTTCCAGTTAGGATGATGTCTGTTGTGAAAGCGTTCTCTGTACATTCGTGCTGTTTTACAGGCAATACATCTTGGCTAACCGTACATCAAATGTGTGTCTGCCATCTCTCGTGACGAGTAACGCTCGATCTTTGGCTACGCGTCATGCACTGTAACACACCCCACGATATCACATCAAAAGCTGTCTGATGCGACGGAGAACTGACGCAAGCGGTAGCGATGTGCGTGCGGCAGGGGTTAATGCACCGGTGCGACGCATGCGCTCCTCACATGACACACACATGCTATGAAATAAGCTGTGTGTACTATGTCAGTCCCGTGCTCAGGAGTGTACGCTGTTTAGCACCTCCAGTGTACAACAGATACCAGGGATCTTTGAGAGACCGCGGCAGAACTTCGTGTGCCGTTGCCACTCAGGCACTGAGGCTGGCGGTCGTGACTTTTGCACAGTTACTACGAACTACGTTGTTGCTATGAGGTGTAGGCTGCATATGTCCATAAACAATAAACACGCATTTCCGACCATCGGTTCCGTATCTCACTACAACCGGTTGTGGACCGACCACCACCTGCTTCAATTTGACCCAAAAGGTTTGAGATAGGCTGCGTATCAGAACGGCTGCGTGCAGGCAGAGCTCGCTGTTGCAGAGCTGTTTCGCAACGCGGCCCGCATCTGTCCCCGGAGGCGAGAGGCGTCAGGCTGGGGGCGGAGTGGCAGCAGCCGGGCGTGTCGCAGGCGGCGCTGTGACGCAACCGCGCTGCGCGATGCGCCTCGCCGCTGCAGCCACACGGACGCGCTCCATTTCCGCCGCTCTGCTCTTTCCACCTTAGCGGTCGTACCTGCCGCGCTTACGGAATTCGTGTCATTACGCCTTCTCCGCGGCCAGCAGACCGACATATACTGAGCGACAATGCAGATTTCTGAGACAAAGCTGCACGGCTCCCGGACGACCGCGGTCCAGTCTTGCATCCATACATACAAGTTCTTTTTCTTTTGTCTTTAAATTTTTTTTTCCTGTTGGTGAGTAACTTCGTAGCGTTTTTGTGTTGCATGCCAGTATAGGTTGGTTTATCGATTGTCATTTTTACTTACTTCCTGATTTATATAAATGATCTAGGTGATAATTTGAGCAGCCCCCTTAGATTGTTTGCAGACGACGCGGTAATTTACCGTCTAGTAAAATCATCAGACGATCAATTCCAATTACAAAATGATCTAGAGAGAATTTCTGTATGGTGCGAAAAGCGGCAATTAGCGCTAAACAAAGAAAAGTGCGTGGTCAACCACTTGTGTACTAAAACAAATCCGATAAATTTTGGATATACGATAAATCGCACAAATCTGACGGCATTTTTTTGTTATGGTTTTAGGGCGCAAAACTGCTACGGTCATTAGTGCCCGGTCTGTGACTTATGAAAAGGTTAAAAAAAAAAAAAAAACGGAACTGGAAACCAGCAGCAATGGAAACGAAACTAAAAACAGAAGGAAAGCTTAAACTACTATAGAAGGGGGTTGGCTGTCCCCAAAAAGAGCTTCAAATGACTGACGTCATCTCACTGGCACTAATAAACTCGAGAACGCGATCGGCTGAACGCGTGTCATCTACTAAAATGGAAGATACATCAGGCGACAGCTGTAGACGGGCGCGTAACGGAGTAAAATAGGGGCACTCAATTAAAAGGTGTATTACCGACCACAGCTGAGAGCAGTGGGGACAGAGTGGGAGAGGATCGCCACTTAAAATCTGAGGGCCGTCAATTCGACTAAATACCTAGGAATTACAATTACGAGAAACTCAAATTGGAAAGACCACATAGATTATATTGTGGGGAAGGCGAAACAGAGACTGAGCTTTGTTGGCAGAACACTCGGAAGATGCGACAAACCCACCGAAGAGACAGCCTACATTACACTTGTCCGTCCTCTGATGGAATATTGCTGCGCGGTATGGGATCCTTACCAGGAAGGATTGACGGAGGACATCGAGAAAGTGCAAAGAAGGGCAGCTCGTTTCGTGTTATCGCGCAGTAGGGGTGTCAGTCTCATTGATATGATACCCGAGTTGAGGTGGCAGTCACTGAAACAAAGACTGTTTTCTTTGCGGCGAGATCCATTATAGAAATTTCAATCACCAACTTTCTCTTCGGAATGCGTATATATTTTGTTCACACCCACCTACGTAAAGAGAAATGATCATCATAATAAAATAACAGAAATCAGAGCTCGAAGGGAAAGATTTAGGTGCTCCTTTTTCCCACGCGCCATTCGGGAGTGGAATGGTAGAGAAGCAGTATGAACATGGTTGGATGAACCCTCTGCGAAGCACTTAAGTGTGAATTGCAGAGTAACGATGTAGATGTAGTTTACTGCCGCTAAGTGAATTTACAGTATCATTTTGTCAATTGGAGATGATAAGTGGAGCTGTGGACGCTAGATAAATGGTGTGCCAAATGGAGAATCAGGAACATTTCAAACGAATGCTTCTGTTTGAGTTCAAAAGAGGAGTGACGTGAGCGGAGGCAGCCAGAAATACTGACGCCCTCTATGGGAATAATGCTACTGGACGGAGCAAGGCAAGGAAACGGTCTCAACGAGGATCGTTTTGACATTAGCAAGTCTCCACGTTTAGAAAGACCCTCGGGGTGTATGGAGATCGTTTACACGCATTAATCCACAATGATCCACGTTATTGTATTTGAGGACTATTAAGTGTGTGGAACTGTGATCATTCAACCATCGTGCGACATTTGCAAGCAATGCACAAGTTCGAAAAGCGGATGTACGGGTACCGCATGCTCTAAGCCAAAATCACAAAACACAGTGCGTGCCCCTATGTGCATCTGCGCTTGTTCGTCGTCAAATGGCTCGTGAACAACACCGAGCATTCCTATCCTGCATCGTTAATGGTGACCAGAAATGCTGAGTTTACGCTAAAACATAAGGGGAAAAAAGGAATGGTTGAGCCTGAACAAAGCAGCAGCTCCTCGTACAAAGATTTCCTCGCATCCACAGAAGATAATGTTATGCATCTGGTGGTCCAACGACGGTGTAGTGAACTACGAATTGCTTCCCCCAAGGTGTAACCATGACTGCTGACATTTGTCAACAACTTCGACATCTTGCAGACGCATTTCGAGAACAACGACCAGTAAGGCTGCCTGAACTGAAGCTATTCCACGACAACGCCGGTCCGCTTCTGCCAGACTGACAAATGATGCAATACAGGAGTTGGGTAGGGAAGTCATTCCGCACCCACCTCATTCACCTGATCTTGCGCCCTCAGATGTTCACCTTTTCCGCTCTCTATGGAACAGCTTCCCAAGAGCTCCCTTTCCGGATGAAAATGCGCTCCGAACACAGCGTGATGAGAACTTCGCCTCAAAACCACGAGATTTCTACAGTTGTGGAATCGAAAAGTTACCCCAGGTTGACAGTCTTGTAAAGAGGGAAAGAGAATATATTTTCGATGACTGAAGTCTCTGTTACACGTACCTCTTTGTGTTTATCAGTTTCATGGAAAAACCCTACGAACTTCTGCACCAACCCAATAAATATACAGCATCCTCACTGCGCTTAAGTGCTGCTCTCGTTCGTTGTTGTGGACGCCACACACAGTTTCGGGTAACCTGAGGTTTTCGTCCAGTCTGGGAATGAGGATTCAGTCTTCCTGTAATCCTTCTAGATGAGTTGTGGTCGGAAGCTTCTTAGCTGGCTTAAAGGCTTCAGACTTTCCACGACGGCAAAAATTTTTCCAGCATCTCTTGGAAAGAAACTTTGGAAAAGTCTTGACAGAAAGTAGCACCTCGGAAAGAGGGTAGTATAGGGAGCAGGAAGTGAACAACTGAAGTGCCAGTATTCGGTTGCAGAACCTAATTGGCAGAAAGGTCTGGATATAAAAAACTTCCGTAGAATGCTTTTGGAGCTCGTGAAATCGGGAATCAGCTGGCATCTGTAATATTATTAGATTTCAGATACTTTGCAGATGAGGTATTTGCTATAAAAGAAAGGGACAACAAACGAGCTGTAGTTCGTAAAAATGCTAAGCATCACAGCTCGAGAGTAAAGAGAAGAAATATTTGTTTAAATGACGCGCGTTCAGCGTTTAAATACTCGAAACAAACACTATGACCCGCTAGGCACAGATACTTAAAATCATTGCAGCGCTTGATAGCAAGAAGCTGCGAAACAAAAGATAGATTGTTCTATCTTTTGTTAAGAAATATTCTAGAGACTTCATTATCCCTTGTACTTTTGGTCGCCGACATGTTAAGACGTAATACATAGCATTGCTACAAGCTGTATTTTTATTTTGTGTAAAAACTATGTGAAACGAAGAACAAACATTTCGGTAACTTGGGTGAGGATACAATTTACTTACCACACGCAAGGAAACTTAATTTTTAAGTAGGATCGGACTGACAAAGCAGCGATTATTGCACTGCGCCATGCACAAAAGAAATATCAGATGTAAGTCATGCATTTATTGTGTATTTGTCAATGTCTAGAAGTTTAAAGTCAGTTTGTTCAAAATATATTAATATTTTAGGATGCAGTAATTTTCTTATTCATTTCGTTCACTAGCCAGATATGATGTTCGAATTGTATGTGAGCTTTGTTACAGGTTCGCTCTTTATCACGGTGTCTCGATTGTATTTGGGAAACCACTAATGTGTTCAATTCCCGATCTGTTAATCTTTCTCTTATGAAATTCCACTAATTTGCTTTCATTTTCATTTTTATATTCAGACAGGTCCCTTAGGTATTTTCATTGAACATTCTGATTGATTTTTTGACCCGGATTGCCTTCAGGCAATTAAGAAAACCCCTTCACGTAATCGATCCGTACGTCTCCTGGACACAGTCGAGAACCGACGCATCGGTGACAAATTAATAATCTTTCTCTCATTTTAAGTCGTACTAAAAACCGGCCACACATGATAGTCGTAAGTACGCCATCTAGCGTTAGGTTGCATTTTGTCAGTCAATATTACCAACCAACAGTTACAGCATCACTATTATTACTTACTACTATTTCTTATACAGTATAAGCAAGTTCCTAACGCCAGACATCATTCCAGCTGGATGCAGTCGTAACCCCTCTGGAGCTGAGGTGATGTGTTCGCAGTGTTCTCAAAGTCGGGAGTAAGTGATCAGTCGCGAAAGTTTTTCGCACTATAGACACAGAGAGAATTCGAAAGTGCGTGGGACCGGATTTCTTGTTGCGTCATTCCTAGTAATCGAGACGAATGTTGCCGTTTACTGAGGGCTCATTTGCTCACTAACCGTGACCTAAAATCAGATTTTAGTGCCAAGTGTCCAGAAATACGAGAAACAGCACCATCACTGTTCGAATTAGTCACAATTAGACCTGATTTCTCTCTTGATTCTCCCTGGTCGTGAGAGCGTGGTTCACTTACGGTTACCTCGAGTATAGACATCTCCGGCTTCTCTTAGAACGGAACAATGCCGGACTACCATGGAAAGCGGCCATGTACGAAACCAAACTGAATGCTTTCCCCTTGGATGATGGCATTTTTGATGGGTGTTGTTCCGTAACCAGAAACGGACACTAAATATCTGTATATCTGTCCTTATAATAAAGGCTCAAGAAACACACTACCAAATAACGAGTGAAAAAGATTTATGTTTGAAAAGGACTAGGCAAAACTCTATCATGAGCTGACATTGTGGTAATCTTGTCTCACAGCCGAAACCACGCTCTCAGAGTGAAGAGAAATAATATGTCGAGAGACTGTACAACATTTAAAATAAACGGGGAATAACTTCTTTGCGCGTGCACGTAGTGATATTAGCAAAATTAATTGAATTTTAGAACGTGTCTCCAATTTTTTAACAAATATATTCCAAATCTTGGCGAAAGCTGCGGAGAGTGACAGTATAACTGTTTAGTTCTTGACTAAGTGCTTGCTCTCACCAACATTAAAGATACACTCACATTTCAAGCAGTGTTACGAGGGGTAAGCGGCGAAATGTTCACATACTCAGTGTTTAAAAATCTTGATGGTGTATGCGACGCAACACGACGGGCAAACTAACCTGTTGACCACTGGAAACAGAACCACGGGTTACCCCGAGTCACAACAACACATACAGTACATGCCATACTATTCCACATAAATGGTCCGGGCGGAGGTTCGAGTCCTTCCTAGCGCGCGCGCGCGCGCGCGCTTGTGTGTGTGTGTGTGTGTGTGTGTGTGTGTGTGTGTGTGTGTCCTTAGGATAATTTAGGTTATGTAGTGTATAAACTTAGAGACTGATGAATTTAGCAGTTAATTCCCATAAGATTTCACACACATTTGAACACATCCACATAAATCCACCTGGTGACTGAGATTTAAGCCTCCGAAACACGCCATTAAAATAAATAGTGAGTGATAACAGTAAACTTGTTGTTAATATGGTTCTCGAGGGAGACGCCTGTGCCGTTGCGAAATTCCCGCAATATTTCTTCGATGCAACTGTCCGACTGCTTCAGGTGAGGCGATGATGTCGTACCAGAAGATTTCAGTCATTTGTGCAGACAGAGAACCGTATTTAGAATTTGCCCGTCGGGAAAGCTTCAAGTCGGCCGCGATAGTCTAGCGGTTCTAGGCGCTCAGTCCGGAACCGCGCGACTGCTACGGACGCAGGTTCGAATCCTGCATCGGGCATGGTTGTGTGTGATATCCTTAGGTTAGTTAGGTTTAAGTAGTTCTAAGTTCTAGGGGACTGATGACCACTGATGTTAAGTCCCATAGTGCTCAGAGCCATTTGAAACATTTTTGAAAGCTTCAAGAAACATAGTAAATCACTTGCTTCATTATATATCAATAGCAATCACGGTAAAATGTGACTGACAATGTTCGCATTTAAAACAAGTATAATGAAAATCGAGCTATATTCTCCTCCTAATCCGCTTAGCCTTTCTTCTTGTTCTACTGAGCGAGTAACTATGTTTCAGTAATTTGCTCTCCTTGAAGCAGGCATGAGTCGGTGACAGAGAATATGTCTAATACTAAACAGCACATTCTCATGCAATTAGTGTAGATAGTTTGTACATCTGCAATATGTATGCTGTGCTGAGCAACCTGGTAACACGAGATTTTGTAGGTTCAATGTCGTCTCTGACGCTCCCACTCTTTTTCCAACTATGAAAGTAATATTTGATATTTTTTTTTGTAAACAGTGACACACAGGCATCACGGGAACGATCATAGCCTACTACTTCTGGTCGTTTCCGTGCAGTCTTTCTTTAAATATTTGATAGTTGTGTAATTAGTTATGTTCTCATTTTCGTAACTATAATACAACCAGTTTATGCAGAGCTATCGTAGCAATCAGTTTTCGTGAACAGCTTGACTTTACATCAAAGACTCGAACAACTCAATTTACAATGTGGCCGTGGACACGTTCAAACACGGTATCTCATTTCTGCCATTCCCTCACCTCTCCACGAAGACTCACTTTACTAAGCTGATTCCATACCACATACACGCCGCTTCGCTGCCAAGACCTTAGTCAGCGGTGGAGGATGACGTGACCGCCTGATACCGGTTTATGATTCTCTACGGTGCTACAAAGCGGACGATGTGTCCTTTTGAAGGGGTTACTGGTATTTTGCCTGGAGAGCTTATTTTAACCACATTCGGAAGTCGAAGTAGACCCATATTCAGGAAATGGTTTTAGGGAGCAGCCGGCCAAAGTGGCCGTGCGGTTCTAGGCGTTGCAGTCTGGAACTGCGAGACCGCTACGGTCGCAGGTTCGAATCCTGCCTCGGGCATGGATGTGTGTGATGTCCTTAGGTTAGTTAGGTTTGACTAATTCTAAGTTCTTCGGGACTAATGACCTCAGAAGTTGAGTCCCATAGTGCTCAGAGCCATTTGACCTATTTGTAGGGAGCAGATGCAGGAGCAGTGGTTTGCCATTGCCTCTCTCCGACCTGTTACGAAGTGTCAGACCTGTATCTGCGTTTTGCGGATGACTGGTGGACAAACCCGAACTCGGAAACACTGTACGCAGGTACCAGGACGGCCCGGTCCGATCCTAGGTATGAGTCAGAGGGGGTGGTGTTTGTAGCCCTCGCCGAACTCGTCAGCCCTGTGAACGACAGTAACTCGCTGACGTCTTTGTAGCATCACATAGTGTTGCATTCCATAGTTCAGGTTATTCATGAAGCGAAAAATGAGGCAGAAAAGCAGGTTTTGCAACTTATTTTTAGTGATTCCGGTAATATATAAGTAACATGAGATGGCTGCAGATTCTTACCTTACAGAAGGGTACTAGGAACTGAATAACATGGATGGCGATGCTGTGGTAAGCACTCGCGGTGTTCTGTTAAATTATTTGCAGTAGACGGTGGAAACTTATTTTGGCGTTTGAAAGGCACTGTTGACCATACACCAGTTCCAGAACAGTTGTTAAATGGAGAGTGAAAACATGGTCCAGGTACAGCCTACATTCTCAAAACACGTAGACGTTGTGTACCCTGACAAAAATAAAGTTTTTGAACAGGAGAACGTTACAGAATTCTGTTAAAATAAAGGGCAAAGCTTTGGATTTAAGACTATCAGAGCTTATAGGCAAAGAAGTAGATAACAAACCGACCACCACGAACACATTACCGAGACAGGATGTAAGGCATATTCGAAACACGCTCGTTTGAAAAGTATATCGAAACTTCCAAATTCCGCGATGCTAATTCAGGTTGCCTTATCGCAGAAGGAGGTGACAACAACAAAGGGGGAAGTCGTTGTCCTTAATAATGATACGGAAAACCGTCACGTTATTTTTTTTTCGAGTATCTCCATTCTACAATACCTATAACAGTAGGAAACTATATTGATGGATGACACTTTTCAGTATGCAGAGACTCTCTCTCCGGTTATTCACAATCTGGAGTTTTTCACAGGCCATTAGTGTACAGCCTTATAAAAAATAAGAAGAAATAAACGTAATTGAAAATTATACAATGTGTCCAAGACGAATCTATCAGCCGCCAACTATCTTTTTATCGAAAAACGGCGGTAATTGACGTCGAATTGTCCATATAGGAGAGTATCAAAGTCAAGATTACTAGTTGTCTGTTTCACTTGGCTCAAGCTTGATAAGTACAATTGCAATTGTTATTTTAAGAAAGCATCGACTGGCGATGAACGACCATCATTAGTACAGAATGCCATTATTTTTTTTTTTTTTTTTTTTTTTTTTTTTTTTTTTTTTTACAGACATAGCAGAACCCTAAAACTATATTATTTTATAAAATTAGCTTTACGTCGTTCACGCAAGCAAGGGTTGTGTACATTGCTCAACTTGCGGACCATAAAATGGTGAAACGGGTAAATTAGAATTTCTAAAGTGCGTTACATACAAGGCAGCCGTGAGCAGAAGATAACAGAAGATAACAGAAATGCAGTTGTTCTCAGAAAATATTTTTGTACGTAAATCTGTAATAAAACTTCGTGTTCATGTAGAATTTACCTTTTTAGGTTGTTCACTGGTCCAGTATTTACAATATTATTTAATAGCATTGTAAATAGTGGCGGAGGTCGTATGCTAGCTCCGTTCTGATCTGGAGGAGTCTGTCGACACTGCGCCGTCGGTCTGCCACGAGCAGGGAGAAGTTGCCGAGTGTCCGCCTAGATAGCTGTGAGGTCAGCGAAGCGGACTGCTAACCAAGGGAGCCTGGGCTCGATTCCCGCTCGGTGTTGACTGTGTGTTGTATTTTCCTTGCGTTCGTATAGTCATATTTGACATTACTCTACGGAGATGGCTGTATGGGCACGTCCCTAAAGCCAACAACTGTTTGACAAAACGTTGCCTAGTTGTGTGTGCCGCCCAGGAGACGCATTGGAAAGAGTTGCCAAATTCGAGAGCTTCGTTTTCGACCGGCAGTTAGAAGTTGCCGAGTTCGGGCGACCCCTGATTGATGAGTGCTCCTGCAGCGTACTGTTGGGTTTGTACTGTTATGGATGAAGTGAAGGGAGAGGATGAAACCCGGTCCCGGCACGCAGCCAACTCCTGAGTAACAACACGAAGGGAGCAGATCACAGTCAATAGCGTCACTTCACGAGACGCAGTGATCAGGAACCTTATACGTCATCACCTACTCTACCGTAGCCGGCCAAATACTGGCAATGAAAATATTCCACAGTCAGGATTTGAAACGAGAAGAGCGCCACAATAGAGGCGTGCAATAGCGACCTCGGCTACGGAGACAAGTTAACTACGCTATTCTCAAAATATTTAGGAGGGCTGCGCCGGCGACGCCGACGCTTGGATGGGTGACCATCCAGCCGCCACGTGCTGTTGCCATTTTTCGGGCTGCACTCAGCCTCGTGATGCCAATTGAGGAGCTACTCGACCGAATGGTAGCGGCTTCTGACAAGAATACCATCTTACGACCGGGAGAGCGATGTGCTGACCCCACGCCCCTCCTATCCGCATCCTCCTTTGAGGATGACACGGCGGTCGGATGGTCCCGGTAGGCCAGTCGTGGCCTGAAGACAGTGAGTGCTTAGAATAACTCCGCTGTACGCCACAACCATACGAGCACACTGTAGCACGACAAGCGAGGCTGTCTGATGACTTGGTAGACACAGAGAGATTTGTGTAGGGGATTCTGCGACTGGCGACAAACCGCAGCCGGAGCGGGCGAAGCCAGGGGGGCACATATCTGCGCGCGCCGCCTCGCGGCTCACGTGGCGCAGCCGTGGGGACCCGGCGGGCCGCGGGCTCTCACACGCACCGGCACGCAGGACGGCGGCGCGCGCACGCATACGCTGGCATCGGCCCCGTGGCTCACCTCGATCCCCACACAGAGACAGGCGTGGCAGGGACACCGCGCCACTGAAAATGTCGCCATCGTCATCTACAAAACCGAGTCACGTGCGGTTCGGTGGCTCACGAGAACAACACGGCAAGTGCTATAATCCCATTTCCCTGGAACTTCGATCAGTGGAAGACAGGTCAAACAAAAACGAACAAGTTGTAAGGTGTCAGGCAAATCCAACACCTTCCATGAAAACCCTGACATGATAAGCAAATCCAGTAGTATGTCACATAGCTCCGAATAAATCGTGACATTAAATTAACCAAAGTAATAGGAGTAACGAGTGAGCAAATGGAATACCACAGACTAACACGAGAATGCCTAAATGCATGTCATACCTTCCCACCGTGAGACAGACGCAGTTCCGAGGGGAGAAACGAGAACAGAAGTCGAGAACAGAACCGTGTTAAGCTAGAAGGCCCTACGATAAGGGACGGACTGAACACCCACGTCGCCAGCTAACCACTATGACAACGCCAGCTGCAAGTTTTAGCGTGAGACTTTTTCGCGTCTCTGTTACGTTGCAAACTTTAAAAACATTGCCCCACAACGAAAAGTATAACGTTTCTCATTGGATAGACAGAATTTTTGTAGGCGGAGCTTAAGGTTAACTTTGAGACTCTGATTGGTCAGATGAAAACACAGCCAGATAGTATTTTTTAAACCAACTTCGGTAAAGGAGAAGTTAGTTAGTTCCCGAGACGGCGAGCTGGATGGCTGCTGCGCCGGCCGCTGCCCCTCTGAAGCTGCCTAACCAACGACAAGGTAATGAACGCACGCGATGCCGCATAACAGCGCATAAAGCTTCACTCAGAACTGCAGAAGTCTCATCTTTTTGCGTAATACTAGTGTCGATCGTAAATTAAAGTTCATGGTGTTCACATTTGCCACTTGAAGTAAAAATCTGAAACGCAATGATTTCTCTGTTATATAATTATTGAGAAGCCACATCAGCCATTGTAATTTACGACAAGTTAGATAAGTTATTAAAGATAATTGAGGGTCACTGTAGACCATTTTGATAGTTTTCTCTCTTGTGAAACTTAATTTAAACCTAGATTATAGATGTGATATGGCAAAGGTCATCCTTCGATCCATTGCAGAACTTGGAAACCCACTCAGGGAATATTCGTTCATATTTTGTTGAACGCAGTTGGTTTTTACCATCCTGTATTGAAACATTTCCTTTTATCAATAGTGCAATTTATAAACAATGTTTTCTGAGTAGAATAAAATTTCCAATGGTAAACTTAACTGCTTTTTCGACGTTATTTTACCAGCTAACTAAAAATAGGAAAGGCTTGAACCCCTTCCACTAAATTTAGTTAGTATTAAGATTCTTTTACAGGGAGTGCAGTGGAGCTGACGCTGAAATCATTAAGTATTTGGTTATATCATCGCTAGTCTCACTGAACTCTTCTGAATTCTACATGTCATGTGTGGTCTGGCGTCTCCTTACCAGCAATAGGTTCCAGGTTCAAACTAGTCAATTCCCTAAAAAAACATGCTCAGAGCGTCGTTGCGCGAAAGTGGTGGGGAGACACGATATAGAACAGACAGACACCACCCAGAATGTTAGAACGTGGCCTGGCTTATCCTTATATACTAGACAGTTTCTGAAAGAACGACGCTCAGAGTTTTCGAGGTACACTACTGGCCATTAAAATTGCTACATCAAGAAGAAATGCAGATGATAAACAGGTATTCATTGGACAAATATGTTATACTAGGACTGACATGTGATTACATTTTCACGCAATTCGGGTGCATAGATCCTGAGAAATCAGTACCCAAAACAACCACCTCTGGCCGTAATAACGGCTTTGATACGCCTGGGCATTGAGTCAAACAGATCTTGGATGGCGTGTACAGGTACAGCTGCCCATGCAGCTTCAACACGATACCACAGTTCATCAAGAGTAGTGACAGGCGTATTGTCACGAGCCAGTTGCTCGGCCACCATTGACCAGACGTTTTCAATTCGTGAGAGATCGGGAGAATGTGCTGGCCAGGGCAGCAGTCGGATATTGTCTATATCCAGAAAGGCCCGTACAGGACTTGGAACATTCGGTCGTGCATTATCCTGCTGAAATGTAGGGTTTCGCAGGGATCGAATGAAGGGTAGAGCCACGGGTCGTAACACATCTGAAATGTAACGTCCACTGTTCAAAGTGCCGTCAACGCGAACAAGAGGTGAACGACACGTGTAACCAATGACACCTCATACCATCACGCCGAGTGATACGCCAGTATGGCGATGACGAATACACGCTTCCAATGTGCGTTCACCGCGATGTCGCCAAACACGGATGTGACCATCATGATGCTGTAAATAGAACCTCGATTCATCTGCAAAAATGACGTTTTGCCATTCGTGCACCCAGGTGCGTCGTCGAGTACACCATTGCAGGCGCTCCTGTCTGTCATGCACCGTCGAAGGTAACCGCAGCCGTGGTCTCCGAGCTGATCGTCCATGCTGCTGCAAACGTGGTCGAACTGTTCGTGCAGATGGTTGTTGTCTTGCAAACGTCCCCATTTGTTGACTCAGGGATCGAGACGTGGCTGCACTATCCGTTGCAGCCATGCGGATAAGATGCCTGTCATCTCGACTGCTAGTGATACGAGGCCGTTGGGATCCAGCACGGCGTTCCGTATTACCCTCATGAACCCACCGATTCCATATTCTTCTAACAGTCATTGGATCTCTACCAACGCGAGCAGCAATGTCGCGATACGATAAACCGCAATCGCGATAGGCTACAATCCGACCTTTAGTCGGAAACGTGATGGTACGCATTTCTCCTCGTTACACGAGGCACCACAACTACGTTTCGCCAGGCAACGCCGTTCAACTGCTGTTTGTGTATGAGAAATCGGTTGGAAACTTTCGTCATGTCAGCACGTTGTAGGTGTCGCTACTGGCGCCACCCTGATGTGATTGCTCTGAAAAGCTAATCATTTGCATAGCACAGCAATCTTCTTCCTGTCGGTTAAACTTCGCGTCTGTAGCACGTCATCTTCGTGGTGTAGCAATTTTAATGGGCAGTGGAGTACTTTATTTGTGCCTTTTAGCGAGCGAATAGTTCAACCAAAATAGTAGTACAGTGGCTAGCGTCACAGTTTCACTCTTTTGCGCCCCGTGTTCGAAACTCTATTATTCTTTTTGTTTTTCATTTACCTACCATGTCCGTAGAAGATTACTGCACAAATATTTCGCAATATGAGTATTGAAATAACGTTGCCTTATTCGTCCACTAATTGTTCACCTGTTAAATAAATTTTAATGAAGTAAATGAATGAATCACCAAAAAACCATTTGAATGAACTCTCCAGGCAACAAGACCATTGGAACGACCTCGTAAAAGGTGGAAAGATGACATAGGGAAGGACATCGCAGCACTAGGCATTTCCTCAGGGTGGAGAGAGACTGCGAGAGATAGAAGGCGGTGGAAGCAGATAGTTGTTGCAGCGGATGGTCTACAGGGCCTATGATCGCTGAGGAGAAGAGAAGAAATTAATGAGAAAGTTATTTGAAATTGTTTTCAGTGAAATTCCTGCAGTGTTGCAAGGGGCCTTAATTAAAAAGAAAAGACTAATATTAATCAATAAATGCAATAATTTTACTAGCTGTGTGACCGGTTACGAAGTCTCGAAACCGGTTGGCCCTGACTAGTATTATCACGCAGTCTGACTGCATAAAATAAAGAATGACAAGGAATTTCCATTAACACAAATGATTAATTAAGTCCCCTGCAACTATAAAAGCTACGAAACAACAAAGCACAAGGGTAACTGTTCTGTGTGTGGTAGTGTGACTCAACGTACATGTATCTGGCTCGGTTCTTTCTCAATACGACAAAATATTTTTAACACCATTTACAATGAATTGATTGAAAAACCGGAAATACTATAATTCCACATAGAAACCAGAATTACAAGTCTAATAAATAAACACGAGCCAGATGCTTTGTTGACTGTACCAGTGAGCAAAAGGGATCGTTATGAAAGAAACTGTAATACCTTTTCACCTCATTATATATTGACGAAAATATTCCATTACACCAGCATCATAAATAAAAAGCCCATCTCCTTTCTCAAATATATTCTGACAATTGCATCTTCTTCCATCTACACATTACACCAACGGAACAGCACATTTCAGTCAACACTCGATCGTCTACTCTCTCGCCCAACAGAACAATGGCTGCTCTCGACATCCTCTGAACTATTACTGCGCCCAGTGGAGGCGGCGGAATAATTATCTTTGGCGCAGTCTCTAGCGCTGTGACTCAGTGTAGCCACCTTTCAGTGTATCTTGATTCACAATCAGTTGCATGCGCCAGTTTTTGACAAAGTGTTCTGATACGCGTGGTTTTCCGCGAAATTATTGCCATTGCCTGAAAAATTCTTAAATATTAACGTCGTTTTTTCCCGAGTGAGATTCATTCGAAGAAACGTCACTGTGACAAACCTGACTTCGCCTGATGCTCGTGGTGTTCGGAATATCTGTGTGTCTTATTGTTTGTACGTTCACTGTCACCCAAGGGAACGCACCAAATCTTCCTGAAGAATAAACGTCGAGACAGCGGCTGCCCTCCTTATATGGTACAAACGAGCGTAGACCACCCAGCCATCTCTCACGGAGATAGCAGCTCGACAGCCACTGGATTCCTGCTTGCTGAGTATTTCTTAATCTGGTTGGTTGTTTCGGGTAATTCACTGTTTACTGTCCAGACACAGTAAGCCATCCAATGTAGGACATTTTCTCAGAGTTCCAACCCTACCAAGGAGATCGAAAATCAAAGCTCGTTGCATCTATGCGACTCTGGACATTATGTGCCAAATTACCAGCTTTGTTGCCTTATGCTACGTACCTCGTCATTAAACTTGGGAAAATGATGAAAGAAGAGTTGATTACAGCATAAAGATATCGACCTATGTAAATATTTCGTGGCATATATATATATATATATATATATATATATATATATATATATATATATATATATATATATATGTGTGTGTGTGTGTGTGTGTGTGTGTGTGTGTTTTAGTTTCTAATATCTCATTTATCGTACTAAATTGCCATTTGCCACGAAATATTTACATAGGTCGATATCTTTATGCTGTAATCAACTCTTCTTTCATCATTTTCCCAAGTTTAATGACGAGGTACGGAGCATAAGGCAACAAAGCTGGTAATTTGGCACATAACGTCCAGAGTCGCATAGATGCAACGAGCTTTGATTTTCGATCTCCTTGGTAGGGTTGGAACTCTGAGAGAATGTCCTACATTGGATGGCTTACTGTGTCTGGACAGTAAACAGCGAATTACCCGAAAAAACCAACCAGATTAAGAAATACTCAGCAAGCAGGAATCCAGTGGGTGTCGAGCTGCTATCTCCTTGAGAGATGGCTGGGTGGTCTACGCTCGTTCGTACAATATAAGGAGGGCAGCCGCTGTCTCGACGAGCGAGGCTGGAGTCGGCATTGTCTCGTCGTCGTGTTGGTCGCGGTTACTGAGCTGTGCCCGAAGCCTTGAGGACGCAAGGCAGTGTGCGGCCACGCTTTCTGGACGGTTCCGCCTAAATGCAGCGGATTCGCCTCAGGTGGGAAACAAACTATGGTGAGAAAAGGAGGCCAAACACAATATTATTGTCCTCGGTGACAGACGTGGTAGTTCCCTTCCACCAGAGTGAAGCAGCTCACGAAAAACAATACACTGGTTGTGGCCAGTGTATGCGTGCTATTAGCCTTTTACTGCTTCCAGTCACATTACACGGTTTCGTTTTATTTCTGGACACTGCGAAATATGTCTACATGGGTTTACCGATATTCGGTCGTCTCTCCATACAGACTGCAAGCTACACAAAAACACGGTTTACTTAATAAACTTCAATTACCTACGATACTACCGCACTTAACTTGTCGGATACCGTACTGTTAGAGTAGCGGTGGGGAGGGGCTATAAAACAGGAGTTCATTGCTTCTAAGTAGTTGCTGTTCTGTGGCTTCCAATGTGCTGACGGTATTTGCCGATGTGCACAAAACAGCGTGCAAGGGACGCATAAAAATGTTATCATCAGTTAGGGCAGTACCAGTAACATCACGCTTAGCCTTGATAACGGCCGCAGTTTGGCCGTGAAGAGTCCACAAGTTTCCTCAGTGGGGCCATATCCAGCTGAAGCCATTCGTTGATGATCAGATCCCATAAAGCTAACAAATCATGAAGATGATGTGTTACGTGTACCTGCTATTTCAAGTAGTCCCACAGATGTTCTATGGGGTTAAGGTCGGGTGATTATCGAGCCGTTCGAGGAGCGATGTGATGCCTGACAGTTCATCAAAGAAGAAAAGTATGGTGGTAGCCCTGTGGCCACCGCTGTTCTCATGTTGGAGGACGGGAGTGCCCGCAGCGTATTCTTCATCAAAATGTAGAAGAAAGGCCAAATCTGGTTCATCAAGAATGTTGAAGTAAACGTCGTGGTCATGTTCACCGTAACCTGAACGAGCAGGCGCAAGTAATTGCACAAGGGGAAAGAAAAGCTACACCCTCTTCACACATTGCAGATCAAACGCCTCATTGGACCATCGAAACACTCGGAGCCTCAAATCATTTGAAATAGAGGCAAAGTCGTTATTAAGGTCCCGTCGACATTGAGGTCATTAGGGACGGAGCACAAGCTCGGATGGTGTCAAGGATGGGGAGGAAATCGGCAGTGCCCTTTCAAAGGAACCATCCCGGCATTTGCCTGGGGCGATTTAGAGAAATCACGGAAAACCTAAATCTGATGTACGGACGCTGATTTGAACCTTCGTCCTCGCGAATGTGAGTCCAAGGTGCCAACCACTCGCTCGGCAGCTCGTACATAAACTGAAATAGACCTAAATTCACGGACAGTAGCCAAGTCCTGTCGGGTTCGAAACCGACTATCAGTGCCAAGATTTGAGCTCCGTTTCGTGTTGCTGTCGCTTACGATCTTTTTATAACAGCTGTTGTTTCTTCGTGTTACGTACCTTTTCCATGTAAATACGTTAGAGAGTGCCCATTGACTCAAACAAACTGAACTACTCAGTTCGCTTTGTGGCTGTCGGCATGTCCAAACACAATAATCAATTTCTACCATTATGTAAAGCCTGCATGTCGATGCATCTTACTGGCTCATACATCACTGCCATGACCCGTGTCGCCAGTTGAGGATCACCTTACCGCCTGTTATCAGTTAACGATTCAGAGCCACCTGTGTTCCCTTTTACCTCATATTTTGCCCTACACATTTAACGTGCGACACGCACACATTCTATATGACAAATGTATCAGGTCGTACTTCGGTGCTTTAATATTTGATTTGTGTCGCCTAGGTGATTGAAAGAAACGGGTTAGGCTTTAACATACAGTCGAGAGCAAGATCATCAGAAACGAAACCACCTCTGATCTCCCAAGCCTAGGTACCAAGAAATTAGCATTGTTCTTTACGAAGGAGTCATTCTGGCATTCGCCGTAAGCGATTTCAGCAAAGAACGGAGAACTCATAAGCCTCCACGCTCCGCTGGGAATGTGAACCACATTCCTCCCGATTAACAGTGCATTGCGCTAGACCGCTCAGATGGAAATTAGAGCGCACATGTCGGTACACCGTTTTACAAGTGAGTGAAGGATGAAATGTTTGTGCAATATGATGGAGACGCAGGCTATGTAGTGCAAATCTGTATTGAAGAACGTAACAACTGAATATTATTATGTTTCCCGTTGGTGCTCGTCAGCCATATTGTGGTGGACTTAAACGAAATCTATCTTTAAAAAATGGGATTTGCTAAAAATCGTTTAAGCCACTGAGGATATTTTTTCCATGCCAGTAGGCTACTATGGTAAAATATTTTTTATTTATTCCATGATACGTGTCTGCTTACTTCTTTTAAATTGTATGAAGCAAACGGTTTCATGTTATGCTAACATTAGTGTTGATTAGCAGCGTTTCTTTAGTCTATAAAGACCATGCTACTGTTTCAATAGTGTCCTGAAATATCTGCCAGTCCACAAAGAATGAGTGTCGAGAATTAATTTTCACTCAGCAGCAGAGTGTATGGTGATGTGAAACGTCCTTAAATATTAAACCTGTGGGACAGAATGGAGCCCGAACCTGGGTCCCAGGCTCCAGTTACATTCTGGCACACAGTTTTAATCCGCCAGGAGGTTTGAATAAGGGCCCAGCTCCCTGACAGTACGCATCACCGCCATATCACTACCTCGCATCACCTCACATAATAATCGTATTGCACACGGCCCAGTCGAAAACCGACCAGCGCCTATGTTCGGCGTCAGCTTGCGGTAACAATACGCAAACGACATGGGCCAGCACTAGCAGTGGATGCCACTCGTACGAAAGTCACTCCAAAAGAAATGCACACGATTTCTGTAAAAATACAGTTTTCAATCTGCATGTGTGAAAGTTTTACAGTGTGTAGATACATCCTTCCCGCTTGTTTTCAAACTTAGTTCAACCTGTTCCCGTGAGTGGCGCCGTCACAGCATGTCTTCAAGATGGCTGCTACACTTGACGTTCGTCAGAAGCGACGTGCTGTCATAGAATTCCTGTGCTGTGAAAATGAGACAGTGGGGAACATCCATAAGAGGTTGAAAAAGGTGTATGGAGATTCTGCTGTCCATCGCAGTACAGTTAGTCGGTGGGCAAGCGGGTTACGTGATGAAAGCGGGCACGGCAATATTGGCGATTGTCCTCGCAGCGGCAGGCCTCGTACTGCACACACTCCAGACAATGTGCAGAGTTAACGAATTGGTGGCTGCTGACAGACGCATCACAGTGAACGAATTGTCACGCTACGTTGAGGTAGGGGAAGGAAGTGTGTGCAGAATACTGAAAGTGTTGGCGTTGAAAAAGGGTTAGTGCCAGGTGGGTTCCCAGGATATTGACAGTGGCTCACAAAGAAACAAGAAAAAAGGTATGCAGCGAACTTTTGGAAGAGTACGAGAATGGTGGAGATGAATTTCTTGGAAGAATTGTGAGAGGTGATGAAACATGGCTCCATCATTTTTCACCAGGGACGAAGAGCCAATCAATGGAGTGGCATCATGAAAATTCACCCAAGGAAAAAAAAAATCAAAACCACACCTTCTGCTGGAAAAGTGATGGCCACGGTGTTTTTAGATTCCGAAGGACTCTTACCTGTGGAGGCCATGCCAAGTGGAACCACCATAAATTCTAATGCATATGTGACGACACTGAAGAAACTTCAAGCTCGACTGAGTCGTGTTCGACCACATCGGCAAAAGCAGGATGTTTTGCTGTCGCACGATAATGCACGGCCACACGTCAGACAAAAAACCATGGAAGCGATCGCAAAACTCTGATGGACAACACTGAAACACCGGCCTTAAAGTTCTGACCTTGCTCCATGTGACTATCATCTCTTTGGGAAACTGAAAGACTGTCTTCGTGGAACAAGGTTTGAAGATGATGACTCCCTTGTTCACGCTGCGAAACAGTGGCCCAACAGGTTGGTCCAGAATTTTACCGTACGGGAATACAGAGGCTGGTTCCAAGATGGCGGAAGGCAGTTGAGAGGGATGGAAATTATATGGAGAAATGAAAATATTGTTCCTAAAGGATGTATCTACACACTGTAAAACTTTCAGACATGTAGAATGAAAGATGGTCGTAAAAAAATAGTGTGCATTTCTTTTGGAGTGACCCCCGCATATAATGCGTGTCACGGGGACACGTAAAACATGTTGCCATTCTCGTAATGCGGAAACGGAGCGATTTATGTGACATCCTAAGGGGCACGATAATTGGCTTTCGAGCCAAAGGTGGAAGCATTTCCGAAGCAGCTAAGTTTGTAAACGATTCGCGTGCTGCCGTGGTTGAAGTATACCGTGCAGGGCAAAATGGCGCTGCCCAAAACCGGCGCCGAGGCAACTGCGTTGCATCACGGGACATAAATGAGAGGAGTGAACGACTGCAGCGGAGGTACGTACCAACGGTCTCTCATCGACGACCTTTAAGCAAACGTTGATGCGTTAAGCGTCTCCGCAGCAGGCTCCTAATTTATGCACGCACGCTGAATGCCGTTCGTCGGCAATAAAGACTGGAAGTTGCACGCCGTTACCGCAGCTGGACAGCGACTGAGTGGCGACAAGTTGCCTTTCCAGACGAATCACGATGTATGTTCCACCGGACAGATGGCGCCTCCATCCAGGCTTGAAGATGGAGTGTTATGTTTTAGTGGATTTCCTGGGTGATATCGTCGTTCTGGAAGCCACAACAGAGCAACAGAAGTATGCATCTATTCTTGGGGACCATGTCCACCCCTACATGCAGTTTGTTTTCCCTGAGCACGATGTCATCCACCTGCATAAAAATGCGACGTGTCAGAAATCTCGCAGTGCATGTGCGTGGTTCGAAGAGCAACAGGACGAGTTTACTGTACTCCCTTGGCCACCAAACTCTCCAGATTTAAACCCAATTGAGAATCTGTGGGGCCCCTTCGAGCTGGCTTTTCGCGCCACGGACCCACAACCTAGCGCAGCTTGTCACAACACTGAAGTCTGCATGATTTCACGTCCCTGTCGGTACCTTTCGGAACGTCGTTATGTCTCTTCCTGCACGTCTCACAGCAGTGCACGCTGCGAACGGTGGCTTCAAGCTTTTGACAGATGGTCACGTTAATGAGACTGGCCAATGTATAATCATCATATCATAATGTATCGTTCCAGCAGTTCCCTCCTCCCGCAGCCTCCTGTAATTGCACTCCAAGATCCCATCCAGCCTATCAGATTTACCTTTCCCGTAATCGCATAAGACAAACATTGGGATTTTGTGAGTAGGCGACGGACGATTTCTTCCTCCATTCTGAACTAGAGCTCCGTCTCTGACGGTCTCTTCGGCGGCGGGTCGTAATTCTTACTGCACGAGGCGAAAGAATCGATAAGTTACATGAAAAAATATACGACTCTGGGGTGGCGTACATAAAACCGGCCAGAACCGGAATGCGAAGGAGCGTGAGTAGGATTACTAGCTTGTCAGTTTCTTTGCCACCTTCCAACAGCAGTAGCGTGTGAGTAGTTCATACGGAAGTCGTTGTAAACCGTGTACTTCATTGTCATCCCTTACTCTGTTGAAGAATGTATATTCATTGTTGAAGAATATGTGCGGTCTGAATCCATGAAAGTTGTTCGTAACAATTTTCATGAAAAGTTTCCCGAAAGTAATATTCCCGCAAAATCAACGCTTCAGGATCTGTGAGACAGTGGCGTTCGACAGGCAGTGTTGTTAATTCAAACAGAAATAAGGCACCGACTGTACTTACACCTGAAGTTGTGGCAAACGTGACGGCACACATTGAACGAAGTCCCTACAAGTCAACACGACAATTATCACAGCAGTGTTGAATATCTCGCACGTCAGGTCATGGTTTAAAAATGAAACCTTATCGTGTGAGTGTTGTTCAGCAAATAAAAGAAGCGGACAAAGGTAAGCGTACACATTACTGTAATTGGTTACTGGAAAATGTCACTGGGGGGACATCTTGATCCGTTCCTCCTCTTTTCGACGGGTGAAGCTTAGTTTCATCTGTCGGGTTACGGTTATTCAGAAAACACAAGACACTGGGCTACAGAGAATCCCCATGATATACTGAAAACGTCGATACACGATATAAAAATTGGTGTACGGTGTGCTGCATCTGGTAACAGAATTATCAGGCCATTGTTCTTCGACGAAAACTGTCAACACTCATGTTTACTTGCAACTCTACAATGAATTTTCGGCTCTGTTAACTCCAAACGAAAAATGTTGAGCATATTTCCAGCAAATTGTGGTAACTTCTCATACGTCGGATTTGTCCTTATCTCGTATACATACTGATTTTACAGAAGATAGGACCATTACTAAGGACTTGTGGCCGCCCCTCTCACGACTTGTCACCATGTGACTTTTACCTCTGCGGATTTCTAAAGGCTAGAGTCTACCGCAACAATCTCAGAACACTCGACACATTAAAAAACAACATATGTTAAGAAATTTCGAACATTCCTCAAAGAATACTGGAAAGTGTTTTCCTTAACATGCTTTGACGTGCACAACTTGGCTTGGATGTTGGCGGAGAACATTTTGAACATAGACTTTAAATTCCTTTCTAAAATATGGTTATTAAACTAATGAAAGTAAATCTGTTACGTAAACTGTTAATTACTCAGTTAATAACGAAAGTGTACAATAAAAATGTAAGAAAGCGATGATGTACGTTGATTTTCTTCATTCGTATTACATTCAGCGCTGGGGCCGCTTTTATATGCGCTACTCTATAGTATGACAGCCTCTTATGCGCGAAGCTACAGCGTCACATATTCGTGCACATAGTTCTTTTTAACACCCATCAGGTAATGTATAAAATGTATGTTTGACCAACAGCTACTTTTTTATTTAAAACCCAGATATCAAACGGTTTCGTCGCAGACCATCTTCACGGGTTACGGTTTAAACAGTTTGAGTCGCATCATCAGATCCGTTATACAAGGTTTGTGACTGAAAGCGCTAACGGTCAAACATGCATTTAATACACTTAGTTAGGTGTTGGGTATTGAATGGAAAAGGGAAGACGCTGAAGATGGGGCTGGCCGAGCGGCGCCGTGGATGTGGCCCAAGGTCGGCGGGCTGGCCGCCGTCGGCGCCTTCTTCGGAGAGAGCCGTCGTCGCCGACAGCGGCATCTCGCCAGCCTCGCCCGTCAATCCCTGTCCCTCCGGTTTCCACTTTACAGGAGGTTACCCACATACACGTACACGCTCATCTCGTGGCCAGCGGAATACCCTGCCCCACCAGTTGGGCAGCCCACGGATGTACAGACACGAAGACCGATGTTCAGGGTTCGCTGGCAGATTTGTAGAAAAGGGCGGCATTGTTGCAAGTCTTTTTTTTTATAGTAAAGACAGTCCACTGGTTGCAATAGATTTTATAGTCGAATTGACCACGGTTTCGACTCCTAAACTAAGGGAGTCTTCATCAGAATTTATATTACATACGTAAGAAGTTGAGCACAACATTATGTGACGTGGCCTCTTTGGCGTTAAAATTGTATAACGAGAGCTGTTATGTTCAACTCCTTACGCATGTAATATAAATTCTGATGAAGACTCCCTTAGTTTAGGAGTCGAAACCATGGTCAATTCGACTATAAAATCCATTGCAACCAGTGGGCTGTCTTTACTATAAAAAATATTTTCACGGTTGCTGCACACAGCTACGTTTAAAGTTGTACTGTCGCAAGTAATGAATCAAAGGGGATCAGAATTCGACATGTCCCCTACGACGAGGTTATTAGACAAAGTTTTAGCAGGAAATAAGCCGTGCCCTTTGCAATAACCATGCAGGTAATCGCTTAAGGAGATTTACGAAACTCTCAGGAAACCTACCTCCTGATAGCCGGAGAGGGCTTTGAATCTTCCACCTCCCGAATACGAGAACCGTCTCCAACAACGTAACTAGAGGTAACTGGCGCTCGGAAGAATCTTTTCTTGCCCAAACCCCCTTCCCTCGTTCCCCTTTTCCCGACATCTTCCATCCTTTATTTAAAAAAATTAGTCCTCATAGCCTCTTGGCTCGTTTATTCATTGACGAACATTTCAGTTTACGTTTATTGGTATGATGTAATTCAAACCACAACCTTATTTTCAAGAATATCACGATTCGTTTGTCGTAGTTACATTGCCGAGCAAAATATACCAGAAATTCTTTTATACCATTTCTCAGCGTCGGGCCACAGAAATAGTATCACGACTGCTTTCGCATATTACTCACCTGTTATTCGATATTCTGTTTAAAAATAAAGAAAAAAAAGGGATATAAAATTTCATGAAACTGAATCACAAAACCAAAATCTACGCACGTGAATAAGTCACATAATAACTAATGTACTGCAGAGACCGACAGAGGCACTCACCAGTCTGAATACATCTGCGCTCTGATTATTCCATTTGAACACTGCACTTGACTATCTGATAGCACAGCTCTTGAATCTCAAATATTGCGAAACAATGCCTTATCAAATCGAAAGCTAGTAAAAGAACTACTTAGCTACTGAAATGGGTAAACCAGACGTACGCAAGAAGCGGAACAGATGACGCTCTCTCGTTCAAATAACGACGAAATAGCCAGATGAAACACCAATTAAATAGATCCACTATTAGGCGAGAGCGAGCCGGCAGGAAAAAGACTCCCGACAATGGGAAAAAGACACGAAGAAGATACGTTATATCACAGAATACTTTCAAAAATGTTTCCTTAGTGGATCGCTCTACTCTGCACACCTTCGTTGCGTTGGACCTCTTGCCATAACGACAATGCCTCCATCTAGTAGACAAAAACTAGACAAGCCATTTGACTGGCCTCCAATCCATTCCGCTTATTTTGTTCTTCCTCCTCCGTCTTCAGTCGCACAACCTTCAGTTCCCAGCGCTGTTTTTTCGTCCCCACGCGCCTCTGACAAGTTACTCCACTGCCCCTGTCTTACCACTGCGCCACTTCGCTCGGTGACTATCTCGGGGACAGGTAGAATCATATGGGGAAGAACGCCGCAGTATCCCTACCGAAGAAGCCATCCTGGAATTTCCCTAAATCTATTCTAGGAAGCAAAGGAGAGGAAAAAAATGGGGACCTTGGTAATGACAGATTTGTAGCTAGCTCCCATCGAATATGAACCGTTTCACAGAATCATCTCGCCCACTATTGGTGATTTTTCTTCAACACATTGACGACAGCTCTTTCGCCGTTTTCTTCTAACAGTCAATTTGTCTCAGGCACCCTTAATAGAGATGTCTTTTGCTTTCAAAGACGCAATCTGCTTAGCGGAACTCATGGCACCAACAAGTATAAAAATAACAAATTGGTAATTTTGTTAACATCCATTCGATACAAGGAATTTATCAAGGAAATAACAAATGAAGTATCAGAAAGGAAAAGGAACTTCATACTTAAACTTCTTGCTAATTAATTAATCTGAATTCTAAGGATATCATTTATTTCAGCATGTAACTATTAGGTGTTTCTGACACTGTGCTGCGACTTTTGGCTATACTGCGGGTATTGTGTCTAAGCGTTGGTACTGCGACTTATGAACAAGTTATTTGTTTTGAACTTAGGTCACATTTCTTTTTTATTTTGTTACATTGTTAGCCGTGTGAATGTGTTTTGCATTATAATGTTTTTCTTTATTTTATGCATATGAAAACAAAACTCACTGAAAAAAAATAAAAACCAATTTTTTGATAGGTCACAAACTATATTAAACACAGTTTGGAGTGGTGCATATTTCTGGATGATTTGCCATTTAACGAAGGTATTTGAAACGTTGTAAGCAGAGTAATTGGCGTCTGTTTTCAAGTGTTTGCAAGTTCAGGTTTTTTGATATTTCAGGATGACGCCCTTCCATGGGCCAAACAATGCTGTGACCATTGCTGGCCCAGTATTCAACACAAGATGAGTCCTGTTTGGTATGGATCCAGCGTAGGTAAGCAACGTCGCAGATGAGTCCCCCGAGTGTTTTGTTAGCAATTTCCTTTGTGGACTGATTACATTTTCTCAGTATACTAGCAATAAACTGAAGTCTGCCACATGCTTTACCCGAGACTGATCCTTTGTCATCGTTCCGTTTAATATCCGTACGTGTTGTCACATCTAAGTATTTGCCTGAGCTGGCCGATTCTAGTTGTAAATCACTGATATTGCACGGACAGAATCCTACGTTTTATGAACTGGAAAATTTTCATTTCTGAACATTTAAAATAAGTTACCAGTATTAACAGCAATCTGAAATCCAATCGAGGCCTGACGAAATATTTTTGGGCTGCATTTCAATCATTTGTGGAAGTTACGGACAACTTCCAAAGGAACGGCAGACTAGGATTTGAACCTCGCTCGTTCTGGATACAAGGTTCATTGTTTAACCACTACGCCAGCTCTCCCTTCAACAATTTACACTTACGTAGAAAAAAATAGCGGCAGGTAGGACCATGCATGAACAAGAAGCACTCGTTTCACCGCAGAGATGCACTATCTAGTCACATTAATGTGACTACCTGTCAAAAGTCTGAATAAACACCTTTTGGAACGCAGGGCTATGCGAGGCGTGCAGAGTCTGGTGTGCGTACTGTAAGACCTTCGGTACACACACTATCAGATTATTTGACTTGTCGCTCTAACGAAGTAGGCGAGTGTCAGCAATATGTCTCGTGGTCTTATCGTAGCGTGTTTATCTTGTGCCGTTAGGTCAGACGATAGAAATGCCACTTGCACGCTTAGAGTAGCAGATTGACGGTGACCAACTTTAAACAGAATTTGATTAATTTTCATTCACATTTATTAAAATAATAAAAAGCATAGACATTATGTAACTTGATTCTGGTTGCTGTTTACAATTGACAATCTGAAGTTCCTTTGGTCTTGGTACGTTAATCTTATTCTCACATATATCTGATACTTGACAAAGTGTCTATTCATTTATCTTCATGGCTATGTGCAGGAATATGTTAATCTTATTAGGCGCAGACTGAAACTTGACTATAGACTGGTACAGTCTAATGCAGACTGGTACAGACAGGTGCAGATAAATGCAGACTCGTACAGACTAATGCAGACTGACTAATCGGAGGTCTGTACACTCGTTATAATACCTCGGGCGTTCAGGTATCACTGCGCGAGTGTGGTCCGCGAGGAGAAAAGGTTCTACGTTATCAGCAATCTCATTGGCTGCATTACAAATTAATACGCGGATCAGCGGAAGCAGAATTTGGCCCATCTCTAAGACAGCGCCATCACGTAGAGCGGAGACGGACGAGCGCTGCGCCTGCGCTGTTGTGCTTAGCGGGGCGCGCTCTATTGGGAAAGTTGTGTACGTGCTGACTACGCGGAACTATGTACACAACACAGAGTCAGCGATGTTCTGGAAGACACCGACAGGGATGTGAACGCATGCCGAATCTGGTGCAGTGATCACCTGCGTTGCTTTTCTCGGTTGAGGATCCATGGCATGTACAGCCTGATCAAGGTGGTCCCACCTGTTCTCGACTGGGATTAAATTCAGCGACTTTGGCGGCCATGGCTGAACGGCGAACTCACGCTGGTGCAATTCGAACGATACACATACACTGCGAGCTGTGTGACACGTCGCATTGTCCTGCTGGTAGATGCCATTGTGTCGAGGAAAAGGCAAACTGCATGTAGGGGGTGGGTATGGACCCAAGACAGATGCGTGGTTGTGTTGAGCCAATGTGCCTTCCAGAATGACGAAATCACTTAGGGAATGCTACAACAATATTCCGCAGACCATAACGCTCCCAACTGGTTGGAGGGTGTTTTCTTTCAACGTTTCAAGCCACACACGCCAACGGCATAACACGTGGTTCTCCTGGAAAGTCCACCTGTCGCCACTCAGTGGACGTTCGTCTGCGGTACTGGCGTGCAAGTTCCAGCCTTCGTCACCGACAGTCAGCCTGGGTGCATGAGCCAGGCGCCTGCTGAGGAGGTCCGTGCACAGCAACTTTCGCTCAACCGTTGTTGAGGAGACACTGTTTATAGCCCTTGATTCATCTGGTGGGTGGTCAGTTGCAGGTCTGTTCGCCCTTCACATCTCTGCAGCCGTCTTTTACCCGCCACGGACACTGGTGCAGTACAACTGCCTCGGCTCCGGCTGTGGATAGGCCCACAGTGGCACGCGGAACGTTTACATATTTAGCCGTTTCGAAAATGCTTCCACATTTGGCCGAAAGCCAATGATCATGACCTTCTGGCCGTTAGATAAATAGCTCTGTTTCACCGTTACGACGGCGACGCTCTATTTTTGCCGCCACCACTCCCCCTATTCGCCTTATGTACTCTCCAGTAGTAGTAGTGCTGCCATCTGCCGTGTGTGAGTGGTTACTGCACGTTGACGTCGAACATTGGCGGTGGTCACATTAATGTGACTGAACCTTGTAAAAGTGGTGCTCTGTGAGTGAGTGAGCGAGTGCTTTTACAGCTGTGCAAGGAATGTTTGAGTTCCACAAATTTTATCTGTAGGACGGACACAAGTATTTCCCAGCCGAATTCTTGACGCGTATCTATCGCGAGTCAGAAGCATGTGACGCTGGCGTGATCCGCAGATAAACTCGATATCAGTCGACAAATTTTGGGTTTCGTCACTTCAACCCACGCTTTGTAGCGAGTGATGCACAGAAGTATGAAAGAAAACAAGCATTGATGTATTACAACGGACGCAAGCTTGTACAGCTTGGCTTACGATTGTGTATATTCCCGCGAACTTAAGAAATTCACGGGAACACCCGCCAGGGTAGCCGAGAGCGCTAATGCGCTGCTTCCTGGACTCGGGTAGGCGCCCCGACGAGGGCCCGTATGTCGGCTAGTCTGAATGTGGTTTTTCGGCGGTTTTCCACATCCTGCTACGTGAATACTGGGCTGGTCCCCACGTTCCGTCTCCAGTTCCACGACTCGCAGACATTTGAAACACGTTCGCATTATTCCATGGCTCACACTAGACGCAGACTGCTGGGGTACACGTCCTTTGGGGTTCAGGGTGACGGCAGGAAGGTTATCTGGCCACCCTCTCCAACTACGATGCCAGTTCAATAGTAACAAGGCCGACCTCGCATTGCAGCGGTAATGTGGCCTCAAGACGATGATGATGATGATGATGATGATGATGATGAAATTCACGGGAAGGAAAGTCCTCTCCCTTTATTTGTCGCTCAATGTCTGCCTTAGGAATGATCTTCTGGTGTAGTAGTGTTAATATATTTACCTGGAAAACGAGTCCGATTAATTTTACACTGCATCCATCCGACCACAATACTTTCACGAAACACGAAAGGGATTTGCAATGTTTCTTACAAATCCATCTAATTTAAATAATGCTTATTTCTCGATTTGGTCAGTCGAATTTACGTTATAAAGGGAAATGAGAATTTCTGTACGTTCAGATACTCCGTATATGCCGTGGTACTTGCGTATGTATAGAGTGCAAAGTCATAAGAAAGTGGATTACAAATTGGGATGCGATGATTTTTATCTAGTGGGAACATGATTTATACTAAGAAATGCCATTGTTTATGGCTACCTAGCGGGTTATCAGCTCTTTATCGTTTACTACTATCTGCCTATCCATCTTACAAGTGGTTTATTTTTTTAATGCATGTCTGCTATTTTCAATATCTTTCGTCTGTTAAATTTATAAATTCCAAAGCTTCATCACCAACCAATTCTGTTCAAATGTGGTATAATTGTATCTTGGTACTCCATACTTGACGCTATATTTCAAAGCGTAGATGTGGCACTGAGTGACACCTTTTTTTGAAAATGAAGAAATACTGCATCTACCGGACTGCTTTGACACAAGGTTTTCAGTATGTCATGTGAGGAGAAGTGCTAGTTGGGCATCACATTATCGATGTTTTCGGAATCTATGCTGGTTGGCACGGAAGAGGTCATTCTGTTCGAACTTAGTACAATTCATGCGAGATGATACAACAACCAGTCATAAATGCTTTGCCGCCAAGAGTGTTTATCTCTTCAAAGATACCTCAATGTGTCTGAGTTTCAACAGCAAATCGATCTCGAAAATATTGGACTAGAGTCTTGTGGATTCCTTCAACTACCCTTCTTGTAAATGGGTATGACCTGTGCTTTCTTTCAGCTACTGGGTACGGTTTTTTGTTGGAGATATCTACGACAGATCACAATTAGAATAGAAGCTAACTCACTGCAGACTGAGAATAGTATGAAATCGGGATTCCGCTGGACCCTGGAGCTTTGTTCACTTGTAACGATTTCTGCTGTTTCTCAACACCAGTGGCACCAACACCTATTGTGAACAAGAAAAATAGGAAGCCTCGGTCGTAAGAGATTTGAAATCATTTCTTACAACAAATCGATTTCAGTACTATGTGACCATCTTCGGTGCAAATTATTTACATTCAGAAGACCTGTAATAAATGCAACTCCTATGTTCTTCCGTAATGACGCCATGTTAAAGCTGCAATATGTGCTTTTATTACACGAGTCTTCACGAGATTATTATTTGCTCTAAAAATGGTCACGCAGTGACTAGAACAGATTGGCTGTAATAAATGATTTCTACCTCTTACGACCGGCACTGACACTTTTCTTGTTAACAGTGCTTATACTGCCGTCGTTGAGCACATGTTTCCCGTGGAATCCAACCTCACAAAGACATATTTCGCTCATCTTTTCAATGGTACGAGAATTAAACTGCGGCATATCTCCGGGGTTTTCCTTTGCAAAGGAATATTTGAAAACGGAGTTAAACATTTCAGCTTTGTGAGACCCGAGTTTGCCCCCGACGTAAACAATGTTCAAATTACTGGAATGCAGACGGTTGACATTGTTGTTTCAACATCTCAGCTTTTGATTTGCGACCCTCAGTTTCAGTTGCACATTATAACTCTGGTGCCACTAGCAACTTTTGCATAAGACAGCTGTCTCGAGGCCAGACGAAACTCGTCTGAAGGGAATAGTTGAAGGTCCGTGAAAGCGAGTGTGGGCCGCCCATTGGCGGCGCTGTACGCCCCTAAGTGGGCTACCGCCTTTTTCCTGTCGTTTTTGTGTGCTTTCCCAGTGCACACCTGTCCGCCGTCACGGGCCACTGACTGACAACTCTCCTCCTGTTGTCTGGCCTGGCCCGCCCGGCTTTGCTTGTGCTGTCTGGCCGCTCTTACTTTCATTCGCAGCCCTCCAGGCACAACACACAGTGTCTGACGGCACTCAACATAGACAACGCTTCGCTTGTCAACAGAATTGCATCTGTTCTTTTTATCCCGTATGCATTGACAATTTACTGAAACACCCACTCTCTCTCTCTCTCGTTGGCATAATTTAACGACACGTGCAGAGAACTATAATTTGTATGCACAAGAATTCTTGAACGCTGAGCCACAAAAGCAAATCCTGTGAATTTGTAAAAGATGATGAACGAGGTAAGTAAACACAAACAGGTCAAATATACACGAACGTAATCACCTGTCCTTAACGTCCACTTGGTTATTAGAGAGACCTGCTGTGCCATCTGGCGGTAGCGTACGTAACTACTGGCAGCGTTGTAGCTTCCACGCAGTTCCGCGAGAGGGCCGCCGCGTTTGAGACAACTCGCAACAAAACAGGTGGTTCTAGCTGGCTTACCTAAGCCTGCATAAACTCGTGTTTCATATCACTGGACTGATTTTCCAAAAATTTTAAAAGATCTAGGTGCTGCTTAGGCTCTCCTATCCTCTAGTAAATTATTCCGAAAATATTTTGCTGACAGTGGTTTTCTAATTTAGTTATAACGCAGGGTACTTTTTATTTTATCGTACATTAAAGTTTCTGTTCATACATTTCACAGACTGAGCATGGGTAGAAGGATTCCTAATACACTTCCGCAAGAACTTACATTCTCCTGAACTATGTTTCCAAACACACAAAAGTAATTTGAAGCATCGAGTAGAAATTTGAATCTACATCCATAATCTGCTAATGTCTGTAATGTGCTTGGCAAGGGATATCCCCAATACACAAGTTATTCTTCCCTTTCCACGCACGTGTTGAACGCGGAAAGAATGACTGCGAGCGTTTCAGTGAGGCGCTGTGACAAATCTAATCTAGCCCACATAATCCTGGAGAGATTCGTAGGACATAATAGCGTATTTCTAGAGTTATCATTTAAAACTGATTCTTGAAATTTCTTTAGTCTCTGTCTTCCAGCTGAGTTTCTTCAGCATGTCCGTGACACACAGTGAAGCAAACTCCTGACCATTCGTGCTTCACTGTGCACGTTTAACATCCCTTGTTAGTCGTATTTAGCATGGGTTCTAAATACTTGAGCAGTTGTAAGCAAACTTTTTTGCAGGTGTTGCATTTCCCTAGTACTCTACCTACAAATCCCTCTCCTACCTTGCTTTACCCCACCCCGGCGGAGCAATCTGATCGTTCCATTTCATATTCCTACAAAGTGTTACATCCAGGTATTTGTATGAGTTGGCTGATTCGAACTATGACTAATGATACTGTAGTCATAGGACCCTACGTTTTTTTTCGTTTTGTAAACTGCACAGTTTTGCATTTCTGAAATATAAGCAAGGCTTCGCTTCACTTCGAAATCTTATCAAGTTCAAAGTACTGTTGCTTTTTTCAGACAGTGTATGATTATACGCTGAAGCACCAAAATAACTGGTATACGTTTTCAAACACAGGGATATATAAACAGGCAGAAAACGAAACTGCGGTCGGCAATGCCTGTATAAAACAAGTGCCTGGCGCAGTTAGTGCTGCTACAATGGCGGGTTATCAAGATTTAAGTGAGTGTGAACGTGGTGTTACAGTCGGGGCACGAACGATGGGGCATGGCATATCCGAGGTAGCGAGGAAGTGGGGATTTTCCCGTACGACCATTTCACGAGCCTACCGTGACTATCAGGAATTCGGTAAATTATCAAATCTCCGACATCGCTGCGACCGGAAAAAGATCCTGCAAAAACGGGACCAACGACGACTGAAGAGAATCGTTCATCGTGACGGAAGTGCAACCCTTCCGCAAATTTCTCCAGATTTCAATGCTGGGGCATTAACAGGTGTTAGCGTGAGGACCATTCAACGAAACATCACCGATAAGGCCTTTCGAAGCCGATGGCCAGTCGCGTACCTTTGATGACTGCACGACACGAAACTTTACGACTCTCCCGGACCCGTCAACACCGACACTGCACTGTTGATGACTGGAAACATGTTGCCTGGTCGGACGAGTCTCGTTTCAGATTGTATCGAGTGGATGGACTTGTACGCGTATGAAGACAACCTCATGAATCTATAGACCGTGCATGTCAGCAGGGGACTGTTCAAGCTGGTGGAGCCTCAGTAATGGTGTGGGGTGTGTGCAGTTGGAGTGTTACGGGACCCCTCATACGTCTAGATATGACTCTGACTGGTAACATGTACTTAAGCATCCTATCTGATCATCTGCATCGATTCGTGTCCATTGTGAATTCCGATGGACTTGGGCAATTCCAACAGGACCATGCGACACCCCACACGTCCAGGATTGCTACACTGTGGCTCCAGAACACACTTCTGAATTTAAACACATCCGCTGGCCACCAGACTCCCCAGACGTGAATACTATTGAGCGTATTTAGGATGCCTTGCAACGTGTGGTTCAGAAAAGATCTCCATTTTGAGGAATAGTTGATAATCGAAATTTCATGACAAGAAGCTGCTGCAACGAAAAACGCCTTTGTTTTAATGAGTTCCACTTCAATTGGCCTATGATATCCCAGCACTCTCTCACCCATTCCGCCATAATGCAGAACTAGTTCCCCTCCTCTGAACTTTTTCGATGTCCCCCGCCAATCCTGTCTGATGCTGATTCCACGCCGCACAACAGTACTAAAGACGAGGGCGGACAAGCGTAGTGTAAACACTCTCTTAAGTAGACCTGGTCCATTTTCTAAGAGTTCTGCCAATAAATCGCAGGCTCTGGTTCGCCTTCGCCACAGCATTTTCTGTGCGTTCCTTCCAATATAAGTTGTTGGTAATTGTAAATCCTAGGGAGTTAGTTCAATTTACAGTCTTTAGATTTGATTGATTCATCGTGTAACCGAAGTTTAACTGATTCCTTTAAACACTCATGTGGACGATCTCACACTTCTCGTTATTTTGAGTTAATTGCGACATTTCACACCATACTGATATCTCGTCTAAATAATTTTGAAATTCGTATTGATGATATGATCACTTTACAAAAGGGTAAATGACAGCATTATCTGCAGACAACCTAAGAGAGCTTCTCAGGTGTGTTCTAAGCTGCTTGTATAGGCCAGGAACACAAGAGCGCCTATAACACTAGCTTGGGGAACGCCAGAAGTCACTTCAGCTTTACTCAATGACTTCCCGTCAGTTACTATGAAATGTGACCTTTCTGACAGGAACTACCTAAACCAGTGGCACAACTAAAGGGCGATACACCATAAACAGACAATTTGAGGTCACTTATGAGGAATATTGTCAAAATCAATCTGGCAATCTAAAAATGTGAACTCAATCTTACGTCAGCTGTCGATAGCACTCATTACTTCGTGAGAATAAAGAGCTAGTTGTGTTTCACATAAACGATATTTTATGAATCCGTGCTATTTGTCAAAAAAAAAAAAAAACTTTTTCTTCGAGGTAATTCATAATGTTTGAACACCTTATATGTTCAAAAATCTACTGCGAATCGACGTTAGTGGTATACGTCTGTAATTCAGCGGATTACTCCTACTTCCTTTCTTGGGTATCGGCGTGATAGGGCAACTTTCCAGTCTTTAGGTACGGATCTTTCGTCGAGCGGGCGGTTGTATACGATTGCTAAATATGGAGTTATTAAATCAGCCTGCTATGAAAGGAACCTGGGGACAGTCTAGACCTTGCCGTTACTAAGTGATGTAAGCTGCTTCGCTATACCGAGAATATCTACAACGTCACTCATGTTGGCGGTTGTTCTTGCTTTGAATTCTGAAATATTTACTTCGTATTCTTTGGTGAAGGACTTTCGAAAAATGGGTTTAGTAACTCTGATTTAGTGGCACTGTCATCAGTAACATCGCCATTGTCATCGCACCCGGCCACGAACTTAAAATTTGCTTATTCTGAAAATAGCGGACACCGTACTAGATGGGATAAAATCTATGGAAGACAAGAAAGAAAGAATTTCCCAGCAATGTGGACATCTTTAAAAACTATTGATATACACTCCTGGAAATTGAAATAAGAACACCGTGAATTCATTGTCCCAGGAAGGGGAAACTTTATTGACACATTCCTGGGGTCAGATACATCACATGATCACACTGACAGAAACACAGGCACATAGACACAGGCAACACAGCATGCACAATGTGGGCACTAGTACAGTGTATATCCACCTTTCGCAGCAATGCAGGCTGCTATTCTCCCATGGAGACGATCGTAGAGATGCTGGATGTAGTCCTGTGGAACGGCTTGCCATGCCATTTCCACCTGGCGCCTCAGTTGGACCACCGTTCGTGCTGGACGTGCAGACCGCGTGAGACGACGCTTCATCCAGTCCCAAACATGCTCAATGGGGGACAGATCCGGAGATCTTGCTGGCCAGGGTAGTTGACTTACACCTTCTAGAGCACGTAGGAGGGCACGGGATACATGCGGACGTGCATTGTCCTGTTGGAACAGCAAGTTCCCTAGCCGGTCTAAGAATGGTAGAACGATGGGTTCGATGACGGTTTGGATGTACCGTGCACTATTCAGTGTCCCCTCGACGATCACCAGAGGTGTACGGCCAGTGTAGGAGATCGCTCCCCACACCATGATGCCGGGTGTTGGCCCTGTGTGCCTCGGTCGTATGCAGTCCTGATTGTGGCGCTCACCTGCACGGCGCCAAACACGCATACGACCATCATTGGCACCAAGGCAGAAGCGACTCTCATCGCTGAAGACGACACGTCCCAGGAGCAACAGTGTCCCTAATTTGCTGGGAAGTGGCGGTGCGGTCCCCTACGGCACTGCGTAGGATCCTACGGTCTAGGCGTGCATCCGTGCGTCGCTGCGCTCCGGTCCCAGATCGACGGGCACGTGCATCTTCCGCCGACCACTGGCGATAACATCGATGTACTGTGGAGATCTCAGGCCCTACGTGTTGAGCAATTCGGCGGTACGTCCACCCGGCCTCTCGCATGCCCACTATACGCCCTCGCTCAAAGTCCGTCAACTGCACATACGGTTCACGTCCACGCTGTCGCGGCATGCTACCAGTGTTAAAGACTGCGATGGAGCTCCGTATGCCACGGCAAACTGGCTGACACTGGCGGCGGCGGTGCACAAATGCTGCGCAGCTAGCGCCATTCGACGGCCAACACCGCGGTTCCTGGTGTGTCCGCTGTGCCGTGCGTGTGATCATTGCTTGTACAGCCCTCTCGCAGAGTCCGGAGCAAGTATGGTGTGTCTGACACACAGGTGTCAATGTGTTCTTTTTTCCATTTCCAGGAGTGTATTTCTTTCTTTTTTTTCTTTTAGGAGAGCTAGTTCAAGCGTGTCTATTTTCCGAAATAAAATCCTTTGGTTAGGTAGTTGTGTGAAGCCGACGGCTGCCGCTGGAGACTGCTGCAGGCATAGACGGCTTTGGCGAGCATGTCCCGCGTGGCGGGTGATGCTGTGGTGTATCGAGAGGTTGTAACAATGGAAAATTGTACTGAAATGCAGGAGGATCTGCAGCGAATTGTGAATGGCAATTGAATCTCAACGTAGGCAAGTGTAATGTGCTGCGAATACATAGGAAGATAGATCCCTTATCATTTAGCTACAAAATAGCAGGTCAGCAACTGGAAGCAGTTAATTCCATAAATAATCTGGGAGTACACAATAGGAGTCATTTAAAATGGAATGATCATATAAAGTTGATCGTCGGTAAAGCAGATGCCAGACTGAGATTCATTGGAAGAATCCTAAGGAAATGCAATCCGAAAACGAAGGAGTTTACAGTACGCTTGTTCGCCCACTGCTCGAATACTGCTCAGCAGTGTGGGATCCGTACCAGATAGGGTTGATAGAAGAGATAGAGAAGATCCAACGGAGAGCAGCGCGCTTCGTTACAGGATCATTTAGTAATCGCGAAAGCGTTACGGAGATGATAGATAAACTCCAGTGGAAGACTCTGCAGGAGAGACGCTCAGTAGCTCGGTACGGGCTTTTGTTGAAGTTTCGAGAATATACCTTCACCGAGGAGTCAAGCAGTATATTGCTGCCTCCTACGTATATCACGCGAAAAGACCATGAGCACACACAGGGGCATTCCGACAATCCTCCTTTCCACGAACAATACAAGACTGGAATAGAAGGGAGAACCGACAGAGGTACTCAAGGTACCCTCCACCACACACCGTCAGGTGGCTAACGAAGTATGGATGTAGATGTAGTTTCCGACCACTCACCGAGTGTGCCAGGAACTGCGCCCAACTATTCTCGTTCAGGCCCACATCCACTTTCGTGGCTGCGTTGTCCCGTGTAGTCGCCTCAACACCCGAGAAGAAATGTCGCATTTATCATGGTCTACTCTGAAGCTCACAGTTTACCGTGACGTCTAAGGCGTGCTCAACATCATTCATTGACTGCGTGGACTCCGGTCCCGGGCACGAGAGAAGAGTCTGGAGCAGCCACCGAGACAGTAGCTTGCCACGTTAACCAACGGATTGCGGTGGTTGTAGCCCGGCCTCTGAGAGCACAGCCTTATGAGGCTCAGGCGGCCGCCGTGACGTGTCTTGTGGTGCCCACGCGGGCGGGCTGGAGGCCGCTAAGCCGTTGACAACCAGCCGTGGCGCAGCGGAGCAAACGACTGTCAGTCCCGCTTCTGACATTTTTACATCTACATCTACATTTATACTCCGCAAGCCACCCAACGGTGTGTGGCGGAGGGCACTGGAACTCAGCGGTCGCGAAGTGGGGCTGAAGCAGTTCCAGAAACGTTTTATAGTCTGACGATGATTTATGGATTTGTAGTTTCAGCTTGACGATGTCCACTATGGACAAACGGTAGTTACTGTTATTCTGAAGAAGGTTGGGTTATCCCGACTGAAACCTAGGTAAATTCTAGGCAAACCGTACAACTGAGGCTGTTAATAATTAAAATTAAAATTAGTATAAGAACATCCAATATTCGCCTCCCGATAGGCCGAACGCCACATTGTGAAGGACTTCTGCTGCCTTGGAAGCAAAATAACACATGACGGGCGAAGTAAGGAGGACATAGAAACGAGACTATCAAGGTTAAGAATGTATGACCAAAAGAACATATGACCACCAGAAGTATACTGGCGCCAAACGTTGGCGCACACCATGTTGGTGTAACATGGACTGCAGGAAAAGCGGAACAGAAGAAAATCGAAGCATTTGAGGTGTGATCTGGAGAAGAATGTTGCATATTAGGTGGATTGATAAGGTAGGCAATGAGGAGGTTCTCTGCAGAATCGGCGAGGGACGAAATATATGGGAAATACTGACAAGAAGAAGGAAAATGATAGGACAGTGTATAAAGACATCAGGGAATAACTTCCATGGCACTATAGGGAGCGGCAGAGGGTAAAAACTATAGGAGAAGACAGAGGTTGGAATGCGCCCAACGAATAGTTTGAGGACGTTGAGTGAAGTGCTACTCTGAGATGAAGAGATTGGTATAGGTGACTATGGGACATGACTTTTGAATCGTCCTGTATGTGTTACACGAAATTTTGTAAATCCCAAAACAGACTACGGTGGCAAACATTTGTTTATTCACTTACCCGTTTCAGTTATAACGATCATCTTCAGATTGGTATAAAAAGAGAATATATACTTACGGACAAACCAACGGCATCTGCAACTTGCTCAGTACGTCTACAATGTGATTGATCTATCTGGATGCATTAACGTTAGACTGCCTCTCAAAGTCGTTTTGCTAGAAACTTTTATTTCAGGGAACTTGGAATACAAGAACACAACTACTCCTTAATAAATGCTAAATTTACTTGGTCGCACAGTTGAAATTTATGCAACCACAAAAGGAACTATTCTGCCAGAAACCACTAGAAAGAGATAATCGTAAAGGTACACCAGCATGATAATACCATCTGCTAAAGGAACGAATTATAAACAATACAGAAAAAATGGATGAAGATATTAGAAGGAAGACTGCGGGGAGAAATGTAGTGAAGAGAATTATGAACAGACTTGCTAATGTTAAGAAAGATGCTGCTGCAACTGGATTCAAACTTATTAAAATACTATATCTTCAAGCGCGATTGTAGCTTTCATGAAGATGCGACTGACATCGTGACTCTCTAGTGACGAAAATAAATTGGATTTGCAGCTCGATACGCTGTGTTGTGAGAGTGAATTCTTTTACCACTTGTACGCTACAGTATGAACAATCACCACATGAAAACGTGGAAAGCTTGTAGAAATTAACATAAGCATTAATCGTGGTAACAGTTTATAGCGAAAATGAATACTAGAATTTTTGAATATGTTCTTTGTGCATTGCAGGTCTTTCTTGTGCACTTTGCGCTACACATATACGTATTGTAACTGTTGTGTCACTTGCGGACGATCGCTAAGGATATGGGGGAGACAAGATCGCTACGAATCCCTACTCTGTATGCATCGCCGCTTCTCGCAGGTGCTTGCAGGGTGGACGGCCAACAGGCGCGCGCCTTTCAGACATGAGAAGAGCTCTATGAAGCGGCCCCGTCGCCGCGTTTCGCATCCTACTATTTTCACTCTGAATGCCTTTAAAATACGTAAGGGATGAATTTCTGTTTCCTGCGTAGTTATGATACTCAGCGTCCGTTATTACACTCATGTTGTGCTTATCTGGAATATCATCCTCTGCCTGTTCCTAATTACAATTGAATATCATTGGGTTTGCAAAATAACCAGCAAAAATATGGGACATCTACTCATGGATTCGGCCATAGACCATTCCAACTGACCGACTGCTGTCTACAAGACAGTAGGAGGAGCGATGTATGGTAGTGGGGGTTTGTGTTCAGTATGTCGCTAACCCCCTCCAGCTGCTATCGACAGTACGTGTAACCTGATTGTGCGCCTCCCTTACTGTGTATTTCGAGTAAGGATTAACTGTGACGAAAAGGTTGGTTAGAGTCTAGCTGGCTATCGACTGTTGTTGAACGTGTAGTCTACGTTGTTGAGCGTCAATGCTGATAGTTACGGATTTGGGAACACCTGCCGGCTAAAAGGGATGCGTGCTTTTTCCTTCCTGTTTCTTGTCGTTTCTCCATTGGTTATGTAGGTACATCTAGCAGAGAATATTTCCTTTGGTCTCGGGTTAATTTTGAGTCAGCGGAGATTATAGTCTGGAATGATCGTTGTGCTTCTGAACCAGATTGCTGGATGCTTTGAACGTGTTTTGCAAAACGGGCGCCGGCCGGTGCGGCCGAGCGGTTTTAGGCGCTTCAGTCTGGAACGACGTGACCGCTACGGTTGCAGGTTCGAATCCTGCCTCGGGCATGGATGTGTGTGATGTCCTTAGGTTTAAGTAGTTCTAAGTTCTAGGGGACTGATGACCAAAGATGTTAAGTCCCATAGTGCTCAGAGCCATTTGAACCATTTTTTGCAAAACGGGCTTTCTGGTTGTCACTGAGTGGCTTTCGTTTTGTTGACTGATGCACAAACAGAACAGCTGTGCCATTTTTGTGACGGGACTGAAGTGATACGTTGACGGAAAGTAGTGTACTAGTTTCTCGTAGATTTAAAAGTGGCGCACCACGGTAGTTATATTAAATATGTACGTTATCTACTAACTACGATTGCTGACATGGGTACGGTCGCATTGTAGAGTCTTAACAACACGCTACGTGGTCGCTGTTGCTTGTGGGCAGATACTTGCAGGTGATGAACGCCATGCTGCGCTCTGTGAAGTTGTTTGCTAAGGTGGCTAGGCTGTTCTGTTGTACTGAAAAGTATGTGGGTATATTGTTAGGCTGCATTATGCTGGCGCTTGTCCATGGAAGTCAAATACTATGTGTGGATTAATATTAAGACCATAGCTTTCTGAAAAACTGACATCATTTACTGTCTGTGTTTTTCTTTTTTACGGACCTAGTGGTCCTATTTAAAAAGATGTTAATATTCTAGCCTGTTTTATTAACTTCTTGTGGGGGTTTTCTTCTTAGTTGTCAAGGCAGCTGAGGTTATTTGAAGGATTAGTTTTATGATTTTAACTGAGTTGTTTAATAAAAGTTCCGTCTGGTAAAATCACTATCTCAGTTGGCTGACTAGTTTTCATTGAAAGAATTTGCTGTGTTATGATAGCTCGTTGCATTTGTAAACTTTGGGCCGGCCTGTAAAATAGTACTTGATTCAAAACGGATGCACAGTTCTTTTTATATTTATATAACAATGTTTGATTTTTGTAACTGGGAGTATGTGCAGAGCTAAAACAGACTGATAATAGTGCACGTTTTTAAATATCGTGTTGGTCATCAGCCGTGTACTAAGCTCTCAGCAAGACTGTGTAGTGATTCAGGGTGCCAGTTTGAGGTTTTCCGGGGGAGCACGTTGGTGTCTGAGCTGTGCCGACCCCTCACAAAGATTTGGATGAAGAGGCTTCCGCATACTGACGAACAAGTGGACGTCACGTGGCAGTCTCCACTAAAGAGCTTCAAACTTTTGTTTTCCTGTCTTTAATTAACAAAAAAGTACATCAAACGGATCTCGGCAAGAATTGATATCCAGCCATCCATTCTTATTTGACCATTTCTTCGTTCAGTACAAAGTGGTGAGAAATCAAACAGAAATGCTATTATTGTGCAGTCAGCCACTCAAGACTAGGAGTCCCTAACGCAGAAATTCGCAGAAAATATAGCTGAACAGCCTCTGAAATTTTGTTGGAAGAACTCGGGTTCACGCTTTATAAGTAAATGTAGATATCAGAACAAGTCGCACTTCTAAATGAAGGTGTTAGTTTCCAATTTGCTAGCCTGTTAACAAGGACAGCTCTGAGAATCTGCGGCATGGATCTGATTAAGTTGAAAACTGAGCGTATTTCCGCTCATAATTAGGGGACACCCCTGTCCAGGAAACGGAAGTATTAGCGGGGAGCCTGGGGGACGAGTGAATCACGAAGTTGCGCGAGCTGCGGCTTGTATAGCTACTGCCAGCGACTCGCCTTTCTTGCCCATTGTTCATTGTGCGGCGACAGCCGACACGACCACCTCCGGAAAGCGAAGCAGTCGTGAGTCAAAGACTGCACGCCGTCGGCCTGTATGCACCACACCTTCTCCACAATGGCGCGCTCTCTCAACTCCCGAAATACGCCGCGGCGATGAGGTTTTATCAGGTGTCCTATACTACACCGCGGTACCATAGCGAAATGTCTACTCCAGTCGTAATCAGACTCTTCTGTTACAATAGTAAACAGCAGTTTTCCCCACAAGTATGCAACTGTGTTTAACGTATTCGTGGGTCTCGTATCCAGAAACGAAATCAGTTTCCGTTTATTGTGTCCAGTTTTCTGGTAACATGTTACAATCCATATATAGACATCCTTGTAAACACAGAGCTCAGGTTATTCTACTAGATGCTTCATATAATAATTCTGCAGATGTAACCGTTGGAAAACTATTGCATTATTTGCTAGGAATTCTCATACATAATGCTCAGTTCAGATACTCATCTCCAGAAAGCCATGAAGGTTTAGCAACATTCCTATAATATGTGACATGGGTTTTATCTTGAGTTGACAATGGGTCTAACTGGGTAACCTTCTTTGTGTATTTTTCGTTGCGGTTTTAGCTTTGGTGCCTGAGGATTCATAGTAGTTCTCCATCTTTCTCACAGTTAGCAGAAATTCTGTATTTTTTAGCTATGATTTGAATCGTCTGATCGTATTTCTGTAATGCCATTTTCAGTAAAAAAAAATGTTATTCTTGTGTATTCTGATTCCTTCACCATATACGAAAATGTTCCCTTTGACTGTATAGACTCATTGTCATTTACCTTTTGTTTGTATCTTTCAGTGTTTCCCTGTCGTCTTGGTGGGCGTTATAACCTACGGCTTGCTTGTTTACTTCAATGGTTATGGCTTTCATAGGCTTCTGACTTACAACTTTTGGTTTTGCTTAACTTTGCTATATCTGCAGCATCTTTTATTTCAACAATAATATCTTTCACAATTCTGGGCCTGAGTTAAAGTTGTATATTGTATTTCGACGCTTTAGCAGGTTGTTTTCTCTGCCTGTGAATACCCTTTCAGTCTGATTGTTGTAAAATTTGTGTGTTTCTATGGTGTTACTACTTTGTTATAATTGTTAAGATGTTTTTTATCATTTGTTGAATTTTTGGCACTGATTCGAAGTGGTTTGCATACATTCGTTAACGACAGGATCAGTGACCTCAACTAAACTAGTTAGCAAAATATAGTTGTTTAAGAAATTAGCTAATCGTAAGTGTTATGAATAAGTTTCCTGTTAAGTAGGTTCTTTCTTATTATAGTTTTGATTTCAGACTCCAAACAGAGCTACTCAGCTTTTTGTTCAGCTCCTCTGCTGATACAGAGATTTTAGTGCTGATTTTGATCTTGAGATGATTTAAACATACAGCTCTGTTAAGGTATAGAACAAAAAAACCAATTTTTCTGCACAAAATTAAATTTTAATACATAAGCTCACTAGCACACTCAGAAAATCAACCTTAGTATACTTCAGATTTATTTACTGTACATGTAACTGTAATGCACTTCGCGATGGCAGCATGTTGTCGAAGCGCACCTTTCAACCTACACTATATCCTGACGACGCAACAGGTCAGTAGATCACAACTAATATTCAGAATTCACTTTCGCTGGATTCTCCAACCCACAATCATACTCTCATATTTCAACCTAACCTAGACATCGGACGGCGCTACAGGTAAGTCTGTCTCCAAAACCTACATTTCAAACAATAATATAGTCGCAAACCAAATATTTCTTTCTATTTGTGTATGACGTCACACGCTACAACAGGGGTCGAGGACGTATCAATAGATTGAACTGAACAGTTATGTATATCAACCATTTCGATTGTTTTTCTCAGCCGGAAATCTAACCTTTGTGAATTGACCTCACGTGTTTTCTTCACACTTTTCTCAGTCTTCTGACAGATTCGATGCAGCCTGCTACAAATTCATCTGCTGTGCTTAGATTTTCATCACAGAGTAGCACTTGGACCCTTCGTCGTCACTCTTTTCCACTTTTATTCGCTAAAATTTGGCAAGAATGCCCACTGGATGTGTGCCGCCTCTAGGTACCTACCTACGTGAGCTCCAGGAATGATGTTCCAACAAAATTTATTCAAAACATCCACCACAAAAGAGTGATTATCTCAATGAATGCCACGAGACATTTCCCAGATCAAGATTCTGCTTACGAAGTTTTAGGTTCTTCCGTATAAAACCATTTAGCAAAGTTCCGTTGCGAACAAATTCACCCGTTAGCAGCTACCGCAGCCTTAATACCACCGCCAACTTGTCGCAAGGAATGTCGTAACAGACGGTGGTTACGCACGCAGCGAGTGAAAGGAGGCAGGCGCGGGAAGCGTTTAGTGTTTTAACAGCTCGAATCCGGGGCCCGGCCCTGCTTCGGACAACCTGCGCAACACAAACCGGTCCGCGCCGACTCGAACAGCTATTTCGGGACACTCACATGCTCACTACGGAACAACGCCTACGTCAGACACTTTGCTTTCGTCCTCGACTGGTGGCTGAGCAATAGTAAGGACGATGCAACAGTTCTGCCACTGTAGCGGCACTGCTATCGAACTAAAGCCTCTGTGGGCACCTGGGCTGCGTCAGCTAGGCCATCTGTCCTATCCTCGCTTAACTTGTATGTGATTATTATCCATTTACACGACATGTCTGATTTATTTGTTTCCTGCTACTTTGTCGAAAACAGGTACAACGAGACAATCGCTGTATGAAAATACAGGAGGATTTTACTGAAAGTAAAAACAGGAATTAGTCAAACTTAATTACTAAATTCGTTAAAAGATAGCACCGTGTCTGAGAGTTTATGGAACCAGGAACGTGCACATGCAGACCTGTGAACACGGCTATTGTCTTGCTAAAAGCAGGGAGTCTCCACAGCAATACTCATTATCAACTTGAAGAGGACAAGGAAACGCTTGGTCACCGAAAATGTTGAAACAGGCATACTGATTGAGGAGGACCACATCATGAGCGAGAGCGCCGAAATCATCGTCTTCGCCAAAACATCGCTAAAAACTCGCACAACCCCTCCACACACTGCTGGCTAAATGCCTTATTAGGCCATCGGCGCACTCTGAGTATTCCATCAACTGAAAAGAAGCAGCTTTATTTGCCGTTCTTGTAAGACGGTGACAAAAATTTTATCCGATGAGTTCTTAACTTTGCTGACAATATTTTCACGTATAATGGGTAAAGATGCGCTCTAACAATACTACTTTTGGTCCAGTACATAAATGACAACAGTAGTATTGGTAGCATTTCAAAGGAAAGAAACAAATGAACGTGTAAGAGCGGAACTGGGAGCCGACGATTTCTCTTTGTTTTTTGTTTTGCCCATAAATGGACCGCACTTCATTCACTGTTAGTCCATTTTGTACTTGTTCTTACAGATTATAAATAGCAACTTACAACTAACAAAAATTTGCTGATCGCGTAACTTCTGCATTTTTGTATGTAACCAAAGGAATAACTTTTGATGCAAGTACATTTTACATGAACAAACATAAAAATCTATATGATTATTATTGCTATTTTGTGCTCAACAGTCCGCAGCTCGTGGTCGTGCGGTAGCGTTCTCGCTTCCCGCGCCCGGGTTCCCGGGTTCGATTCCTGGCGGGGTCGGGGATTTTCTCTGCCTCGTGATGACTGGGTGTTGTGTGATGTCCTTAAGTTAGTTAGGTTTAAGTAGTTCTAAGTTCTAGGGGACTGATGACCATAGCTGTTAAGTCCCATAGTGCTCAGAGCCATTTGAACCATTTTTTGTGCTCAACAGAACGTTCTTCAACATGATCACAGGTAAGAGTTCCCTATTATTATTATTGATAAATGAAATGACTATTTCGGATCCTTTACTGGTCTCATATAGGTATATTGAAGTGGCGAATGAAAATTTGTACCAAGGCGAACATTCCTTTTTTTCTCTACTGCCACAACGGTAGTTCTGAGTGTATTAAATGTGAAAAAAATCAGCTAAAATTGGCTTCGTGGCTTCGAGAAATCCTAGAGTGCAGATGACTATTACTGACATTGACATTTTCGCAGATTGTTACAAATTCAAGTTTTATTAGAACGTCGTTCTGCGATATGCACGACTCCGAATTTTCACTGCACGCACATTAGAACGAGCGTAACACGCAACAGAATCCTTAGTCTCAATGGCAAGCGAACACCGTCTCTTACTGAGAGGAGTCGCAGAAATTTGCTGGCTCTCGAATCTGAGCTATAACAATGAGAAGAGCTATTACTCAAGAGAGACTAAAACTGAACACTCAATACGAGACCTATGAACGACGGACCATAAATTAGTTTACAATGATTTAGTGACGTGCACATTGTATTTAATGGTAAATACAATGTAATAATGAAAAAATGAAGTCTGTTTTATACGGACGGTGGATCCCAATTCTGAGAAGTTATCCCGTATTGAGATTTTGATGTATCTTATAACAAATTTCTTGACTAAGGAACGGTATTAGTATGCTGTATGTCCCCTCCCCGCTATTAACCACAGACCTTGTTGATGGGGACGCTTGCGTGCCTCAGCGATGCAGACAGCGGTACCTTAAGTGCAACCACAACGGAGGGGTATCAGTTGAGAGACCAGACAAAAGTGTGGTTCCCGAAGAGGGGCAGCAGCCTTTTCAGTAGTTGCAGGGGCGACAGTCTGGATGATTGACTGATCTGATCTTAAAACATCAACCAAAACAGCCTTGCTGTGCCGGTACTGCGAACGGCTGAAAGCAATGGGATACTACAGCTGTAATTTTTCCCGGGAGCATACAGCGCCACTACCTGCATGGAGAGCTGCATCAAACTAGTCTTTGCACTGAATACCACAGCGACAATATACTCTGGGTGTCTAAATTCCGTCTTTGGGACCAGATGAAAGTTTCGAATCATCAGTACTGTAACAAATAACACTGTTCTTCACTGTATTTTAGATTTGTTATGAAGTAAGTTTAAATCTATTCATGTATTAGGGATTTTTGGCATGTTAAAATTAAAAAAAAAAACCACGTTTGGCTCCAGATTTTTCAACAATTGTTCGTGCCGTTTACCGTCTCATGTAATCCTTCCGAAATATGTACCGTTTTGAATATGTATTTGTTATTCTATATAGCCCAGGGGAAGTGTCAACGCCGTAAATAGCAATCTCCCCCCCCCCACACACACAAAGTAAAAATAAGTTTTTAGGAACCCACTATTGAAACAAGGAGTATGTGTGTGAAATGAGCATGCAAATGTTAACGATAGGATATCCTGAAGTGAACAGAACGAAGAAAGAAAAAGAGTAAGAAGAACATACAGTTTCAAAGTGGTCGTATATGCGAAAAGAACCACGCGATACCACTAGAGGCACGGAAGATGATTAAAAACAGAGTAATTTATATATCTAAAATTTATTTATAACGTTAAAGTAGCCAAAAAACGGAATGTAGAAACTATATTAAGCCAATGAAGACGCTTAGAAAGTAATGAAGCTTTTTTTTACTGCTAAGTTTTCCATTTTTTTTTTCTCTGGCTCGTTTTGCCAAGAATAGCTGCTACTGCAACCACGAGATTTTTCTTTGCGGATGTCACTCAGTACTGTTCTCCTTTGAAACTTGAACAAACGCAAACTACGTTAACCAGTATACTTTATTGTTAAGCGTAAAGCTGAGACTAGCGTACCAAATCCGTGGTGCTTTTTTACTTGTCAAAGGCAGAAGATTGCTTCACTCCTTGTACGTCATGGACACATGTAAGTACCTGGCTTTGGCAGTCCACGATCCTTTATGCTGCAGTGCTGCAACGCCAGCAGTATAATTACCCGCGCACAATGAGGGGTACCAGCTGGCAGCGAGCAGACTTAACACAGACCAGAAGCTATACAGGCAGGCGCGCACACACGGCATGGCATGGCGCAGCATACCTCAACAGCTGGCGACCGCAGGCCGGCCTGACCTCGGCTGCCATAACAGCCACAGCTGCGTGCAACTCCACTCACCTGCAACACGAGAGACACACACTGTCACATGTTGGAAGAGAACACCTGCAAGATGAAGGCGCTAAAGGAAATTCGGGAAAATACCGTGATACCGTTCAGACACCTGCAAGGTTATTATAAGTGATTGAAGCAAATTCATAAATTAACTGTAGCTACATTAACCGACATTTTGTCACAAAATTCAATACTCATACAGAATAACTCAAAGGTTCTGATGCAGCCGTACTTCAGAATTCTGCCACGAGAGCGAAGAAGTGATCAGTTTGGCAAGATGACTCGGCCGCAGTGGGGTTGCTGATAAGCAATTTATGCCATGGCGCCCAAGATCTCCCCACATAGCCCCATGCGATTCTTTTTGTGTGGAGTTATGTGAAGGATTCAGTTTTTACGCCGCCTCTACCAATAACCTACCAAAACTCCCGAGCTCGCATCAAAAATGGTTCAAATGGAGCTGAGTATTATGGGACTTAACATCTGAGGTCATCAGTCCCCTAGAACTTAGAACTACTTAAACCTAACTAACCTAAGGACATCACACACATCCATGCCCGAGGCAGGATTCTAACCTGCGACCGTAGCAGCAGCGCGGTTCCTTACTGTTACGCTTCGTGCAAACAGAGGATGGCTCTCGTATGTGGAGCGGGGGAAATACAACGGAAGAAAAGAGGTATTGCAGTGTAGCGGACAAGCTAAGGGGTTAGAGGCAGCACGAGTATACATAAGGAAGCGTCAGCGGGTTTGCTTCACAAGCATTGCCACGTGACAAGTACAATTTTATCATAAACGTAGCTTCGCTGTTAAGAAGACGCTCACAGATAATTAGAGTAATTGGAGACACGACTGCACATTGCAAGTAATACAGTCCATCGTTTGACATAATGCTATGGATCCTTCACTGTCACCATTTCCACGCACTAAACATATTTAGAAAATGCTCCACCCTACGTTTCTTCATTTTGATTAGTCGTGCCTCGTTCATTTCCACTGGCAGTGTCAGCTGATTCACTCTGATCTTCACTTGCGGAAATCAGTATTCTGGGACTTCTCTCAAAAAGTGATCAAAATTACGAGGACTCATTTGCCATGACTCTTTCCAGCTCTCTCTAAATTCCCCCACCAGGAATAAACGATGCACCAGTTGCTTAGCCACTAGTTACAATGGATAGCTTAGCACAGTTTCTTTCTTCATAAATTAATAGACACTTGGAACCACTGCGTGTGTCTGGCTATGAAGAGCTTTGCTGTGTACTGGTGGTAGCTTCATCTTCGAATGCGTTCTCCCATTGTTGCTAGTGGAGCGCAGCGCCTGACTTGGTAGGCAACACGTCCGACTCTGGGGACCGACTGAGCGGGATGTGCTGCACATCGTGTGTGCTGAGTTCATGTCGGCTTGCATGAAATTTACCGATAACTATTTCATTATTTCTCTATTTATCTGTTTCTACGACGCGTTTCGGAAGGTTAAAGCTCCATCAAGTGGATATGAGTTGTATTTTATCATCATCAAAATAATCATTTATATATGCGTCTATTTCGCATAGCTCATAGTTTATGTCTCGTGATGTGCACTGGAGTTGGCAGACATAGAAGATGAACCCGAACTCCATCGACAAAATTTGGGAGTTTGTTCAGGGATATTTTCTGAGTATTTTGGTATAAGGGACCTGCCCTCACCGACAGTTCGTTACAAAGTAAGTGCATTTCGTTCGATTTCTTGCCTCCATTTATCTTTGTGTCTGCACTGCATTTAAAACAGCTGCGCGAAAATACAGATGTGTATGATGTGTGTTACATATCTTGTTTCTAAGTAAACTTGTTCCATTGTTGACGACAGTAATTCCCACTTTACCCTACGCCCTCAAGTTTACATTTCAGCACAGGTCGATTCTACCTAGGGATTATTTTTCGGGTCTTGTTGGTTGTAGGCATAAGGAAACAGTGGTTTTGACCAGTATGGATGGGTTTACTGGCGAGCAGTTGGTAGATAGCTTCTCCTGTATCGTTTCACGGAACGCAATGGAAGTGCAGCACAACGACGCTGAGCTATTTCCGCAGTGACGGCAACGACTTCGCAGAACCTTTGCATCTGCACACAGGCACGTACGAGAACCGAAATCTGCCGTGCAATTGTGATTCCATGTTACAATGTTAATTGGGGTAACAAACGAATCACTCATATTCAAATTGTGTCTGCGGAAGTCACGTTATTCTGCATACGTCAAAAACAGCGAGAATTCGTGTCGCAACAGCGGGAGTATTAAATGATTTGTTGATGGCATACACGGGATGGGGTAAAAATACAGGGAACGAAACGTTATCCACAACTTGTACAGAAATCAGACTTACAGTACTGATGATTCGAAACTTTCATCTGGTCTCAAAGACGGAATTTAGACACACAGAGTATATTGTCGCTGTGGTATTCAGTGTAGTTATAAACTGCCACAGATATGAAACGAATGTGGTAACTGGAAAAGATTGTAACCTATTTCCCCATAAGCAGAAATCTGGAAAATTAATTAAAGTTTAAAGGGAATATAAAGTCCTAATGTTTCACGATGAGATTGTAATTCTGTCGGAGACGGTTAAAAGACTTGCAAGATTAATTGAACGAAATGAAAAGTGTCTTGAAAAGAGGTTATAACATGAATGTAAATAAAACAGGGGTGATGTGGTGTAATTGAATTATATCAATTGAGTTGGAGGAATTAGACAATAAAATGAAGGTAGAAGAGTTTTACTATTTGGGCAGCAAAAAACTGGATATAAAATGTAGACTCCTATAACAAGAAATGATTTCGTGAAAAAGAGAAATATTACGACATCCAATATACATTTAACTGCTCGAAAGTTTTCTCTGTAACCGTGTGCCAGTCTAACTTTTTACTGTAATAAAACGTGAGCAATAACAGTAAGGACATGAAGACAGTATAGTGAGATGGATAAGAGCATTGTTGCACAACATGACTAAACGAAGCGGTAGATTTATGCATCAAGGAACAACAAATTTGGAACTGCGGTAAAAAGTGTGTGTGTGTGTGTGTGTGTGTGTGTGTGTGTGTGTGTGTGTGTGTGTGTGGCCGGGGTGGGGGGTGATTCTAGAGAGAGATCAAAGAAGGAATACAGTAAACAGATTCATATGAATGTAAGTTGCAGATAAGAAAATACTTTAACAAGACACGAAAATGTGGGTAGATGCATCAAACTAATCTTCCGACAGACAAAAACAACATCAACAACAATAGTAGTAGTAATAGTAGCACCAATGTTTACGTCATTCTGGAAGCATAAATCTCGATTTACTACTGACCGAACGACAGTAATAGCAGTTAACGACATCTACATCTATGTAGTGTGTCTAACGATCTTCATTCTAGATTGCAAGAGGTTAATTATTCTGTTAACGCGTGTTCTTTTCAGGACTAACAAAAATCAATAGCTACGCTGTATCACCCAAATTAGCTTAAGCTCACGTACCCTTTAATGTCGAGTCCATATTGCCGAGAATCACAAACTTTGTATGAAGTAAGCACAAGTTAGTGATTAATTTTTTATTTGTGTAGCTAATCTATACTATACTATTGCTGTGTTTCTAAGCTGTGATACAATAAAATATTCATGGGAACATTCAAAACAATGGAATTAGTTCTAGATGGAGCAACGGCGATATTTTGACTTACTATGAGAAGTGAAAATTCGTGCGCGGCGGGAATCGGAAGGCTGATCTGCTTGTCATGCGTTAATTAATTAGGCCACTCGATAACAGCTTCATGCCCGACGCAATATCAGTGATGCCTGCCCCATTGGAGCTTGTGCCCACATATCGCAGAGGGCATAAGGGACGCCTGACTATAGCGTTTTGGAAATATGAGGGAAACACCAGTGCCACTGAATGTTTCAACTGATAGTAGAAGTGGGCTCGGATGTTCCAACTGGTTAAGACAGCTGCTCACAATACGTAGGAGATCAGATTTCGTATTTAAGTTTGGCACAAATTTTACTGTCACCAGACTATGTAAAAATCCGAACATTGTTCTAAACAAGATGTGCGATTATTAGGTTCTGTGACTGTGGTTATAATTTCACTTCGCGGGGAGGCCAAGTTGCGCACGCTACAGAAATGAAAAGACACGATAGTACGGCATTACTGGCCGGGAGACCCCGTCCGGGGTTGTTCAGCCACCTGGTGCAAGTTTTTCTGCTTTATGTCATTTCGTCGACTTGCGCGCCGATGAAGATGGGATGAAATGATTAGGACAGTCCCCGAGCGAAGAAAATATCCGACCCGGACGAAAATCACACCGGGACCCCGAGATCTAGAGGCAGCAATGCTAAACGCGAGCTGTAGACATGTACAGCAAGTTTGAAGAGAGAGTCGTGATCACAGGGCAACACACATACGTTCCTGATTCGACGAACACTCGGGCATCCCATCAGATAGGAAATATCTGCTATTATTTAGAACAGCGAACAAAATACACTCCTGGAAATTGAAATAAGAACACCGTGAATTCATTGTCCCAGGAAGGGGAAACTTTATTGACACATTCCTGGGGTCAGATACATCACATGATCACACTGACAGAACCACAGGCACATAGACACAGGCAACACAGCATGCACAATGTCGGCACTAGTACAGTGTATATCCACCTTTCGCAGCAATGCAGGCTGCTATTCTCCCATGGAGACGATCGTAGAGATGCTGGATGTAGTCCTGTGGAACGGCTTGCCATGCCATTTCCACCTGGCGCCTCAGTTGGACCACCGTTCGTGCTGGACGTGCAGACCGCGTGAGACGACGCTTCATCCAGTCCCAAACATGCTCAATGGGGGACAGATCCGGAGATCTTGCTGGCCAGGGTAGTTGACTTACACCTTCTAGAGCACGTTGGGTGGCACGGGATACATGCAGACGTGCATTGTCCTGTTGGAACAGCAAGTTCCCTTGCCGGTCTAGGAATGGTAGAACGATGGGTTCGATGACGGTTTGGATGTACCGTGCACTATTCAGTGTCCCCTCGACGATCACCAGAGGTGTACGGCCAGTGTAGGAGATCGCTCCCTACACCATTGATGCCGGGTGTTGGCCCTGTGTGCCTCGGTCGTATGCAGTCCTGATTGTGGCGCTCACTTGCACGGCGCCAAACACGCATACGACCATCATTGGCACCAAGGCAGAAGCGACTCTCATCGCTGAAGACGACACGTCTCCATTCGTCCCTCCATTCACTCCTGTCGCGACATCACTGGAGGCGGGCTGCACGATGTTGGGGCGTGAGCGGAAGACGGCCTAATGGTGTGCGGGACCGTAGCCCAGCTTCATGGAGACGGTTGCGAATGGTCCTCGCCGATACCCCAGGAGCAACAGTGTCCCTAATTTGCTGGGAAGTGGCGGTGCGGTCCCCTACGGCACTGCGTAGGATCCTACGGTCTTGGCGTGCATCCGTGCGTCGCTGCGGTCCGGTCCCAGGTCGACGGGCACGTGCACCTTCCGCCGACCACTGGCGACAACATCGATGTACTGTGGAGACCTCACGCCCCACGTGTTGAGCAATTCGGCGGTACGTCCACCCGGCCTCCCGTATGCCCACTATACGCCCTCGCTCAAAGTCCGTCAACTGCACATACGGTTCACGTCCACGCTGTCGCGGCATGCTACCAGTGTTAAAGACTGCGATGGAGCTCCGTATGCCACGGCAAACTGGCTGACACTGACGGCAGCGGTGCACAAATGCTGCGCAGCTAGCGCCATTCGACGGCCAACACCGCGGTTCCTGGTGTGTCCGCTGTGCCGTGCGTGTGATCATTGCTTGTACAGCCCTCTCGCAGTGTCCGGAGCAAGTATGGTGGGTCTGACACACCGGTGTCAATGTGTTCTTTTTTCCATTTCCAGGAGTGTATCACAGTCACCACCACTGAAGTTTGGTGACATTATGAGATCTGATGGTCAGTGGATGGCTACGGCTGGCGTATGGCATACCTGAAGATTCCTCGCTCATTATCTAGGTTAGAGGCTGTGTTACGTGACTCCTGGAGATAATTTATTTTTGGCTCCGTGTTCTTATATTAGCTTGCAAAACGTCCTGGTGCGTGAATTGACCGGCTCTGCACGGTGGCGTGGCGATTCGAGGAGATGCCAGCCGGTACTGCGGCCTTGGAGAGCAGAGGAGCGGGAGGGGGAGGAATGTGGACGTGGGTGCGGGAGGGGAGACGCAGCGCCGTTACTTTCGTGGCGTCGCGTCGCCACACACACACACACACACACACACACACACACACACACACACACTGCCGCGTCTGCTCCCTAGGGTTTGCACCTCGGTGAAGCACAATCTGAGATCTCCACAGGATACTGTTACTAAACCTACTGCCTCACGAAAAAACGAAAAAAAAAAAAAACTGAAGCACCCACAAGACGCGATCGGAGGTCAACGGAACTTTGAACACGTACACACGTAAATAATTAGATCTGCCAGTCTCTGCGGCAAGTACACCGGCTACAAGAATGCATTAGTGTTGTTTGTGTTTAGTCTTGACACCAGAGCTGATAGGCTATGTAAGTGGCGTGAACAGCGTCACATGTTGAGGATCTCTGGAGGACATAGAGATAGTGCTGCCTCACACGAGAACGCGGCATCATACTTTCAAAAGGCACTAACTGTAGGTCTCCATTTGGCCGGTCGGTCGAATGGTGCAATGCCGAAATTTGTGGGACATTCAGATGTGGCAGTGGCCCGATGTTGGACTGCATGGGACTGTGAGGGCACATAGTAACCACTTCACGTCCGCGCCTTCTATCCGAGAACAAGTAAATTCTGTGGCATTCCGTACCAATTGTCGGGGACCAGCGGACTGGCTGTCATTAACAACATAACACAAACGTCGCGACTGGGAAGCAGGGACTGCTGATGAATGGCGACGCACTGTGTTCTATGATGGATCGTGGTTCTGTAGTACCTCGGATGAGCGACACGAATATGGTGGCGACCTGGGAGAGGTTCCATTCTTCTAGCGTGTTGGAGGACACTGCGGTGTTACTCCCGGCGTCATAGTGCTGGGAGTCATCGGGTAGGACTTCAGCTCACGGCTCGTAGTATTCAGGGAACTCTGACGGCGCAACAGTACGTTCTCAACTGTTACCATTTACATGACAGTGTCGTGCTATCACTCTTATATAGAATAATACTGGTTCACACATGGCACGTGTTTTTATGAACGGTATCCACGATGCTGAAGCACTCGTGTGGCTAGCGAGACCGCCGGATGTCTCCACGATTGAAAATGTTTGGGTCCAGCTCCACGACAACTTCGTCGTAACGTTAGCCAACATATCAAAGACCAGTTACAACAGCTTTGGGCCAGCTTACCTCGCCTTGCATCCACGCCAGAGAGGGTGCATCATCATACTGATAAATGGGCTCATACTGTCAAGTTTTTTTTGTTTTTTGTACATTTGACAATTTTGTTACCACTGAAATAACATTACACATCCTCTCAACTCATGAAGTTTCATTCCGCTTACTCCTCTCCCTTCGAGAGCGTCACTTTTTTTTTTTTTTGTCAGGCATTGTTCCTTAGGTCACTGCATAGTGCAAGACGGAGAGTACTTCCAACTGATATTTCCGATTTTCTGTCTCGTTCTCTTTGCGTACTGAGCGATGGGATAATGGCTATATGCCTCTGCACATGCTTTAATCACTCTTATTCTCAGGATTCATACAAGAGATATGCGGTGGTGGCCACATAAGGGTCACATTCTTCGATTATAGGTTCTAAATTTCCCTGTATGAGTCACTTTCCATGGGGAGGAGAGATCTTCATGTAAAATTAATAAATCGAACAATTATATGGGAAAGATGCAAGAGGAACACAAAGACTTCAGAGAATAAGACGCAGAAAATAAAATCTCTGACAACATACTCGGTACTTTATAAACTACAGAAGAAGGGAAAAAATGGACGCTGATGACAGCTGTCGACCAAACTCCGGATTGAGAACTAAAGAAGAAGATCCCCCGTAAAGCTCCCTGATCATTTATGACTGATTTTTATGTGGGTTGTATCGAACTATTACCGTCCTAGCAGCCCATCTTTGAACTCATTCGTTGTCCTATTTGATAACAACTTCACACACTGGAACAATTGTCTCGAGCTTACCGCAGAGCATCTCGTAAACGATTTCCTTTCAGATACATTGCCTTTTCTCAAAACACTTCCACCAAATCTAAGCTTTCCATTTGCCTTTCCGAATGAAGATTTTACGTGATCATCCCATTTCATACCACACCTTAGTGTTATCCTTAAATACTTACACGACGTATTGTGCTGAAGATGTTCAACACTAATCTTGTAATCTGATACCATCGTGATCCTTTCTTTGTTACAGACATTATCTTGCATCTGTCTTCATTTAAAGAGAGCTATCACTCATTAGACAAAGAGGAAAATTTTGCCCAAACCTTTCTGCATGTTCTTTCGATCGTCCAATAATACAACCTCTTTGAAGACAACAGCTTTGTCAGTAAATAATTTTACCAGTGCTACTAATCCTATCTGATAAATTGTTTACGTATGTCCTATTACGCTTCATGGAGCACATCTGATGAAGTTATCGTTTCTGCAAATATTCTCCGTCTATAGCGAGCTGGGTTCTGTTATTGAAATGCACTGAGATGTAAAAGTCATGGGATACCTTCTAATATCGTGTCGGATCTCCTTTCACGCCGTGCTGTGCAGCATCTCGACATGGCATGGACGCAACAAGTCGTTGGAAGTCCTCTGCAGAAATATTGAGCCACGTTTTCTCTATAACCGTCCATAATTGCAAAAGTGCTGCGGGTGCAGGATTTTGGGCACGATCTGACATCTCAATTACGTCCCATAAATGTTCGATGGCATTCATGTTGTCCGATATGGGTGGCCAGATCATTTGCTCGAACTGTCCTGGGCGTTCTTCAAACCAATAGCGAACAGTTGCGGCCCACTGACATAGCACATTGTAATCCATAAACATTCCATCGTTATTTGGTAGCATGAAGTCCATGAATTGCTGCAGATGGTCTCCAGACAGGCGAACTTAGTCATTTCAAGTCAATGATCGTTTCAGTTGGAGCGGAGGCAGCATTTAATTCCATGTTAACACAGCCGACACCATTATGGAGCCACCACCAGCTTGCAGAGTGCGTTGTTGGCAACTTGGGTCCACGACATCGTGGGGCCTGCGCCACATTCGAGCCCTACCATCATCTCTTACTGACAAACTGGGACTCGTCGGACCAGACGTCGTTTTTCCAGTCGTCTAGAGTCCAACTGACGTGGTCACGAGCCCAGGAGAAGCAAACGAGTCCAACTCACGTGGTCACGAGCCCAGGAGAAGCAAACGCAGTCGCGTCCATCGTCTGCTGCCATAGCTCGAAACGCCATATTTCGCCACGTTTTCCTAACGGATACGTTTTTCGTTCGTCCCAAATTGATTTCTGCAGTTGTTTTACGCAGTTTTGCTTATCTATTAGCACGAACAACTCTCTGCAAACGCCGCTTCTCTCGACAGTGAAGTGAAGGCCGTCGGCCACTACGTTGTCCGTGGTGAAAGGGAATGCCTGAAATGTGGTACTTAATACCGTGGATCCCAAAATACTGAATTCCCTATCGATTTCCGAAATGGAGCGTCCCATGCGTCTAGCTCCAACTACCACTGTTCAAATTCTATTAATTCTCATCGTCAAGCCATAATCACGTAGGAAACCTTTTCACACGAATCCCCTGAGTACAAACGACAGCTCCTCCAATGCACTGGTCTTTTACAAATTGGTAAGTGATACTACCGATATTTGAATGTGTGAATATCCTCCCATTCCCATTCCCCCTCTCCCTCCCCCCCCCCCCCCCTGTCCACCCGTTATGTATTTTCCTGACTTAGCACATTGTGACTACTTCCTCTTTCATCGGATGAAGATGACGAAACCGTTGCGTGGTAGCCATTTCCAGAATGATGACGTAATGATTTTCGGGGGTAGTACGTTTTTCCAACAGCCAATGTGTAGACTTCTACAACCGAGGTGTAAAAAACTGGGAACAGTCTACGTGTAATACCGAAGGGTGTAAATCTAGAGAAGAACTAATACCATGACCACGATCGCAGCTTCGTTTGTCCGACGTGATAGTCACAACTTTACGCCCGCCTCTCTTAATATTCAAAATGGTGTAGCGTACCTTAGTGGTGTTGTCAGTGCTTCATTCGGAGCACGGTTTCTGACGTCGGCAGACGCAGCAGCGCAGACAGAGGGCTGAGTGTGGCGGACCGTTACGCCTGCCTGTCTGCCTACGCGCCCGAGATTTACGGCGCGGCGAAGGCAAGCCGCTCAGACGCAACCCACTGCACTCGGGCCTCGGCGGCCAGCGAGAGCTGAGAAAGGCAGGGACCTGCCCTGCCCTGCCCTGCCAGTGCCCGGGTCACACGCGTTCTCTGGCCGCTTTCTCTACCTGCACATTCAGCGGGCCCGCCTCTTACGCAACCGCGTCTCCTCCACTGCAGTACAACACGCCAAGGAGCGCCGTACTGCGTCACTCTCTGAACGAGTTGACAATGCTGTAACACGGGGCTTCTCAACCTTTTCAGCTGGTGGACCCCTTCTTCAGTCCAAAATCCATGGCGGTCCCCTAGTCAGTCAAGAGCACAGTAACTTTAAATTTCAGAGCGAAACCCATGGGAACTGAAAGCTTCTTAATGCAAGTTTCATGTTCCCAATGACCCTCCCACTCCCCTCCCCCCCCCCTCCTGAAGTATCAATAGTCTTTGGTTTAGAGATGAATGAAAGAACATTTAGTGATGCCTGTGGCCGCTTACGTGGCAGCCAGCGCTGTGGTTGGTCGACAAAGCTCGCTCCGCGTATGCGCAAAAGGTTTCAGCGCATCTACGACCGTGAGCCGGCGCACAAACGACTCTCGTATTGTTGCGAAACAGTCGATCAGAGAAGCCGCATTCTCCGGCGCTAAACTGTGTGTGCGTTCTCACTTAGGAACCGCAAAGGCTGCTTGGGAATACGACCTGAAGTAAAAGTACACATGTTTTTCACACGAAAAAAAGTGATGAATTTGATTTTCACATTTTTATTCAATAATTTTACTCATTATTTTACACGATTTGGTGAAGGGTGGCCGTGGAGCCCCTAGAAGAAGCCGGTGGACCCCTAAGGGGTCCGCGGACCACACGTTGGCAAGCCCTGCTGTAACACATACAAAAAAAGCGCGGAGAGAGAGAGAGAGAGAGAGAGAGAGAGAGAGAGAGAGAGAGAGAGAGAATAAGAATACAGAACTTGTCAGGTATATGGTTCTACATCTAGATATCTACTCTGCAATCCACCGTACGGTGCGTGGCGGAGGGTATCTCGTACCACAATTAGCATCTTCTCTCCCTGTTCCACTCCCAAATCGACGAGGGAAAAATGACTGCCTATATGCCTCTGTATGAGCCCTAATCTCTCTTATCTTATTTTTATGGTCTTTCCGCGAAATATAACTTGGCGGCAGTAATATCTTACAGCAGTTAGCCTCAAATGCTGGTTCTCTAAATTTTCTCAGTAGCCATTCACGAAAAGAACGCCTCCTTTCCTCCAAAGACTCCCACCCGAGTTCCCGAAGCATTTCCGTAACACTCTCGTGATGATCAAACCTACCAGTAGCAAATCTAGCAGCCCGCCTCTGAATTGCTTCTATGTCGTCCCTCAATCCGACCTCATAGGGAACCCAAACGCTCGAGCAGTACTCAAGAATAGGTCGTATTACTGTTTTATAAGCGGCCTCTTTTACAGATGAACCACATCTTCCCAAAATTCTACCAATGAACCGAAGACGACTATCCGCCTTCCCCACAACTGCCATTACATGCTTGTCCCACTTCATATCGCTCTGCAATTTTACGACAGCATAGTGAGGGGGGCAGACAATATAATTCCCACAGAAAAAATAGCTCTTTAAGATTACGAATTTTTCGTTAAGTTTTCTAGACACTCAAAAGTGTTTCCCAATATTGTAGCGGCTTTCGATCATCATCAAATCACAAATATTTCATATGAAGGCAACAAGTACCGCTCTGGCTGTAGAAAGTTTATTAAAACCATGACCGGTTTCACACCAGTTTATGCGCATACTCAGGTAATATAATTGTGTATAAAATATTATTTATCGCTATTCTTGAAGCTTCTCCCCCTCCTTCACGTCACTGATGAAATTAAAATCCGCTAGAAGGGTTTGTCAAATAGCTAAAACGGGGTGTCGCATAATATCAGCTGGAGGCTATACGGGCTGGGCCTTGTGGCCGAGTCCGTATAGGCTACAGCTGATATTATGGGACAACCCGTTTTATCTATTCGACATACGCTTCTAGCGGGTTTTAATTTTGTCAGTGACGTGAAGGAGATGGCAAAGCTTAAAGGAAAGCGTTAAATAATGTTGTACAACAATTATATTACATGAGTATGCGATTAAACTTGCGTGAAACCTGTCGTGATTTTAATAAACTTTCTACAGCCAGCACGATGTTAGTTGCCTTCACATAAAAACGTGCACATCTATCTGCGGTAGCCCAGAATTCAAGATAATGTGTACAAGTATTTGTTGGAAAAGATGCCGTAACGTTACCGCCCCGGTCTCAACTGCTACGTCACCTACAGAAACTATAGATACGAAGTCTGTTCGGAAAGTAAGTCCCAATAGGTCGCGAAGTGCAAACCATAGTGAAAATCCGATGCAGCTTTGCGCAGATGTGTCGGACAGTGTCTCTAGTATGCCCGTCGATCGGGCCACGTCGCTCTTTCCAGCCCTGAGAATACAGTGCCCACGTAAACACTCCCAAAAAGTAGTGTCTCCCGCCAAGTATGAGTGCCTGTGACGGATTTCACTTGATTCCATGTAGCACACATAACGTAACTGTCATGCATTTTGTTCTTCACGATAACTGTCGGCCACACACCGCAGAGTCAATGAGGACGCTCCTGCAGGGTTTCCAATGGGAAGTGTTTGGTCTCCCACCATACACACCTAACTTGGTTCCCTCTGATTTTCATCTCTGCTCACATGAAGCGCTGGCTATGAAGACAACATTGTCACACAGACAAAAAGCTGCAGACCAGCATACAGAATTGGCACACACACACACACACACACACACACACACACACACACACACACACACACACACACAGGCGGCTGCCTTCTATGCCGAGGGTAGTACAAAGTTGCTACAACGCTACGAAAAATGTCCCAGTCGGAGCGGTGACTACGTAAATAAGTTGCTGGTACATGTAGCTAACCTTTTGCCGATAAAACATTTTTAATTTTCACTTTCGTTTCATTTTGCGCCCGATCGGACCTTACTTTTCGAATAACCCTTATTTTTAAACAAAAATTCCACTATCTTTTTTGGCAATGATTTGAGCAACGATTAACTGTTTACAGTATAAACCTTCAAAAACCGTCTGTGGCTGGAACAGACAGCCACGTGGCACACTTCCTGGTTTGTGTTGACAATATGCGGCGGTCCCGTACCGGAGAAAGTGTTCGATGACACTCGTCAAGCTACGTTCCCAGTCAAGCCCACAGAAAATTACAATGAGTCGGGAGTTACGCCCCTCTTCTCCTTAGTTCGCTAATGAAGCTGTTATTACATTTTTCAACCAAAGCTCATCGTTCAGTGTCTGAACAAAGCGTCGGAAGAACATAAATCCATAAACTCGTGCATAAAATGTCCACACTATCAAGAACTGGTACAGCTGCCTCGTCTACGACGAATATTCATTTTATGTGTGAATCACTTAGTTTAAAGCTCTCCTGAATCAAAAATAGCGACAGCTCCGCAAATATCGGTTTGCCGGAAAGAATTTACACATTCCCTTTCACTATTGTATAGAGGGTGACAATGTGAAGACTCATCAGATGCCTTTTCTCTCGTTCAAATGGCTCTGAGCACTATGAGACTTGACATCTGAGGTCATCAGTCCCCTAGAACTTAGAACTACTTAAACCTAACTAACCTAAGGACATCACAGACATCCATGCCAGACTGTAGCGCCTAGAACCGCTCGGCCACTCGGGCCGGCTTTCTCTGATGTTTTAGCATATATTTGTAATTTTGTTTTTACAGTGTCCAGCTGGAGTCGGCCCAAACAAATATACTCGTCAGGTCTTTGACGCAAGGCCTTGTCTCGAAGGAAATCGCTGGTTTGTTGCTCGTTACAAAATGATTTTGACAGCTGGAGTTAACGTGCATATTCTACAGATCGGTCTCAAATTAGTCTAGTGGGATATTCGTTTTATGGGAGTGTATTGACAGGAACAGTCTTGTGACAAATTCATTTTACCCAGAAGATCATTGAGATTATTTAACTACCTCTACTTCTCGGCTCCAAGATATTAACCTTGAAGTGACTGCTCTCTAGCTCCAGCCAGAGGACACGCGTGACATAAGGAATGTCACAGACGAGAAGTTGTTGTCCCCCTCTGTAGCTGTTGTCAGCTGAGTTATTTTACGCTTGAGAGCTGTGTTTAGTATTATTTTTAGTTTAGGAGTTTTTTGTTCTGAAGTTTAGTAATCTTTGTGTATCTCCAGCTGTTCTTGTGAATCAGAAACTAGTAATGCGTGCAATACGAGAAATGAATGAAGATGCTCAGCAAAACTCTAAGAATAACCAGCAGTGCAGCAGCGACGGCACCACCCTGGCCATTGCTGACTGCCATCACCATGCATCAGCGCTTTTCAGTTGCTATTGGAGTACTGGTTATTCCTAGTGTTTTACTGCCTCTGTTAATACATATCGATACACTTATTTGGGATCTCTCTATCGAATGGGCACGTAAAATTTCTCTTTAAAAGTCATTATGTTTCTAATGGGAAACAAACCGTCGACACTGGTCATCGAATGAGGGAAATGATGAGCAGTGTTTGGGCTGATTCCAGCTACAAATTTCAGAAACTAAACTGTAAATATTTATCGAAACATCAGAGAAAATGCGTCTGACGACTCTTAGGAGACACACAATCTATAGTTCTTTTGATTTTCTGCACACCCATCTTATTTACGTATAGATCATCACAGGCAATGGAAAAGCGTATTAGATTTTTACCTGTAAACGGAGATGACTTTAAATCTGCATACAGCGCAATGGACCATTTGCAGACGTACACGAAATTATAGAATGGAAAAATAAGTATGTTACTACCTTGTTTGGGAATCGCAGACTTCGACTCGATATCAACAATATCTTTGCTGATATTCCTTAAAAAACAATGCACTGATTAAGTGTATGCTAGTGTACTGAAGAATATATACTTTATTTTTCTCTTCAGTTCTGAATCAGTCACGTTAGTTTCTTTTTCTCTACCTTAATTATTAGTGTCTTCTCACATTCCTCTTTCTCTTCCACCGCTCCTCTCCAGTCCATTGCCGCTAGCACTCTTAGTTTAAGGCTACCTTCCAGTAAATTGTCTTTATGACTGTGCTTCTTATGAACAAACGTGAACTTTGTTATTTTCTGCACTACAGCAATTTCTAAACGCCATATACTAACCTTGATTTAACTTATAACATACCTATAGTAATGAATACAACATAAGCTACGTAGAATGTCTGGTTAGATGTGTGAGAGGGATTGAAGGCCGTATCCCTGCGAGGTTAAAGCAATAATTTAAAAAAATGTTACTGCTCCCATTAAGCTTCGTCGGGACAGAGAGAAATTCCATGTCACCAAACTATTCTCAACGGTGTTGGATGAAGTTTGCAGATCCTTACACTGCGGAAACGAAAAAGAAATGTGGATTGACGAAACTACCTTCACTTTGTTGATGACGCTGTACTGTTTGCCGCTAGTGCATGTAAGCTTCTTGTCCATTGGAGCTTAATAGAGTACATTGGTAACAGTCTTGGAGATGTATTACAGTGTGACTAAAATGATATGTAAGCAACATATGGTTAAGGACGCTTTAGAAATTGACAATAAAGTCACAGAACCAGTTCAGGTTTTGAATTTGCAGCACGTGAATCTATGGACAGGAGAACAAACAGAAGAGGAAAAATTTATTGAAGCACTTTTGGAAAAATAAACAGGGTTTCCAAAACTGGGCTTCTGTCATGTTTGAGAAGCAGTGGCATTACTTAGATCTGACTTATGGCACTTGGACTTTGAATTTACTTGCGGCAGATATTGAAAAACTGAGGGTTGCTCAGCGAGAAATGGAAAAATGCAGTTTGAGAATTACTAGAAGAGACAGGAAAGTAAATCAAAGGATCATGAAACAATATGCAATTGCTGACGTAACTATGAACGTATCTATATACATTTTAAGTTAAAGTTTTTCTATCTGCATGTGAAGGCTAATCTATAATCGTATCTGATCTGATGATGACCTTGTTAGATGAAAACTGGTTAACAAAATAAACCTGTAGAACAGACATAATATTGTGATTTTCATTTATAATTATGTTCCTCTACCAATAAGCGACTGATGCATCACATAACTATTCCAGGAATTTTGATATGGTTTTCCACTAATAGACTGATTCACGAGAAAGTTTTGTTTGCAACCACTACACATTATAAACAAGTAGCCCGACAGGACGAAACTGGGAGGGTCTCTAGTTGGAAATGAAAGGGGGCTGGCCAAGAGAATGCATAGAATTATTTTACTGGATAGAAAGAGGTGCGAAAAGAACGAGACGACGACCTAAAGGAAAATGGAAGGAACAGATTAGAAAACATGCAAGTGCGACTGGGTGCGTGCAGCTGAGGATGGTGACACACGGAAAAGTGTACAGGAGGCTTTTATGGATGTCAAATTGAATTGCATTTAGTTCTTAACTTTGCCCACAGGACAACAGTACGTCAGAGTGTTCCTTTGTCATTCACGAGAGAACAGTCCAACGTAACAACTGATCAAGACATCACGCTCATCTCCCTGTTCTTCTTTTCAGATCTCTATAACAGAATCTACAGATCAGGATCCACTAAGAAGCTTTATAATAGGTTTAAAGTTGGTCCTAAAGTGATTGAATTTACAGAGCTCATAAATCTCTTCTCAGAGTAATCACAAAAAGCCTTAGAAAATCCCGTATAACAACCCTATATAGTATTCAAGTAAAACAAGAAACCACGCACAGCGAGATTAAGGACGGAAATACCGGTCACATGATTAATTAAACAGACAAAAGCAAATCTACATTACGGGAAACTAATAACAGAACTTAAATCAGCGTCGGCATCTTAAGAAGTGTCTACATCTAGCACTGTATTAAGCTACTTCAGAGGCAGTAAACGAGTGACTATTTCTAAAATAACCATTGTCACTGAGTTGGCAAACCATTGTCTTCTAAATGTGCCAAGGGTAATAACACTAAAGAAATTAAAGGATTAAATACAATAATTCAGCTGGTATGAAGTGGAGTTGGTCAGTTCTTTAATTCCGGGGAAGATGTGAAAAAGAGAGTTCGGGATTGTGTCTACGATTCAGCAAGGGAAGTTTAGAGATTAATAAAGTGGGAAAAACGAAAGGCTTATTGTAATTCAAAAATAGTTCAACGATCCGTGCGAGTGTAGACCATTTGGCGAGGCAGACTCTACAGTGGCGTGTCTTGTGAGACGCAGGTCGATCGATATATCGACTGGGCTAAAAGCGTCCAGTCGCACGGTCTCAAGATGCCACCGTTTGAGGGGGAGGGGTAGAAGAAACGTAGCACAGTAATGGTCTGCAAGCAAAGAGCGTTAATTGCCCCGTCGCAGAGTGCTTCTCCACTAAGCACCCGAGTCCATCCGGTTATCAAGGGCCGCGCGTACGCTAGCTGCCTTTAGATCTGTCACTCCCATAACCGCCTATTTATCCTGTCACAACAGCGACACAAGCAGTTTTACACACCAGCTAAGCTATGATGCTATCAACGGCATAGCTCAATAATTCCATCACGCACAGGGTACCAAGAAATCTTTTACAACGCTTCACAACTGACGGGAACGATGAGATACGTCTTATTTGTGCCATAAATCTGAGCTGTTTGCACAGCTACAGTCTAGCAGACTATATTCTGGGACCGTGTTCAAGTTCCCTGGTCCTGTTTCATATAATGTTAAAACTGCCCGGTTACAAATCAGCTTATGAGCTCTGCCTATTAATGGCTGAATAATACCCTAAAACTGTCAGAATATGGAAGTTGAATTATGCGAGATATCAGTTTTTCTGAAGTGTAATACGGTTTCTTGTACACCAGCTATTCCATAGTTGAAAACAGCTGCGGTACATCCGAAGGAGAATCAAGGTGATGCAGTCAAAACAAAATACATTAATGACCCGCAAGACGGCTACCGTCAGGGCTGTACAGGACTTCTAGAGCAAAACGCCGTCTGAAAGACTTTTTTCCACATATTCTAAGTCGAAAATTAATAAACCAAGTCTTTTGGCAGTCGTCTGCATAGCAGCCCACCACCCGTTTTGGTTACAGTTTTTACCGAGTTTTCCTTCACGTAATGGAACACGTCAGCCACCGCTGCCACGTCACTGTTATTGGATGACAGAACTCGCCTGTTTATACGGAGTTTACTAGGTACGCAGATTTGGTTGCTTTGTATTGGGCAACAGTGCAAGTCAAGTGTAAACACGAGCTGCAACTTCTTTTCATTTATATGGCTTTTCACACGAGATGTGCTGTGTTTCGTCTAAATTAATAAAACTAATCATCACACCTACGCGAAATTCTTTGGTGTCAACGGTTTGTTGCCATCGCAGACTGATCCGAAACTAGTGGAAGTCTACAAGAAGTCTGCTCCCGCATTGTCAACAGGTAAGAAAGGGGTGGATAAATTCAGACATGGGCATTCTTCCCTAGTGTATATCCAACGTTGAGGACGACACAAAAACTGTAATCGTGTAATCACAGATAAAAATATCTAGAAAAAGCACATTGTGACATTGAAAAATTAGCAATGGCAGGTGATGTCCTAATCATATCAGAAGACAAAATATGGTACATTCAGTGCCTACATAAGAAGTAATGGACGTACAAAAACATAACTGAGGTATCAAAGAAAGAATGGCTACTAATGTTAACAACATTTTAGATGCTGGATTATGTCAAATGTTTGTAAAAGATGATTGCCTTGTATGTTGAGTGCTGACGTGAAGCAAATGTGATAACCAACTTCTAGCTATGTTTGAGTCGTTTTAAAGTAATTTGTTTCTCCGGATGAGATGTCCGGCCTGTCAAGCCAGAAATAAAACTGCAGTGTCTGGACGGAAAGCCGTGGTTCTGCCAAGTCTGTTGAAATCACCGGGAACATTATGGACAGAGTTTTGTGGGAGGTGAGAGGGACGATTGCTGCGCATTACTTTCTAGGAGCCGCAGTGAACTGCCAAATACTACGAAAGTCTTCTGAGCAAAAAAAAGTAGATCGCGAGCAGAGGCATGGACAACGAAAGAAAGGCAGAGGGCCGGACAAGTTCTTTAGCAACAGGAAATAAAGGGAGATGGAATCTGCTCACTGAACGAATGTTGGGCGAACTGCATTGACCTGACAGTAAACAACGACGGAGAACACTTCCCATTTTGCGCCTAAATACTGTAGTGTCATAAAAATCCTGGTAGTGACAGTCATGTCTTCCTCACTTTAACGAAGTCAGGTAAGCATTTACAATTTTACATTTTAACTTATACTAAATTTATTTCAATGTATTCACACACACTTGTATGAACTGTTTCACGAACAAATTACGAGATACTGACAACGCGATCTTCTTAGATGACATGGAGCTTTGCAGCCCCATTCGCCACAATGTTTTAGCCGACAAGCAGAGACTGCGAGATAAAATATCCGCATTGTTAGCAAGTTAGTTGTGCTTTATTTTAAGAATGAAACATAAATCTGTGAAAAGGCATTGTGCCTGTTGTAAGTAATTAATGTAAAGAACATAATCAGCAATTTTACAGGTGTCTACGGAAGAAGGTCTCATGTAACTGTGGAAAGAGAGGATTGTTTGTAAGGGCATACAGTCAGAGAATAGTGTATTTTACGTGCTCTGTATTCACTATACGGCTATACCCTAGTATAAGAAGATTTGATTGGAAAGAAATATTGTGAAATTAAGTGCTTTTATATAAAGTACATTTATTTATTGCCACCCCTGAGCTGAAACTACACTGGTAAGCTAGTACATTATGACCCCGCGACGTTGGATGGCGCCTGGTGGCGTTGCGGGCACGTGACTCGGTAGCAAAAGTGTGTAAGCGGAGCAGACACAGAGGGCGGATAATCCTAGCGAAGATATGGGCTGCAAATGGGGAAATACATCGAGGTACGCGACTCTGAGAAAGGGCAAATTATTATTACGCAGAGCCTGTGAACGAGTATGTCGAAAACGGCGAAGCAGGTCGAATTTCACGCGCTACTGTCGGGAGCATCTACGGAAAGAGGTAAGACAGCGAAACGGGATGTAGTTAGTGGTAATACGATATACGCAAGCAGTTTCACAGATAAATACTAACAATGCTCTTGTTTTGTGTATCTTTTGTGGTCTCTGGAAAAGTGTTGAACGGTTGGTGTGCACATACCGTCTATTGGTGTACATACTTTATGTTTACAGAACCAGCTGGCGTGACGCTAAGCAGAAACGATCGGTGGTACTTCTATAGAAGAGGAACAATGTGGCTAAATGGCGGTGGGACAAGGGTGGCCGATTTCTATAGTCTGACGAATACTTTCATTTTACGAGTGTTTTATGGATTTTAAGCGCTTGTGTAAGACGGCTTACAGGGAAACAGCTTGATTCGCGAAATGCGTAACTATGAATAACATCGTATACACTAAAAAAAAAAAAAAAAAAAAAAAAAAAAAAAAAAAAAAAAAAAAAACAGTAATATCAGAAGTTGAAGTCCGTCTTGATGCAAAACACCTTGTTATTCGTTTATTTCTTTATTATCCCAAACTAGTTTCGGTGAGAAATATCACCATCATCAGTGGGGTTTATTAATCTTATTTGTTGTATATTACAGCCATGTTTCAAGCAATTATTGGCGCTGCTTGCGACATATTTTTTTCCGGTTGCCGTCTTCTTACTTAGAGGACATCATGTCATGTTCGTTGGATGGTATGTTGCTGCTTTTATACACAAAAAACAAAACTTTTGTACTTTGTTTCTGACCCAGATATTCTGCCACATACCTTCCAACGAACATGACGTGATGTTCTCTAAGTAAAAAGACAGCAACAGAAAAAATGTAGGAAGCAGCGATAATAATTGCTTAAAACATGCTGCAACATACAACAAATAAGATTAATAAATCCCACTGATGGGATCCGGCCACCCCTTCAACTAACACTGCCACACATCCGATTAACCAAGCCGACCATCCTTATCCGCGGGAAAACAGCACAAGCAAAAGAAGACAGAAAGAAAAACGAACAGAATGACAGTACTCACATCTGTAATCCAAGTTCTTGTCGATACTCAGCCAGATTAGAGCCGTTGTTTGTTGCTACTATACGTGGCAGCTCACATGTATTAGATTCGCATTCTGCAGATAATGATGATGATCGCTGCGCGGTTATCAGCGGCTGTACAAATTCCCAACCTCTGCTCAGTCCAGTCTAACCACGTTCACCCCAAACACCACCAACACCCAGTCATCTCGAGGCAAGTGAAAATGCCTGACCACGCCGGGAATCGAACTCGGGACAGCAGGAATCGAGAACGCGACCGCGAGACCACAGGCTGCGGACGCATCCTGTATACCTCCGACTCATCTACAAATTTGATCTCGTGTTGTTGTTATTATATTGCACACTGACAATAAGTAAACTTTTGTTATGTTTTATCGTCCCTGGTATTGCAGTTTTGAAGGACATTAGTGTGAGTAAAGTATCGCAATCCAAATACTGAGGCAACGCCCCAATACGTAATCTTTCACTGTAGAGAGAACTTTTTATTTTCCACTAGTTCCCTGCAGCAATCTCTTTTCGCTATTGCAAAACTGCCGCCAGTGTCATTGTAGAGCCCTGAACAGACGGCTTGGTCTCGGCTACTGCATTACTGTCGCGCACGGCACTGCCTGTACTTGACCCGTGGAATCCCCGCCCCCACCACAGCAAGGCGACTCCCCGCTGCGCTATCGGCGCAGTGTTCAGAACGCCGAGGTAACGAGCGCTGGCCGACTTTACAGCCGGCGTGCCTCGCTATCAGCGGCTCTCTCGCCTCGTATCGCCTGAGTCACGGCAGGCCTGATTCACCGCCCGCGATGTCGCCCACTGCTGCCGTTGACCGGGTCCGCTATGTGATGTGTGCAGCTCCGCACACGCCACTAAACGACAGTCCGTAGCTGGTAGGCCCGTTTCTACACAGTGTACTCATTAAACCGGAACGGGAAAACTGTCCTAATTGTGGGATTCGTTCTGCTATTCCTGTCATGGTTTTGATTAAGAGCACTCTTCGCTTCTCGATAAATCCGTGCAGTGGTGTGTTTGCCAGTAGATGAAAGTAAGAAACTGTAGTGTCACGAAAGTGTCGGTGACAAACACTATTTATAATCGTCGATCCAATGTATGTAGACGCAGTTTTGAAAGTGGTTTTATACGATACACTAAGTGTTTGTTATGTGACTACAGGAAACACATATTGCTCGTTTCGTGTGACAGCTGCTCGCGGGGACAATGTATGACGCCTTCGAAGATGGGTTCGCGTCGTCAGATATCTGCTCAGAAGCCGTAACGCGCCAAATGCCATCGCCCCTCAGAGTGACGTCCACTTCAGAACATCAAAAGTGATTCAAATGGCGGAGCACTATGCGACTTAACTTCTGAGGTCATCAGTCCCCTAGAACTTAGAACTACTTAAACCTAACTAACCTAAGGACATGACACACATCCATGCCCAAGGCAGGATTGGTCTCGCGGTTCTAGGCGCGTAGTCCGGAACCGTTAGCCTGCTACGGTCGCAGGTTCGAATCCTGCCTCGGGCATGGATGTGTGTGATGTCCTTAGGTTAGTTAGGTTTAAGTAGTTCTAAGTTCTAGGGGACTGATGACCTCAGAAGTTAAGTCCCATAGTGCTCAGAGCCATTTGAACCATTTGAACCAAGGCAGGATTCGAACCTGCGACCGCAGCGGACGCTCGGCTCCAGACTGTGGCGCCTAGATCCGCACGGCCACTCCGGCCGGCTTCCAAACATCCTTATTCTCACAAATTCGACGAGTGCACTGGAAAACCTGGAAAACCAGCAGTGGGGCTGGCTCCAGCACTAACCGCCATGTGTTCCATGTAATTAATTTACAGGGTGAAAGCCAACAGACACGTGACAATTTATTATGCCTCAAGGGACTCACTGGTATCTCATGTAACTAGTTGGCGAACCACCTGGCGAAACAGAGTGTGGCTGATCGCCAGCCTTTCTACACCTGCTTTCCACATACAGATTTTGTTGCTGGCGCAAAGAAAAAGGCCCATCAAGAACGGTCAAAGATGTGAGAGATCTCACAACAGTCCAAAGGAAATCATTATGCTGCACTACAGCCGAGTATTCCGCGAAAAACCTGGTTCTCCCAATCAAGCTATCTAGACGTCAAATCACTACTACAACGCGCATCCTGCTAGGTCACGGTTGTTATCCTTCACATCTTTACAGGATGAAAGTCCACCCAACTGCTGTTGCAGACCTCAACCATGAGACACTAGGGTTTCACGCTATGACAGACAAAGCCACAGTCTCTCACAGCCTTTATCAGAGCAGGAATTCCGCAACCTTTATCTGTGACGAACCTGCTTCGGCAGCTATCCACAACCGACTATTTCCGGTTTGTGCCAAAACTGGACATCCAGTTATAAGTCAGATACGAAGGATCCAGCGTGAGAAGTTGTAATAATGGACTGTGGTGAGTGTGTGAACGCCCAAAGTGTACCTTGAACTTTAAGTGGAACTGTTTAATTTCGAATGAAAACTAAACTAAACTAAACTAAACTAAACTAAAAATAAAAATTGTATATAGGGTGAAAAGTATTTAAACCGACAAACTCTGGGAGGTTGTAGGGGATATCAAAACAAATATTCTCCCCTAATGTCATTTTTTCCTATGAGGATTATTTAAACCGGTGGAGGCCGTATTACGCTCTTCAGTTGCAGGCAACTGCTGTCCACCAGTGTAGTAGTCCATTGTCTCTGTTTACTAATGTAGCGACACACCTGGAGTGAGTACTACGTAGCGCACCGCAACGGACTAGCTGCACAGCGGGTTTATCAACAACAACATCCTAATCGCCGTATCTCGCATCATACGACCTTTGCTGCTGTGTACCAAAGTGTGCGTGAGACCGGGTCATTTAGCAGATTACCTGGACAGGGACGCCGTCGCACGGTAAGAACGCTGCAATTTGAGGAAGCAGTCTTGCAGCACGTGGAGCGGGATCCTTCAATCAGCACTCGTGCAATTGCACGTTACATGGGGACGAATCAGACGAATGTAAGAACAGTCCTTCGAGAGCAGCTGTTAGGTCCATTTCACTTACAGCGTGTCCACAACATGCAACCAGTTGATTATCCACCCAGAGCACAGTTCCTTGACCGGTTTAAATAATCCTCATAGGAAAAAATGACATTAGGGGAAAAAATTTCTTTTGATATCCCCTACAGCCTCCCAGAGGTTGTCGGTTTAAATACTTTTCACCCTGTATTCTTAACACTGCGTCAGTCTTTGGGAGTGATATTTAAATTATATTACTCTTGAAGAATCAAGTATGTCAAGATAGCTTGTAATGCTTTTTATTAATATTACTGGTTTCGACAAATCTACCCTGTCATCTTCTGATCTTGTAACATTACTATATGTAAATGCTTTTTACATCACTGAAAGTCACATAGTGATGTAGCATAAAATTGTAGCAAAAAGTGGCAGGGAACATCACCGCGTCACAAAATACTACACAACTAAAACATACAACATGTGCTGACGTCCAGCACACACTCCTCCAACGATGAAGGTGTAGATCTGTGGAAACGGGTAATAGTTATAAGAAGAATACTTGCGATATTGGCGAACTTCATTCTTCAAGAATAATACAAAAATAAAAACTTATCGCGTTACACCTATCCCCTATGAGCCGCTCTGATTTCTAACTTTGTGTTTGTCTGGTTACGTTAATGCTGCTGCTCACATGCTGAGCACTGTATAGGCCAAGGGTGGCCAAGAATTCGAAGCGCGGGCCGTGCCCTGGCGCGACAGCCGTAGAGCTGAGCCTGGCTGGCTGGCTGGCTGGCACGTTCCCCCGCCGCCACGGCACGCGCTCTGAGCATGAGGAGGGAAATCTGCGAACGCACCACATTTAAATGGCACTGCAGTATCACTGTCCAAGACTTGGTTTTCCATTTCACGTTTCTCAACAACGTAGGTAAAAACAAAACAAATTTTCAGAATCATTTAATTACTTTTGGTGTGCCGAAGGCATCTGGTACAAACTGTCGGTATTCAGACATACAGACAATTTCACAGATTTTCGCACTAAATGTGCCACGTAAAAACATTTTTCACAAGTGAAAAATGTTTTTCTTACACGTAAGTTGATCTAAATATTGTATCACTTTTGCAGCCTCGTTGTGAGGACGTTGAAACTCTACCTCAGGAAAGCAGTGTAGACGTCCCAGACAGTGCTGACGTTAAAACGGCAATTTCCTTGCACACGAGTAACATCTGCACCTGCACAGGGGCCCTCTCAACTGAAACGGTCTTTTAAACAGATCGAAAACAGATGTGAGGTTGGGCGTATCGTCAAAACGAGCACGAAAATAAACTTTTAATTCTTTCAAGGTCACAATGAATTCTGGAAACCTCGCGTTTTCTTTAACGCTCGTGAGATTACGGAACTGGAGTATGTTTGCCACCCTGTGTCTCTTCTACGACGCGATATTTTCTTCAAATACATCTCCGACAAATCAGAAGTTCTTCCTGTCCCTGCAAGGTTACTACTCTGTGCAGTGTATTGTCCAGTTAAAATGCGAGGTCTGCAATCCATCCCAGATGTTCTAATTTGCGTTTCTGCACTGCTTTTGAAAATCAGGTGGACTGATAAGATAAAGAATGAGAAGCTTCTCCGGAGAATCGGCGATGAAAGTAATGTATGGAAAACAATAACAAGAAGAAGGGTCAGGATGGCGGAACACATTAAGACATCACGAAATAACTTCCATAGTACTGGAGGGAGCTATAGAAGGTAAAAACTGCAGAGGAAAACATAGGTTGGAATACATCCAGCAAATAACTGAGGACGTAGGTTGCAATTGCTTGTCTGACAAGGGAAACACCCCATCACACCCCAGTCAGATTTAGTGATGAGAGGGCCCAATGGACAGGTCGTGAAAAACTGTTTCCAGATCAATCATCATTAAGCTGTTTTGCGGTATTGTACGGGAACCACAGCCTTGTATTTAGAGCCGTATGTTTTGGGTAGTAATCTTGCTGAAAAATGTAATTTCCTTCCAGACCTAATTTTTCAGCGTTAGGATTCAGATTGTCCTTTAAAATGTTGATATACATATAGCGATTCATTGTACCTTCCATGAAATGTAGTTTTCCAACACCTGCAGCACTCATACAGCCCCACAACATCAGGGAGCCACCAACGAGTTTAACCGTTGGTACAAGATTGCGTGGCAACATCTCCGCCTTCTTACGCCACACCATTCGCCTGCCATCAGACCCGAATACGTTTTATTTACTCTCATCGGAAAGTATTACGCTATTCCAGAAGTCTTCATTTTTGAATCTATGCTCTATCGCAAAATGAAGACGTTTCTTTGGATTTTGTTCACTGACCCAAAATTTTTTGCGCGTTACCCGGCCGTGTTACCACACGTTTTGAAGATATTTCTGATTGTGTTAGCACATACTTTCTTTTCTCTAGACTCTAACTCCCGAGCCAACTTAGGAGCGCTGCTTTTGAGTTTCTTCTTCATTTCCGTCATGATCAATCTCACGTCTGCATCAGTGAAAGTGTGTGGGGGTCCGGCACGTGGATGCTTTCTTAATGATTTTGTTGCGCAAAATCGATCTATTGTCGACTGAACCGTCGATCTAGGTCTACCGACTACTTGAACAATCTCGTAAGAAGATTCGCACTCATTATGTGAACGCAGAATAAGTTTCCTTCCGATCAGCGTCGTCTCACTACCCATGGCACTAACAGCAGTGTATCGGCGACGTTCAGAACCACAACTGGCGATAGAGTGGAGCCGCGCATGGTTGACTCTAGTGTCTGTCGTGGGTCAGCGTCACAGTTAAATCACTGCGCCCAGAATTTCGGCACTTTCAGATGGTGGACGGATATTTTATGAACTAGCTCTTGTATTGCATTTTCTATTTTGTTAACCTCGCTGTCGATTTGCATGTATTTCTATCCTTGCTCTTCAACAAAAATGGCCGCCCAGGGTGGCCGAGCGGTTCCAGGCGCTACAGTCTGGAACCGCGCGCCCGCTGCGGTCGCAGGTTCGAATCCTGCCGCGGGTATGGATGTGTGTGATGTCCTCAGGTTAGTTTGGTTTAAGTAGTTCGAAGTTCTAGGGGACTGCTGACCTCAGAAGTTAAGCCCCATAGTGCTCAGAGCCATTTGAACCATTTTTTCAAGAAAAATGACTTACCAGGGTATTTCTTACATGACTGGCTCTTTAGATTTTGAATAGATTTATTTTCATGTTACACAGACTTTTATGCAGCTAGACGAATACCTTTTGGACTCGCTGTGTGTGGAATCTCGCCTGCTCTCACTATTCATCACGTTTATTTGCGATGGTGACTTATTCTAACCGCATGACCGATATTCTATAACCAAATTGTAGTATGACAACTGCTAAGACTGCAGAAAAAGAGCAAACATTTCAGTGACCGGACGGACAGTTCATGATGATTTGAAAAAAAGGGGGGGGGGGGGGGTGACGAGTGGGATTTGCACATGGTTCGCCCGCTTGGCAGTGCAACACCGTGATCACTTATCCACGACGCCGGGGCTGTTTCAGTTGGCCCTTTATTGCAATTCTTATTTTTGGACCGTTAACTGTTTCTATTTTGCTTTGTTTCACAGTTCAGTATACCGTCTTCCTGTTTTCATTCTTGATCTGTGTCCAGTTTGTGACAGGCTACCCACTGGGCTATCTTACCACTAAATCTGAGGAGGGGCGGGGGGGGGGGGGGGGGGAGGTGATGGGCAGTTTCCCTTGAGAGATGCAGGGGTTGGCAAAGGAGAGGAGTTCGTGGTGGGCCACATCAACTCAGTCAGTAGATTGAAGATTTAAAAAAAAAAAATCACGGTAGGCCGCGTGTAGTGTGGAACAGCGACGTACGATGCCCTGAGACAACGCCCCGCAAAGTGCAGCGAGCGCGGTGCTAATTTGTTGCTGAGCTGCGGCGTGTGCCGTGTGACGGGGGCTGGGAGCCTCTCTCTGCAGGGGTGAGCTGGCGCGTGCCGAGCCGGCCGCAGCTGCCGGCGACCGTTGGAGGCAGACCGCGCTCACCTGCCCTTTTCAAACCGGCGCCCTCAGCTCCGACAACGGACGCGGCAGCGGCTTCCCGACTTGAGCACGCCCGCTTCCTGCCCCACACCGACTCCTTGGCCGCCGCCTTAAGGCAGACTCACACTGGGCGCCAACGTCCCCGTCAAACGGAGGCGTGCTCGCACTAAGTGGTACGCCAAAGCGTTTCACCTTGCCTCGCCTACTACAGAACTGTGAAAGTAAAGTTGCGGGACACTGAGGGTTACCGTAGGTCCGCATTTAAGCGGACATGTCCGCACTTTCGACGTGTTTTGTAGCGTCCGCATACATTTTTATGATTTCTGCTTAAGTCCGCATTTTTCAGTTTTAGTTTTTATCTCGGATCGTCAACAATTTACATGCCTTTCGTTTAGCTTACTGAACTACATCATTTGTTATTTTCTACAATCTATCTGTTATGCAAGTAAAAAAAAGAATTGATTTATATTGTTTCCATGTTTCTATCTTTTTATTCTAAGAGGTACCTGTGATCCAGAATGAGATTTTCACTCTGCAGCGGAGTGTGCGCTGATGTGAAACTTCCCCTGGCAGATTAAAACTGTGTGCCGGACCGAGACTCGAACTCGGGACCTTTACCTATCGCGAGCAAGTGCTCTACCAACTTTTTTTTTTTTTAGTCTCATTTCGTTACTTTTCATTCGCTGTATCTGCTCGGTGCGGACGTCGCAAGACACCCGTTTCAGTTCGTCGTTGATTCATTAACTCAGTACTTTTTTTTTTTTTTTTTTTTTTTTTTTTTTTTTTTTACGGTGGGCAGCTAACCCTCTGACCGAACACGCTGAGTTGCCGTGCCGGCAAGAAAAAATGTGTGTCCAACCGGGACTCACCAACTGAGCTACCCAAGCACGACTGACGCCCCGTCCCCACAGCTTCAGCGCACACTACGATACATAGTGAAAATCTCATTCTGGAAACATCCCCCAGGCTGTGGCTAAGCCATGTCTCCGCAATATCCTTTCTTTCAAGAGTGCTAATTCCGCAAGGTTCGCAGGATAGCTACGGTAAACTTTGGAAAGCAGGAGACGAGGCACCGGCTGAAGTAAAGCTGTGAGGACGGGGCGTGAGTGGTGCTTGGGTAGCTCAGTTGGTGGAACACTTGCCCGCGAAAGGCTAAGGTCCCGTGTTCGAGTCTCGGTCCGGCACACAGTTTTGATCTGCCAACAAGTTTCAGATACCTGTGATGTCTGCATACATTGGCTGTTATAGTTTCCCTTTTCCCCAGTTTTCACCTGACAATTCTTTTTTGTGCGATACACGTATTTTTAGCCATCAGTGTACCCTTGGGTTGGTTCAGATGGAAAACGGTGGCTATGCATTTAAAGTGAATGATTTTAAGTTCAATATTGGCGACGTCTGTGATGGATTCCTGGAGGATCTGATCACGTGGGTGCTGCCTACGTGAGCTAGGGTGCTGCCTACGTGAGCTACGTTTACCTTATTCTACCCTCTTATCGAGATCCGGACTAGAACCGGCCTCAGAGCGTGTTGATCAATCCTGTTGACGGTGTCCTCATTTTGTGATTTCGGAATATGGTAGCCGTATGAACACTATACTTTATATATATAAGCATTAAGAAACCAGCAAAATTCATAACATGTTCTTGACGAAGTTTGTATGGTCCCCTACTGAGAAGTGACGTAGATAGGAAAAGTGTGGACTGATCGTTTCAACATGGCATTTATTTGATCGAGAAAGCATGTACGTATATACAGGTCACTATTTTGAAGGCACGGTATTTTTACCTGTGAATTTTTTTCTTTATTAACAAATTTTTATCTCTCTGTATGTGACTCCTGGTCATGTCGACCCAGACATTGTAGCGCCCGTTCGATTTCACGCCCCGGAGCTTGTTTTAGACCTTATCCTTTGTCATTCCTCTTCTGGGTTGCGATGAACGAGTGGGCGATACTAATTCTGGCTGCTTCTGGGATTGCTCTTATTGGAAGAAGAAACGACTGGACTGTAGATTCAGGACCGAGCCTTCATCATCTTTTTATTGCTATAAAACACTACGCCAAGTTGTTATAAATAAAACAAACGAATACGGAAACAATCTTTTTCAAATTACGGCTGTAATCCATTCTTGAACTAACCTTTGTTTGTTAATGAACTTTGTAACGTCGAGATTACAATCTAAGGACGATCACTGACGCTGCGATAGAGGTATTGTATACGTTAGTACATTGTGTGTGTTTGACAGTGTCTGTATAGTTGGATGCAACGCTCCTTCGGACACGCACGCATCTCCCGAAGGAACGTCGCATCCAACCGTACAGACACTGTCAAATACAGACTCTGAACTAACATATTTCATGTCAAAGCCAATGCAATGTGACGAGAAAAGTAAGTAAGTGTGTCCCTGTGCGGTTATCACCTAATTGCGCGAGCACTTACGGGGGCGGACACGGGACTGCAGAGATGTGGGTCGGTCCTGGAGGCGTGCTCGCACACCCCAAGTGGTTACAGCGGTCGCTCGAGATAAGCGAGAAACTGGGTGCGAGTCACGGGCCGGCACAAATTGTCATATCGTTCCAGCGACTCCTACAGCACTTGTGGTACCATATTCGCAGCCTGAGAATACATTTCACGAGAAATTATCTTCCCTCACCGGCAGAACTAAAGTAAACAAACCGAATGAGTTATACCTGTGGACGAATTTACGACAATACTGTTGATTGTCGGTCGTCCTGAAAGAATAAAAATCAGATATTTTTCGAAATGTAGCCTTTAATTCATATTTTGGTAAATAGCTTATAAGAGAGATTATAAAAATTATGCAAGCGCTGCCCTTAGCAAATGTGTACCTTTCTAACTAACAAATAACGTGGAAGACAACTGTATTTTTCTCCTTCGACATAACTGACTTTTCACTGTTAGGAAAGGTTATTTACCGAAAATTCTTACATGCACTGATGTCCTTATTTAGGTACAGTCTACGCCTTTCCTTTTTTTTTTTCGCTTTCAGTTTTTGGGAAAAAAAGATCGGAAAAGTATCCAAATCTTCAAGGAAGCTTTACTAAGAGTTACATTAACACAGCAAACAATTGGATAAAGGTTAAGAAGATATAAACGCAACATTGAAAAACGAGTGGCCGCAGTGAGAATTAACTTTCCGTGTTACCAGTCGACGCAACCATCCCCCACCAAAGCCAGGGTCAAAACAATCTGCCCGACATACCTTTACGTTGACGTCCAGTTACGTCATCTGGCCTGTGAGAATGCCGACATTTGAAATGCGGTGTGGAATGTTTTGACGTTCCATTCGGCCACGTCTACAGTGAATCGACCTTTGGCCTTTGTAGACCTCTGTGTGCTCCGTGTCTGCTCCGGCGGCGACGTTTCTGACATTATTCTTACAACACTCACTCGCTTCGCTCCGATATCTTTATCTCATTTCTGATGAGCACTGGTTGGTTGGTAACTCTACATGTATTCCAAATAGGCGTCGAAAGCCTTCCGAGGCGCGATGTTAGGATTGTAATAGTTGAAGGTGGGGACTGAATGTCTGAAGCGAGCTATCCACGACCGTCTTTGCAAGAGTAAATATATATGAGGAAAAATGTACACCTACATCAACAAGCATACTCCGCGAGCCACTGTACAGAGTATGGCGGAAGGTACCGGTACAATAGCAGTGCGTGTCCGAAACGGTGTTCGATGATGTCATGCCTGTTTGATAATGACTCTAAATACTAGAACAATACTGCCGCGAGCTGTGCTGCATGCGATGTGGAGCAGAGTTCAACGCCACCGACTGGGATACTACAGGTCGCCAGTTCAAACCCGATCACCAGCGAACATGTCTTATTTACTATTTATGATTTCTAGAAGGTTCTCGAAATTTATGTTTATATATGCTGGAATACTCAATGTTTCTATAAACAGCAACACTCTCTCCATGCAGGAGGCAGTTCTGTCTGTACGTTGGTGTCAGCAATAAACATGCTTTCAATGCTAAGTGTTGTACTTCATTCACGACCTTTGTTTCAGACATGGACATGATTCTGGTTATGACATGACAATATTCTAGGGCACGCTCTCAGAACTCTTGAAGGAATACATATCTTTGATTTGCTTCCCTTTACTGATTTACGTCACCATCATCCATATCTATTCTTAGCATTATCCCTTAATATTTATGATACCATCTAAAATACACATACCAACTTTGTAACCTGATGTTATTGTTTTCTTGTTTTCTTTCCCCTTATTACAGGCATTATCTTAGAGATGCTAATGCTATCCGACAAATCGTTTATGTGTATTGGTAGCACTGGAGGCCCTGTTACGCTCCCTAGGTGACACCTGACGTTGCTGTATTGCAGAACAGCCGCCCGGTATAACGCACTGGGCCCTATTAGTCCAGTATTCGTCGAGCCAGCTTCTCTTACCGGGAGAGGTGGTCATCCCCAGCCTAACTGTTGAAGGGATACACATCAATGGATGCGTCCCTCCTTTTTTGATAGCGCCCTTGCTTGGATCAAGGGAGCAGGGGAGTGTGTGTGCTCGCTCAATAACGACACCCGTCCCAGCACGCACAGGAAACGGCCCGCACGTGTGGACATCAGCCGGCGATCACAGCCGTCTGCAGGCGACACACCTATCTATTCTCTCCCTCTGTGTGTGTGTGTGTGTGTGTGTGTGTGTGTGTGTGTGTGTGTGTGTGTGTGTGTGTGTACGTACCGCTATATCCGAGAATTACCATGCCGTTATTAAAGCTTTTTTTAAATTTTTTTTTATCAAGCGTTGGTTTCAAACAGTACTCCTGTCGCAGCTCGATTTTATCGGTTCTGCCCACTCAGAACAATTTCTTCATTCATCCGACAAAGCGAAAAATCCGTCTCCGTACCCGAAGTCGCTGACGCAGGTTTCTGCAGTGGCACTCGACTCGGAGGTAAGCCGTTTCGAATCCTGAGAAAGGACGTCGTTTTCACTGCCAGCATTTGACGGGAAAGCAGAGGAGAGGTGGTGACTTGAAGCTGCTGATCACCAATCTTTTGTGCCAATTTTCTGGATTAAATTCCAAACCTTTCCACGGTGGCTGGTTCAAAAATGTTTCATATGGCTCTGAGCACTATGCGATTTAACTTCTGATGCCATCAGTCGCCTAGAACTTCCAAGAATTTTGTATGCCAGTCATAAATGTTCCTGTGCAGTGGCAACTCCTTACCGATTCGACGCTGGAATGCAGGTTGCTCTTGAACAATGGACTGACTTCGCACAAATTTCAACTCACAAAATGATTTCTCTTGTGGTGTAGCGGACATGTTGCCACGAACAAACAACAGCGCAGCTGTATCACAACTTCGACGCTTCCTCTTTCCAGTGACATGCGAAATGTGTTTCTACCTTTTATAGTTTCTCTGTCATAAACAATGGAAACATGTTCTTTTTGTGTCACGAGTAGCTTCCAGCAGTAAATTTATAAAGCTTACTGAAATATTAAAAGTGGAGTGTCAGGATGAGAAAGAAGTCTGTTGAAAAACAGAGATTTAAAAGTATAGAGCAAATTTTTAGGATATAGGGCGTAGCGGAGAATGAGTCGTATAGGATAGAAAGAGGTAAATAAAGTGTTCAAAAACTAACGACACAGGGAGTTTATTTTTGATTGTGTGGTTGATTACATTGAGTATTAACGTGCCCTTACCACGAGAAATGCTACGTTACTGTAACATGTCATATGGGATGCGAGAATAGTGACTTTGCTACTGAAAAAGCCTAATGAAATGCCGGAGTTTCTCTCGTCGACGTCATTAGGAGCAGCGAATCAGTCGAGATGGGAAAGAGTAGGGAGAGGGAACTGCCCTACTATTTAAGGAATAATACCTCTCTTAGCAAAAAAAGAATCCAGAGTTTTAGCCACAGTGCAATCTGGAATGAGCAATGGAGGAGAAGAATTGTAGTGGTACACGAACATTAGAATATCAAAAACACGTGATAGAAGGAAGTAGCTTTTAGTAAGTGTGTAGAAATAAAATGTAAGAAAAACGGCGAGACGAAACGCAGGTTGGGAACAGATGAAAGATTGACAAAGAAAAATAAGTCTCGATAGACGGAAAAATGCAGAATAGCTGAGCCGTTAGTACAACAGCTCCTATACTAACTACACTCCTGGAAATTGAAATAAGAACACCGTTAATTCATTGTCCCAGGAAGGGGAAACTTTATTGACACATTCCTGGGGTCAGATACATCACATGATCACACTGACAGAACCACAGGCACATAGACACAGGCAACACAGCATGCACAATGTCGGCACTAGTACAGTGTATATCCACCTTTCGCAGCAATGCAGGCTGCTGTTCTCCCATGGAGACGATCGTAGAGATGCTGGATGTAGTCCTGTGGAACGGCTTGCCATGCCATTTCCACCTGGCGCCTCAGTTGGACCAGCGTTCGTGCTGGACGTGCAGACCGCGTGAGACGACGCTTCATCCAGTCCCAAACATGCTCAATGGGGGACAGATCCGGAGATCTTGCTGGCCAGGGTAGTTGACTTACACCTTCTAGAGCACGTTGGGTGGCACGGGATACATGCGGACGTGCATTGTCCTGTTGGAACAGCAAGTTCCCTTGCCGGTCTAGGAATGGTAGAACGATGGGTTCGATGACGGTTTGGATATACCGTGCACTATTCAGTGTCCCCTCGACGATAACCAGAGGTGTACGGCCAGTGTAGGAGATCGCTCCCCACACCATGATGCCGGGTGTTGGCCCTGTGTGCCTCGGTCGTATGCAGTCCTGATTGTGGCGCTCACCTGCACGGCGCCAAACACGCATACGACCATCATTGGCACCAAGGCAGAAGCGACTCTCATCGCTGAAGACGACACGTCTCCATTCACGCCTGTCGCGACACCACTGGAGGCGGGCTGCACGATGTTGGGGCGTGAGCGGAAGACGGCCTAACGGTGTGCGGGACCGTAGCCCAGCTTCATGGAGACGGTTGCGAATGGTCCTCGCCGATACCCCAGGAGCAACAGTGTCCCTAATTTGCTGGGAAATGGCGGTGCGGTCCCCTACGGCACTGCGTAGGATCCTACGGTCTTGGCGTGCATCCGTGCGTCGCTGCGGTCCGGTCCCAGGTCGACGGGCACGTGCACCTTCCGCCGACCACTGGCGACAACATCGATGTACTGTGGAGACCTCACGCCCCACGTGTTGAGCAATTGAGCGGTACGTCCACCCGGCCTCCCGTGTGCCCACTATACGCCCTCGCTCAAAGTCCGTCAACTGCACATACGGTTCACGTCCACGCTGTCGCGACATGCTACCAGTGTTAAAGACTGCGATGGAGCTCCGTACGCCACGGCAAACTGGCTGACACTGATGGCGGCGGTGCACAAATGCTGCGCAGCTAGCGCCATTCGACGGCCAACACCGCGATTCCTGGTGTGTCCGCTGTGCCGTGCGTGTGATCATTGCTTGTACAGCCCTCTCGCAGTGTCCGGAGCAAGTATGGTGGGTCTGACACACCGGTGTCAATGTGTTCTTTTTTCCATTTCCAGGAGTATACTTTACACCGATAATCTAGCGCCACGTGCTGCGACATGTGGGTCATTCCTACAGCCGAAGCGACTCAATAATTCTGATAATCTTGCAGGCTGGCGAACGTCGTATGTGGCAAAGAGTCTTCAAAATACATATTTCATTGGGATTTACGTAAAGGATGGAATCAATCTCGTTACGTATGCAGTGAGATCAGCTTTTAGTATTTGTGAATGCACGCTCTACACTGTCATGTGAAATTCATCACGGAAGTGAGCGATGACGTGACGGGTGAATCGACAGCATTGTGATGGTGCTACATGCTTAGCGCTTGGAGAGATGACACACGACACTGAGCGGGCGTTCTACTTTCGTAATGTAGCCTGTGGCGTTAGAGGCGATGTGTTCATCAGATAGAAGCATCGTGTATTCTGTTGAAATGTAAAATTCCTTACTCACAGCAATGTTTTTACTGTGGCTTTGATGTAAATATAAATCCAGTCGTTATTTTATGTTGGTACAATTATTACCTCAAATATTACAAGGATCGCAACGCATTATACAGGGTGTTAATAAATTTGTTATACAAATGTAGCCCGTAATTGAGCAAAAGGTAAATCACTTACAGAAGCGCCTGATACGGCTTTGACTGAAGTATATGTTCAAGTCTTATTTACAAATGTTCAGTGTGGCTACCTTTTGAAACATGACTAATGTCCCATCTGTAATTAATTTCCTGCCAAATGCTACGAAGCAAGTCTTGATGTATGGCGGCGATTGCTTGTGTTATCCATTACTGCAGCTCGCCGACGTTTCCCAGAAGCGGAGGAACATACACTCCGTCTTTTATGTAAGCCCATACACAGACGTCTGTTGGGTTTAGGTCAGGGAATCATTTCGGCCAGGACATTGTTCCACTAGGTGCAATTCAAGTCGGTACATTCGTACGGAGATACGAGACAACTTCACGAAGATATTGTGGTGGCGCGCCATCTAGCTGGCAAATAAATTCTATGCCTTTATCCTGTTGTATTTGAGATATTAGATGATGTTCATACATGTAAAGGTACGATACGCCAGTCACAATTGACCCGACAAAAAAGGAACGATTTTAAATGTAGTTACTAACAGAGCAAGAAACATTTACTTTCGGCGAAACCCGTAGATGTTCTATTACGTGACGCGGTTTCTGCTCGCGCCGTACCGGACATAATGCTGATTCAGTTTATCGCAGGTATACAAGATGGTTTCGTCACTGAAAATAATTTTATTCAGAAAATCATCTTGAATCTGAATTTTGTTACACATTTCTACACAAGACTTATCTTAAAGCTTGCGACGGTTGCAGTTTGTAAGATTTTAGTGACAGGCGTTTCGATAATACCTTTCACACTGTAATTCTAGGCATATTCAATTACAGGCTGGGCCGTCTCGATTTACTCGAACTACGAATGCAAGACTACTGAACTTTGTTCAACTACTGCTTCAGAGGCCGCTGGCCCACCCTGACCCGGCATCCCGTGCGGTACACTGGCAGTTTTGGTGAAACGACTGCAACAGTTGATAACACTTTGTCTTTGAGGTGTTGGTTTGCGATATTGTGTCTTGAACAGTCACTTGATCTGCAAGTTTGGATTCATGAAATCATGAACAACACAGCGCACGCTCTGCACAGTTATACGGCTCCATGTTGCCTGTTGGAATAATGCATTCGCCACCCAGCGGGAACGTCGGGAATTTACTGTGTTAGGTGGAAATAAAATTTGAAAATAAATTGCATTCAGTGTTGTGTCAAACATTTCTCTAAGTTATTTACCCTTTTCACAATTAAAGGCTACATCTGTATGAATTATTTATGAACAACTTGTGAGTAAAAATCTACACATGGGTGCACAGGTATAGCACGTTTTCCTTCGATATAGGTTATCTCGCAGAGTAATACAGAGTTGTTCCTTATGTTAAATAGTGAATGTATTAGAGTGGTATTCATATTACACTCCTGGAAATGGAAAAAAGAACACATTGACACCGGTGTGTCAGACCCACCATACTTGCTCCGGACACTGCGAGAGGGCTGTACAAGCAATGATCACACGCACGGCACAGCGGACACACCAGGAACCGCGGTGTTGGCCGTCGAATGGCGCTAGCTGCGCAGCATTTGTGCACCGCCGCCGTCAGTGTCAGCCAGTTTGCCGTGGCATACGGAGCTCCATCGCAGTCTTTAACACTGGTAGCATGCCGCGACAGCGTGGACGTGAACCGTATGTGCAGTTGACGGACTTTGAGCGAGGGCGTATAGTGGGCATGCGGGAGGCCGGGTGGACGTACCGCTCAATTGCTCAACACGTGGGGCGTGAGGTCTCCACAGTACATCGATGTTGTCGCCAGTGGTCGGCGGAAGGTGCACGTGCCCGTCGACCTGGGACCGGACCGCAGCGACGCACGGATGCACGCCAAGACCGTAGGATCCTACGCAGTGCCGTAGGGGACCGCACCGCCACTTCCCAGCAAATTAGGGACACTGTTGCTCCTGGGGTATCGGCGAGGACCATTCGCAACCGTCTCCATGAAGCTGGGCTACGGTCCCGCATACCGTTAGGCCGTCTTCCGCTCACGCCCCAACATCGTGCAGCCCGCCTCCAGTGGTGTCGCGACAGGCGTGAATTGAGGGACGAATGGAGACGTGTCGTCTTCAGTGATGAGAGTCGCTTCTGCCTTGGTGCCAATGATGGTCGTATGCGTGTTTGGCGCCGTGCAGGTGAGCGCCACAATCAGGACTGCATACGACCGAGGCACACAGGGCCAACACCCGGCATCATGGTGTGGGGAGCGATCTCCTACACTGGCCGTACACCTCTGGTGATCGTCGAGGGGACACTGAATAGTGCACGGCACATCCAAACCGTCATCGAACCCATCGTTCTACCATTCCTAGACCGGCAAGGGAACTTGCTGTTCCAACAGGACAATGCACGTCCGCATGTATCCCGTGCCACTCAACGTGCTCTAGAAGGTGTAAGTCAACTACCCTGGCCAGCAAAATCTCCGGATCTGTCCCCCATTGAGCATGTTTGTGACTGGATGAAGCGTCGTCTCACGTGGTCTGCACGTCCAGCACGAACGCTGGTCCAACTGAGGCACCAGGTGGAAAAGGCATGGCAAGCCGTTCCACAGGACTACATCCAGCATCTCTACGATCGTCTCTATGGGAGAATAGCAGCCTGCATTGCTGCGAAAGGTGGATATACATTGTACTAGTGCCGACATTGTGCATGCTCTGTTGCCTGTGTCTATGTGCCTGTGGTTCTGTCAGTGTGATCATGTTATGTATCTGATGTGTCAATAAAGTTTCCCCTTCCTGGGGCAATGAATGCACGGTGTTCTTATTTCAATTTCCAGGAGTGTACAAATATACTCTCAGCTAGGTGTCATTTATTCAGGTATCATCAACAACGAACTCCAGTCCATACCACGCTTCATGATTAAAATCTTAGTTTTGGTTTTTTTTGTATCAAAAAGATTGAAAATGATTTTGCTAAATTTTATTTGCCAGGAGACCATTACTATAGGCAAGGAGTATTTGCATTCTTAGGACAGTTGTTCGAAGCAAAATGCTGCACTGCCTCTCCAAGGCTTTTCTACCGGGCATAAAAGCACTGGGTCAGTTTAGAAAGAAATTCTGTTGAAATACTCATGTCATTTATTCTTCATTCACGTTGGAAGTACGGAAGGAAAATTTAACTTCTTGCCGGTTTTATTGGCGACAAAACACTTGTTCACACGCAGGCGACAGTTGGAGCCGCGGACTGGCGCCAATTTCAATTACACGTATTCTGGTGTCCCATTTGATTAATTTATCTCAATTAGGCGGCTGTTACTAGTTTATAAACTCCCTCTGCACTGACAGCGTCCACTTGCTGGGACACAGCGAGAGGTGCGGGCAACCAGCGCTGACAATGGCGCAGGCGCCGGCAGACAGGCAAGCAGCCAATGGAGCAAGGCTGGCGAGGCGCCGCAGCATCCGCCTGGCGTCGCGACGCTGGCCACGCCCCTGCAGCCACCGCCCCCTCTTCCTCCCACACCGACGCCGACGCCACACCCACCGCGCTGGACTGGGTTGAGTCGTGTAGCTCGCCGCCACACTTGCGCTTGCTTGGCGCATGCCGAGGAGCGCCGTACCAGGAAAACACGGCTGACTCATCGCGCCGTCAGCAGATTTGCGACACGCTTCTGCCACTCGTCGGGCTGGCACACACACATGCCACCCACAATACCACTGTAGACCTCAGTGTATATACCACAAATACAGATTTTTGCAACACCTAGCCGCCGCCGCCACCACCACCACCACCACCACCACCACCACCACCACCCCCCCCTCCCCGCCCTCTTCTTCTTCTTCTTCTTCTTCTTCTTCTTCTTCTTCAACAACAACAAAAGCTTTATTAGCAATATAGGATCATCGACTTCTGCACGATATACACACTCATTCGTGCCTCAGGTATCCTAATCTATGATCAACACGTCACTGATAACAGACTGCACGAAAGGGTTCCATAACATTTGATTTTACGCAAATTTTACGGTTTAGCTGTATCTGTAAATGTATGTTTGGTCTACAACGTGTGTTTGCGCGCCAACAGACAATTACTCTAACAAAATTTTTTTTATCAAGACCTGTAAATTTTCAATGAGTATTGTAACAATATCACCTGTAATTACGTGAAATTTTCTTTACAGTCTGTACCTGATATTCAAGAGCATGAACTGTTACGTAAAATTCTTATGAAACCTTTACTTTGGCGGTAACACAAGAAAACTGGGAGCATATATTCTTCTGTTTAATCTCAGTTACCGTGAAAAATTCAAGAACGGTGCTAATACTGTTAACGTTCATTTACTTTTGAAAGTGCAAAATAGCTACGGCACACTGTTAGCATGAAAACAATTCGTCTGGTGGTTTACTGATAGTGAAAAGAACGGAAATTTATTTTCATAATAATTGTACTGAGAAGATAGGAGCGAAAGTTGGGTGGATTCAGGTTACCTTACCAATAAGGTTGAGGTTACGGATATAAAAGTATCTACTAGTAGATGAGAACAAAGGCAGGAGGGTGTCCACAATGAGGAAATCAAAGAAAAACTGGGAATGAACTCTGTAGATGTAGCAGTCAGGGCGAACAGGCTTAGATGGTGGGGTCGTGTTACACGCATGGGAGAAGCAAGGCTGCCCAAGAGACTCATGGGTTCAGCAGTAGAGGGTAGGAGGAGTCGGGGCAGACCAAGGAGAAGGTGCCTGGATTCGGTTAAGAATGATTTTGAAGTAATAGGCTTAATATCAGAAGAGACACCAATGTCAGCACTGAATATGGGACATTGGAGGAATTTTATAAGGGGGGCTATGCTCCAGACTAAACGCAGAAAGGCATAATCATCTTAAATGATGATGATGATTATATTCAGAAAAATTATCCTACTTCGAGAGAAATAAGTGACTACAGGATCTAATGAATGTAATATGCAAACAGTAATGACATAGAAAAGGCTTTTGAAATAATCCCGAACCAAACGAAAAGTTCTCTTATTTACTTCCATCACTTTTAATGAATGATCAAATTTTTTCTTTCTATTAAGATGGAAGAAGATCTTCTAATAACGTGGTCGTAACAAGCAATTTGTTGTTTCGTGCTTTAAAGAACATCAAGTCAACACACGTAAATCAGTCTCACTTTTATTAGTGACCTATTTCCGTCCAGGACCGAATGGCAAGAGTGAGCAAGAGTGAGCAAGAGCAAGAGGTCACAAGACAGAACTTGATAAGAGAGCTTTTCACTCTCGTATACGTCCGTTTATAATATTCTAACAGCGTTAACTTTGTGTAGCTACTAGTAACAAGTTTCATGCATTGCTGCATTACATAGATGTTGGTACCAATAAAATTAAATATAGCTGCACTTATGCGTACTAGACGCTGTCATCTAGTAATTATTATTCTTCATGTAGGAGAATATTTTTGAGTCTGGTAGCGACGCCACAGTATGGTGTAAGCCGTACGCCAATAAACTCATTTCAGTTGAATTCAATTAGAAGAAATCCTCTTCACGCTCATCTTTTTCTTTATCGTCATCATAATCTTAATCAACATCTCGGATTATTTTGGAGCTCAGCATTAGTCTTTCTATATTTTCTTTGGCCTCTCTCTACTACGCATTCCTATAGCTTCGTAATTATAAATTTTTAATATCGACAACTGCCACTGTTTCAATACTGTTCAATCATTAAACTGGAGGTCTTTTTCTTGCAGCACATTTTTAGATCTAATCTAAGCATTAATCGTTCATTTCGGATATGACCAGCTCATGTGAAGAATCATCATTCCTTCTGTCCAGTTTAGCTGTTTTCTTGCCAGTGTCCAACACACTGTTCTGTGGGACTATTGGTACTCCCATAGTGCTGTATAATAGTGCCATTGTCTCAATACTGGCTTTGTCGTTTAAGGTCATTTGAACTGAACCACTTAAACTACAGAATTATTTAATGGTGGAATCAATGTCAATGAAATTGTCTAAAATTGTAACAACGTTATTTAAAAACATTGCCCTGTTGCACAGGTTTATCTCGTACCAAAGCTTTTGCACTTGTCAACTGTTTCATGGTGAATGCCTGTACCTTACTTTCTTATACGATTATTACAAAATTGTGTGTTCTTATTATTAAGTACAGTTCGTATACTGACTTTCATAAATCCTAATCTGATTCTGTTATAATTAACTGTACATGGTCGTCAACAGAGAGTATGTTCAGTTTGGTAGCTCTTCATTATATTTCGGATCCAAGCATTTTCCCGGTTCTGCATGATATTACCTACATGAAGTTCCATAATGCAGATGATAAAGAACATGCCAGTCTGAACGTCACTTTACAATTACTTGCTTTAAATTAAAGCAAGATAAAGGTGGTTGAGCACCGTCGCAGTGGATTAAATTACTTGAATAAATACAGCAACCAGTTATTTATACAGAATTAATTAAATTACAGTTTTCATTTTCGATTTCCTTTAACGCGTCGTTTGCTTTTTAAGGTGCGGAAAATAAAAATTTGGAGCAACTGTTGTCTCTATAACTCTTTTTAATCGCTCTTAATGTTGTCCGGTGACTAACTAATACCTTCGACGTACCAGCCACGTGTAACATGGTGTCAGGCACGGAATCGTGAAATGAAAGTGAAATGATTCACCTAGCTAGCTGATTAACGAGTCTCGGCACGCGGAAAACGAGCTGTGCGGGTTGTCTGCCTAGCAGGAGCACGCTTCTGGTAGTCAACAAAGCAACGACGCCAGGCAAGAGCACGGAAAGTGTGTTTGCTTGTCTGTCAGGACAGGAAAGTCAAAAGCTACAATCTACAAGGTGTTTCAAAAATATTCATCCGAGTTCACAAGAGAACATGTCCAATATTAAAATTTTTGAGCACATGTTTAGCATACGCAACGTGGCTAGTAGTTTACCTTGGTGCCAATTGTAAGTTCCAGCTTCGATATTTTTCCTTGTGAATATCTTCGTGGTGCACCTGCGCAATGTTTGTCGAGTCGAGATGGCGATAATACGGCAACAAAACGTGTTTCGCCTGCTGCGTTTCAACAGGTTTCAACAGGTTTCAACAGGTTTCAACAGGTTTCAACAGGTTTCAGCATGGTTCCATCTCGGCTGTTACTGCTTTATTACTAAATATTTTTATTCACTACATTTTGCACGACTGACAATTTCATCCTAACAGCTCATTCTTAAGCGCTACAGGTATCAAAACACAAGACAGCACGACATGTATAGCACTTGAGAATTACCTGTAAGGCCAAAATTGGCCAGTCGTATAAATTGCAGTAAAAATACAGTGACAACAGCCGAGACAAAAACATCTCTACCCTTCTGTAAACTAACGGCTATTGTACTCCATACAAAACAATGCTCGAGATGCGATTCAGTTACAACTGTGCGGCGACATTTTCGACCTAAAGTTCGACACTGCACATACTACAGCGGGAGAAGTGCATTATAAGCTGTCCGAGGAAGTCAATTGCAAATCAATTGAAACACTCAGCCCATCTGACTGGAAGAAAAGTGGTAAGAACGTAGCCTTTGTTCTCCGTAGCAAAATATTTCAAATATTTCACAGCTGCCCCCATTCCCAGCGCCGCGGAAGCAACGAAGTGACGCCGGGCCAAGAATGGGTGGTAAACTTTTGATGTTAGGTGACGGCACCACATCTGCGTGTGTCAGCACCAGGTCCAATCTACATCTACATCCATACTCCGCAAGTCACCAGAGGGTACCTTGACTACCTCTATCGGTTCTCGCTCCTATTCCAGTGTTCGTGGAAAGGATTGTCGGTATGCCTCTGCGTGGGTTCTAATCTCTCTTAATTTATCATCACGGTCTCTTCGCGAGATATAAGGAGGAGGTAGCAATATACTGCTTGACTCCTCGGTGAAGGTGTGTTCTAGAAACTTCAACAAAAGCCCGTACCGAGCTACTGAGCGTCTCTCCTGCTGAGTCTTCCACTGGAGTTTTTCTATCATCTCCGTAACGCTTTCGCGATTACTAAATGATCCTGTAACTAAGCGCGCTGCTCTCCATTGGATCTTCTCTATTTCTTTTATCAACCCTATCTGGTACGGATCCCACACCGGTGAGTAATATTCAAGCAGTGGGCGAACAAATGTACTGTAATCTACTTCGTTTTCGGATTGCATTTCCTTAGGATTCTTTCAATGAATCTCAGTCTGGCATCTGCTTTAGAGACGATTAATTTTATATGGTCATTCCATTTTAAATCACTCCTAATGCCTACTCCCTGATAATTTATGGAATTAACTGCTTCCAGTTGCTGACCTGGTATATCGTACCTAAATGATATGGGATCTTTCTTTCTATGTATTCGCAGCACATTACAGTTGTCTACATTGAGATTCAACTGCCACTCCCTGCACCATGCGTCAATTCGTTGCAGATCTTCCTGCATTTCAGTATAATTTTCCATTGTTGCAACCTCTCGATATACTACATCATCATCATCGGCAAAAAGCCTCAGTGAACTTCCGATGTCACAAGTTCATTTATACAGGATGTTACAAAAAGGTACGGCCAAACTTTCAGGAAACATTCCTCACACACAAAGAAAGAAAGTTTGTTATGTGGACGTGTGTCCGGATTCTCGTCAGCCCACACATGTTGATTGTAAAAATTTACAATTTGATCACGTTGGAATGAAGCCTCATCCGTAAAGAGAACATTTGCACTGAAGTGAGGATTGACACATTGTTGGATGAACCATTCGCAGAAGTGTACCCGTGGAGGCCAATCAGCTGCTGATAGTGCCTGCACACGCTGTGCATGGTACGGAAACAACTGGTTCTCCCGTAGCACTCTCCATACAGTGACGTGGTCAACGTTACCTTGTACAGCAGCAACTTCTCTCACGCTGACATTAGGGTTATCGTAAACTGCACGGAGAATTGCCTCGTCCATTGCAGGTGTCCTCGTCGTTCTAGGTCTTCCCCGGTCTCGAGTCATAGACTGCGATGTTCCGTGCTCCCTAAGACGCTTCGAACGTCTTCCTGTCGGTACACCTTCGTTCTGGAAATCTGTCTCGATACAAACGTACCGCTCCACGGATATTGCCCCGTGCTAATCCATACATCAAATGGGCATCTGCCAACTCCATATTTGTAAACATTGAACTGCCTGGAAAACCACGTTCGTAATGAATACTCACCTGTTGATGCTACGTACTGATGTGCTTGATGCTAGTACTGTAGAGCAATGAGTCGCATGCCAACACAAGTACCGAAGTCAACATTACCTTCCTTCAATTGGGCCAACTGGCGGTGAATCGAGGAAGTACATTACATACTGACGAAACTAAAATGAGCTCTAACATGGAAATTAAACGTCTCCGGACACATGTCCACACAACATCTTTTCTTTATTTGTGTGTGAGGAATGTTTCCTGAAAGTTTGGCCGTACCTTTTTGTAACACCCTGTATATATTATGAATAGCAACGGTTCTACGGCACTCCCCTGCGGCACACCTGAAATCACTCTTACTTCGGAAGACTTCTCTCCTTTGAGAATGACATGCTGCGTTCTGTTATTTAGGAACTCTTCAATCCAATCGCACAACTGGTCTGATAGCTCATATGCTCTTACTTTGTTCATTAAACGACTGTGGGGCACTGTACCGAACGCCTTGCGGACGTCACCACGGCATCTACCTGGGAACCCGTGTCTATGGCCCTCTGAGTCTCGTGGACAAATATACGCGAGCTGGGTTTCGCACGATCGTCTTTTTCGACACCCATGCTGATTCCTAGGGAGTAGATTTCTAGTCTCCAGAAAAGTCATTGTGTTCTAACATAATACGTGTTCCAGTCTGCAGTGTACCCAGGACTTCAGAACTCGTGCACTACGAGCAGTCGACTTGTACCAGGAAGTAGTCAGTAAGACACGGGACGCAAGACTGCGTCGGCTGGTGGTGTGGCGAGCTGCCGGCAGAGGAAGGGGAGGGCAGGACGGAGACAGCAACGCGGCGGCTTAATGACGGCGCGAGAACCGGTCGCGGTGCAGCTGCTGTCGCGGCTGCCGCCAGAAAGGCAGGAGTCGCGGAACCGCCCAGCCACGCCCGGCAGTCGGCACGGCGCCACAAAGCAGCGAGCCGGGAGCAGGGGGGTCGGGTAGCCGGCAGACGCTCCGCGCCGACACGCCCCCACGCCAGGCAGCGGAAGGGGCGGCGCCGCAGGCCTGCCGCCTTCCTGCTCTTTTGTGTCAGTGCAGCTCACGGCTGCCGGCGGCCGTCTCACGACAACGCCGCACAGCAGACAGGAGAAACCGACGCCCCAGAAGCTAAAATGCCAAAATGCCGCAGTTCTTTTCTGAGTCGTCGGTCTTCCGGCCGGTTTGATGCGGCCCGCCACGAATTCCTCTTCTCTGTCAACCTCTTCATGTCAGAGTAGCACTTGCAACCCACGTCTTCAGTTACTTGCTGGATGTATTCCAGTGCCTGTCTTCCTCAACGCGTTTTACTCTTACGGTTCCCTCTAATACAATAGAAGTTATTCCCTGATATCTTCAGACGTGTCACATCCCTTCCCCTTGTTAGCGTTTTCCCTATGTTCCTTTCTTCACCAGTTGTCGGGAGAACCTCATTTCTTGTCAGTCCATTCTTCTGCTGCACCATCTGTACCGAACTGCATGGTACAGTGGTTGCAAAGATGGACCTCGCCAAGGACGTCGGGAGCGAAGTTGCATATCACACAGCCTATTCCGCACAGTTTGAGTCGTAAGACGACCTCCTGTGGCTGCACGGAAAGCATTATTCAACATCCTGGCGTTGGTGTCCTCCGAGCCATAATTCTGTAAGTAGGCTGTTTAGCTTTTTTTTAATAACGCCAATTAGCGCTCTCTATGAAATTCACTGGCTGTGCTGTGTGCTGTCTGTGGCTGGTTTGCATTGTTGTTCGCTATTGTAGTGTTGGGCAGCTGGATGTTAACAGTGTGTAGC